>NC_073382.1:10218751-10582918 GCF_028641065.1 Leucoraja erinaceus
TAAAGAAAACACTATAATTGAAAATTGTAGCTGTGACCTATGCATTTTCAATTATGCAATTCACACAAAAACAGAATCAAACAATAGCAGCATAAATCAACACCATTATTCATGTGATTGGAATGATGAATATAGCATTTTACAATGCTCATCTGACTCAACACTATTTGAAACGCCATCGTGGCTCAATGAGTGTCCATTTCCAGGTTTTATGGTTTAACAACAGACATTTCCTCCTTTTGTTTGTCCATGGCAATCACACACTCTAACCTAACTTCGACCCATTATTAACCTCTTTCATATGGCAAAAAGAAACAAGTGCACTTTAACAGAGTGTTAAACAGTGGCAGTTGATTCATCAGCAGATCACAGCTTTAAAAAACATTGGAGATGTTGCTTCATCTCAACTTCAATTAAAGCAGATTGGGAAACTTAAATTCTTGAAACAGTGATTCAGCAACAGCCAGTGGGAATGGCTGGCTGAGTAGGTTTCATAACACGAAAGGAACAGACTGCATAGTTTCACATGGACAGCTTGAAACTTCCTGAGAATGCTCTCCATGTATTAAATCAGTAAGACATAACTGAAAAACGAACCTTGATACAACTACCAGCAGAGGAGAAACATCGTTGATTTAAACAAATTTATAGACATTAAAGCATTTTTTTAAGGTACTTTTTGACGTTAGGTTTTATCAGCACTAACAATCTATTATGAAGTTAAGAACTTTTAATATGCATTATACGAAAGCTGCCTTGTCTCTGAAACAGTGGGTCAAAAACACATGTCAGAAGTAGTTGATTTATTATAGAAGATAATTGAACAAATGGTTGTCAGAAGAGTACCTTATATCTCTGTGAAACAATTTAAATGGATTCAATGAAGAAATAAAAGAGACTGGAGATGTTAGAATCTGAAGCAGAAAACAATCTGCTGGAGAATTCAGCAGGACAAGCAACATCTTTGAAGACAAAGGAATGGTCAACATTTTGTCAACCTATGGTTCCACATATGCTACGAATTCTTCCAGCAGAATTTGTTTCATTGATACAAGTTGGAAATAAACCTCATGTTTTTCTAGTTTCTCCTTAAATATAGTTGCACAAGCTATTTGAAATACTAATGGTAGCGAGTACAGGTGCACAACTTTTTATCCGAAAGCCTTGGGACCAGACACCTTTCGTAATTCAGAATTTGTCGGTCTTCGGAATGGAAATTTTTTTGCGTAGATTTTAATGGCTGGCTCAGTGGTAGAGTGCTCGGCTCATATCCGCAAGGTCGCGAGTTTGCGCCTTGATACCGGCAGAAGAAGTTGGAGCGGGGCTGGGCTGCTGCTGGCTGTGGGTCTCTCGGTTCTCCGTGCTTGCGGTGGGCCTGGTGGTCGACGTCCAATTGGTCCTGACGTCTCCGGTGACTGCACAGACCTGCAGCCATCGCCGTCGTGAAGACAGTACAAAGCCCCCACGCCGGTGCAATGAGCGGGGAGCTGGGGAGGGAAGGGGTCACACACATGGCCAGGAAGCAGAGGGGTGTAGGTGGGGTGAAATTGAAGGGAGCGACAATCTGCTGCTGCCTGCACGCTAAGTTTAAAAGTTCCCACGCAAGACTCGCGATACACTGTGTATCGTGTCTACCGTGGGAACCTTTTAACTAAGCGGGCAGGTAGCAGCAGATTGTCAATTATTAACCCTCCCGCGCAATATACTCTCACCTTCTCTTTTATGAATGGGGATTTAGTTCCCCTTTCTTCGAGGACCGACCGGAGGTTCCGCTGTCACCTCTGCGGGCCGCCCTCGGTGAACGTCCTGTCTCCCTGTCCCTGGGATAGTAGGGGGCGATCAAACAGCACAATATCCCACTCCCCCTCCAACGCGACCCCAAGAACAAGAAGTACCTTCCACACTATCAGCTTCTGCCCATACACTGCGTGTTCCTCTGAAGTTGGAACGGGGCTGGGCTGGAGTTGCTGATCTGGGATCTCCGTGCTTGCAGTGGGCCTGGGGGTCGGTGTCCCGATGAGAGGGCGCAGCTCGGGCTGTGGGCGAACTGCCACTTGTCGCCGTAGCGGCCCATTGGGGAGCGGCTTCTGGTGGTCCTGACGTCTCTGGCCAGTTTGCAGTTTTCCTCTGGAGTTGGAACGGGGCTGGGCTGCTGCTGGCTGTGGGTCTCTGGGATCTCCGTGCTTGCGGTGGGCCTGGGGGTCGGTGTCCCGTTGGTCCTGACGTCTCCGGTGACTGCACTGCGCTGCTAGAATCGCCGACGTGAAGACAGTGCAAAGCCCCCGCGCCGGTGCAATGAGCAGGGAGCTGGGGAGGGAAGGGGTCACACGCATGGCCGGGAAGCAGAGGGGTGTAGGTGGGGTGAAACTGAAGGGAGCGACAATTTGCTGCTGCCTGCACGCTAAGTTTAAAAGTTCCCACGCAAGACTCACGATACACTGTGTATCGTGTCTACCGTGAGAACTTTTTAACCCAGCGGGCAGGCAGCAGCATATTGTCAATTATTAACCCTCCCGCGCAATATACCCTCACCTCTTTTATGAATGGGGATTTAGTTCCCCTTTCTTCGAGGACCGACCGGAGGTTCCACTGTCACCTCTGCGGGCCGCCCTCGGTGAACGTTTTCAAGGACCTTTCTTCAAGGACCGAAAAAATGTCGCTATTCGGAGGTTTTCGTTATTTGGATCGTTGGATAAAAGGTTGTGCACCTGTACCACTTTCTAACCACGTCTGAGTTAAAAAATCATTACAAAATTTCGAAGTCAGAGTCATACAGCAAGTCAGAGTCATACAGCAAGGATAGATACAAAATGCTGGAGTAACTCAGTGGGACAGGCAGCGTCTCTGGAGAGAAGGAATGGGTGACATTTCAGGTCGCGACCCTTCTTCAGACTGCTCCCCCTCATACAGCAAGTAAGCAGACCATTCGCCATGACCCATCTATGCTGATCAAGATGCTCCACCCATTTAGCCACATTTGGCCCATTGCCTCTAAACCTTTCCTATCCATATACCTGTCCAAATGTCCCTTAAAATGTTGTTATTGAACCAATGACTTCCTCTAGTAGCCCGTTTCACATATCCACCATCCTCAGTGTAAAAAAGTTGCTCCTCAGGTTCCTATCAAATCTTCATCTTAAACTTATGCCTTCACTTCTTGATTTCCCTACCCTGGGGAAAAGACTGCATTCACCCTATCTATTCCCCTCATAATTTTTATATGTGATCACCCCTCTCTAAGGAATAAAGTCCTTATCTCCCAATCTCGGAAGAAGTCTGAAGAAAGGCCCTGCACTGAAATGTTCAAGAAGGAACTGCAGATGCTGGAAAATCGAAGGTACACACAATTGCTGGAGAAACTCAGCGGGAACGGCAGATCTATGGAGCGAAGGAAATAGGCAACGTTTCGGGCCAAAACCCTTCTTCAGACTGATGCAGGGTAGGGGGGGCAGGAAGAAGAAAGGAAGAGGAGGAGCCAGAGGGCTGAGGGAGAGCCGAGAAGGGGAGGAGACAGCAACGGCTACCGGAAATTGGATAAGCCAATGTTCAGGCCACCGGGATGCAGACTGCCCAAGCAGAATATGAGGTGCTGCTCCTCCAGTTTCCGGTGGTGCTCACTCTGACAATGGAGGAGGCCCAGGACAGAAAGGTCAGATTCGGAATGGGATGGGGAGTTGAAGTGATGAGCCACAGGGAGATCAGGTTGGTTAATGCGGACCGAGCGGAGGTGTTCGGCAAAACGATCGCCAAGCCTACGCTCGGTCTCACCGATGTAGATCAGCTGACATCTAGAGCAGCGAATGCAATAGATGAGGTTGGAGGAGGTGCAGGTGAACCTCTGTCGCACCTGGAACGACTGCTTGGGTCCTTGAATGGAGTCGACGGGGGAGGAAAAACGACACGTGTAGCATCTCTTGCGGTTGCGGTAGGGGGTGGTGCGGGAAGAATTGACCAGGGAGTTATGGAGGGAGCATTCTTTGCGGAAAGCAGACAGGGGTAAGATGGGATGGGAAGATGTGGCGAGTGGTGGGGTCACGTTGGAGGTGGCGAAAATGACAGAATACCATTTGTTGTATGTGACGGCTAGTGGGGTGGAAGGTGAGGACTAGGGGGATTCTGCCCTTGTTCCGAGTGGGGGGGATGGGGAGAGAGAGCAGTGTTGCGGGGTATTGAAGAGACCCTGGTGAGAGCCTCATCTATGGTGGAGGAGGGGAACCCCCGTTCCCTGAAGAATGAGGACATTTCCGATGCCCTGGTGTGGAACACCTGATCCTGGGAGCAGATGCGGCGCAGACGGAGGAATTGGGAGTAGGGGATGGAGTCCTGACAGGAAGCAGGGTGGGAAGAAGTGTAGTCTAGATAGCCATGGGAGTCAGTGGGTTTATAGTGGAATGAAATGTTGAAATGCCCTGAAATGTTGTTCCAACACTTTGTGTCTTGCTCAAGATTCCAGCATCGGTGTCTCCAATCTCTTCCTATAGCTCAGGCCTTCATGTCTTGGCAATCTTGTAAATCTTCTCTGAACCCTTTGCAGCTTAATTGCATCACCTATAGTAGAGTGCCCAAAACTGAACTTATCATAATGCCCAAACTTCTCTACATAATTCTCTGGCTGATGAAGGCCAGTGTGCCAAAAGCCTTCTTCACCACCCAACCTATCTGTGACACTACTTTCAGGAAATGATATCTCTGCTCTACAACATTCCCCAATGCCCTACTGTTTATTGTTTGTCTTGGGTGGACTTCCCAATTGCAACACCCCACACTTATTTGAATTAAACTCCATTGGCTATTATCTGGTCCACTTGCACAACTCATCAACATCCTGCTGTAAATCTTGATAACCAACTTCATGTCTACGATACCACCTATTTTAGTGTCAGCTGCTGATTTACTAAGTATGCCTTGTACATTCTCATCCAAATCGTTGATTATAGATGACAACAGCTATGGCCCAGTAATACTAGTCAAGGCCGCCAGTCCAAAGAAATAACCTTCCATCACCACCATCTGCTTCCTACCATGAAGCTAATTCCGTATCCAGTTAGCTAACTCTCACTGGATGCCATGCGATCTAACATTCCAGAGCAGCCAGCCAATGGAATTTTAATGACCTTGAAGTCCATAAAGACAATATCTACAGCTTTGTCCTAGTCAACCTTCTTCAAACCTTTGTTTACTCTTCCAAATGCTTTTAGAATCTTAAAGGAACTACATCTGGTCATCCCCAGGTCTTTTCTTAAGGAAAGAGCACCCTCAACTTGCTTAATTATTTTTGGGAATCATGATTTTATTTAGAAACTTTCAATGCACTTTCTCCAGATCTATGACATCTGTTACATTTTATATAGACCAAAACAGCGTATGGTTAAAGCATGGTTCTTTACAACTTCAACAACCTATATCAGATCCATCCTTCTGGAAAAGAGATCTCTCTCTCTAGAAATTGGGTCACCAATAATTATGTAGGATATTTGTATATAGTCACCATATCGTTGCATATTACTTCAATTTTAAAACTTAAAAGATACTTCAATTTTAAAACTGAATTTACTTGTTTTATAATATTTAATGTACATATCATATTTAGTAAAAGGCTTGTGTATTTTTAATTATTTTAATAAAACAGCTCTTTGAGACTGCACATCTACTGTAACATTGAAAACATAAGCACATTTCTACATAGCAATAAATATTGACAAGCTAGGATAGGCAATGTTCAAAGGGAACTTGGCCTGAGTATCAATAGCTTATTTTCCTATGAGAGGCTCTGCAACTAAATTTGTGGACTGATCCAACATCTACACCACAGGCACACTTAATAGCAGGGTCAGAGAATAATCAATGCCTTCATCTAACTGATTAGATGCTTCCCCAGACAATAGATAATTAGTTTCAGTAACAATCATAATTCTGATGTAATCAGTTAATTTGGCAGAGATGAAGTATAGATAATTATTTTGGCTCAGTGCACTTTGTGGTACAATTTAGCCATTGAACAATGAGCTACAGCCTTCTAATGTAATCCTCAGTCAACTCACTCTATGGAAGCTTTATCTATTAAACCAAAATGAGTGACAATGTTACTAACTCTCCACAATTTATTTTCATTACAAAGGCAATTGATGCATATTGGTAATACAGGTGCACAACCTTTTATCCGAAAGCCTTGGGACCAGGCACTTTTCGTAATTCAGAATTTTTCGGCTTTCGGAATGGAAGATTTTTAGCGTAGATTTTAACGGCTGGCTCAGTGGTAGAATGCTCGGCTCGTATCCGCAAGGTCGCGAGTTTGCGCCTCGATCCCGGCAGTTACTCGATCGCGAGTTTGAGTCTTCAATGTAGATTTTTCTTGCAGAATAGGAGAGAATAGGGAGGGTTAGGCTGGGATCATTCTCTGCGAGATGATCTTAGTGCGGGAGACAAGTGTAGGAGAGGTGTACTGACTGTGTGGGCAGAACTTTGGAAGTGATTGCCCACCATTCTCAAAAGCCGCTGTGTCTCCCTGTCCCTCCAACTCCAGAGGAATCCGCTCCCCGATGGGCCGCTACGGCGACAAGTGGCAGTTCGCCCACAGTCCGAGCTGCGCCCCCTCATCCGCAACCCGGGTTCCTCTGGAGTTGGAGCGGGGCTGGGCTAGAGTTGCTGCTGGCTGTGAGTCTATGGGATCTCCGTGCTTGCAGTCGGTGTCCCGTTGGTCCTGACGTCTCCGGTCACCCCCCTGGAATGGAGCTGAGACTGGGAACTGTACCGCCCTTGCCCCCTCCCTCTGCAACTGCAAACAACCCCACAGTTCCCAGTCTCAGCTCCTGTACAGGGGGGTGGCTGGAGACGTCACAGCCCGAGCCATCAGCTTCTGTCCCTACGGGGACAGCGGAGAGCGTGTTCCTCTGGAGTTGGAACGGGGCTGGGCTGCTGCTGGCTGTGGGTCTCTGGGTTCTCCGTGCTTGCAGTGGGCCTGGGGGTCGGTGTCCCGTTGGTCCTGACGTCTCCGGTGACTGGCACTGGCTCCAACGTGAAGACAGTGCAAAGCCCCCGCGCCGGTGCAATGCGCGGGGAGCTGGAGAGGGGAGGGAAGGGGTCACACACATGGCCGGGAAGCAGAGGGGTGTAGGTGGGGTGAAACTGAAGGGAGCGACAATTTGCTGCTGCCTGCCCGCTGTTAAAAAGTTCCCACGCAAGACTCACGATACACTGTGTATCGTGAGTCTACCGTGGAAACTTTTTAACAGCGGGCAGGCAGCAGCAGCAGATTGTCAATTATTAACCCTCCCGCGCAATATACCCTCACCTTCTCTTTTATGAATGGGGATTTAGTTCCCCTTTCTTCGAGGACCGACCGGAGGTTCCGCTGTCACCTCTGCGGGCCGCCCTCGGTGAACGTTTTCAAGGACCTTTCTTCAAGGACTGAAAAAATGTCGCTATTCGGAGGTTTTCGTTATTTGGATCTTCGGATAAAAGGTTGTGCACCTGTACTTCTATGTTATACCGTGAATTACTGTTTTTCATTAATTCATTTTACTCTGTTTCCTATGAAAACAATTCCAAGTTCATCAATCCTTAAAGAAAACCTGTTTTGCTACATTACTAGATCAATGAGAATATCAAGAGTAGTCCTGCTTGAGGACTAAATGCAAAACATTTGAACTATTAGATCATTCCCAGTATTCAGCCCTATTTTACACTTCATCTTTTCTTTTAAATGTGGAGTCACCTATGTAGTACACAATTTGACAATTTCTTGATCCTATCTTACACATTTCAGTGGAATGATGTTTCTGCAGATTATGCATGTGCAACGATACGATACAACTTTATTCATCCCCGGAGGGAAGTTGGTTTGCCAACAGTCACAACACACAAGGTACATGAAAGCTTGAAATTGCATTAAGTGAAAAGAAAAAGACAAGCGACTGTTGGCTGGCTGCCGTGTGCACAGTGCCTTAACCTCAATGAACGAACAGGCAAACAAACGAACGCAGGCTTATCTCCTGGGCAGAAAATTCTAAAATTAGAGTGTCCACTCCCCCCCCCACCAGGTCCCCCTTTGTTCTCCCACCGTCCCTCACGGTGGTCCCCCCCACGCCGGATCTCCATTGTCTTCCCCTCCCCATTGACCGCTGGACGATCGTTAGGCCCCACCGCCACAGAGGCTCCAGCTAAGGCTCCTTCGGCCCAGACACGCCTCGCCACCTGGCTTCTCCACATTCTCCTGGGAGGCCTGTGGGGATAGTCGAGTCCACCGAGAGTGTTCTAGTCAGTGGGTGGATCGGGCTCGCTGGGACACTCCCTCCGTGCACGTTGCTCGCCGGGACAACCAAGACAGGAGAATAATATCTCATACACTGAGTCTGTTCTGCCACTCCGTAAGATCAGAGTTGATCCTTAACCTCCAGCATCCCTGGCTCTGGCACTAACCCTACCCATTTTCTTGATCACCAGTGTACCAAACCTGAGCCCTGGCTCTGGCCCGTGGTCCACATCACAAGCCTTAGCCACGAGCCTTTGCTGTGGCCAGACACCCTGCTTACAGTCTGGACCTCTGGCTCACATTCCAGATAATGAGCGAGCCAGATGCTGAACCATCAGGATTTTGGAACAACTAGATGCAACAATTTTACTGTAAATTGAATAATGCTGTTCATTTCATTTAACTGCATTCCAGACTAGTATAGTAACTACAACAGTTACCATAAGTAACATATTCATACTAATCCCTTCAACAATACGTGGGTTGTATCAATGCCACATCAACCTGATGTAGCTAATCAGTATAAACCTCAAAGCTATAGCCACATTTTTGATTGGAGTATCGTTTAAAAAAAGTCAAGATTTGCAGAAGAAATAGAAATAGAATGGCAGTGTATTTTTGTTTAAATAGTGAGATAATGAAAGGTGTCAGTACTCAGATCTAGATACCCTATAACACAAGACGATTTGTGGGCAAAAGTAGTAACATCCTGTTCTAATTATAGATAGAGGCCACATGAAGAATAAAACCAAAATGCTGGAGCCACTTGGCATGTCCAGCAGTAACTCTAAAATACAGTTAATGTTTAAGTCAGTAGCCATAGTTAGTATCTCGGGTCCAGGACTCATGGTCAACATCTTATTAAAGTGCAGAAGCGAAAGCGAAACTACTGAGGGTAAACAGGCTGAAATCTACTGGACAGCAGAGAACTTCAACTTGGCTTTCTTGGAAGGGATCTGACAGTGAATTTAATAAGAAATGAAAATCAAAAACCACAGCGGATGCTGGATGAAATCTGATATAAGACAGGAAATGTTGGAAAGACGCAATGGATTGAGCAGCATCTATAAAAATCAACAGATAATCCTCTGACATTTTCGCCACCTCCAACGGGATCCCACCACTGGCCACATCTTCCCATCTCCTCCCCTTTTGGCTTTCCGCAGAGACCGCTCCCTCTGTAACTCCCTGGTCAATTCGTCCCTTCCCACCCAAACCCTCCCCTCATACTTTCCCATGCAACCTCAGGAAATGCTACACTTAGAAACATAGAAATTAGGTGCAGGAGTAGGCCATTCGGCCCTTCGAGCCTGCACCGCCATTCAATATGATCATGGCTGATCATCCAACTCAGTATCCCGTACCTGCTTTCTCTCCATACCCCCTAATCCCTTTAGCCACAAGGGCACATCTAACTCCCTCTTAAATATAGCCAATGAACTGGCCTCAACTACCCTCTGTGGCAGAGAGTTCCAGACAAGTCCACTTGTCGCTTAATCTCCCCCTTTGACTCCATCCAAGGCCCCAAGCAGTCTTTCCAGGTGAGGCAGGGGTTCACCTGCACCTCCTCCAACCTCATCTATTGCATTTGCTGCTCTAGGTGTCAGCTACTCTACATCAGTGAGACCAAGCATAGGCTTGGCGATCGCTTCGCCCAACACCTCCGCTCAGTTCGCACTAACCAACCTGATCTCCCTGGTGGCTCAGCACTTCAACTCCCCCTCCCATTCCGAATCTGAGCCTTCTGTCCTGGGCCTCCTCCATGGCCAGAGTGTGTCCCAGCGCAAATTGGAGGAGCAGCGCCTCATATTTCGCTTGGGTAGTTTACACCCCAGCGGTATGAACATTGATTTCTCCAAATTCAGGTGGTCCTTGCTTTCTCTCTCCTTCCCCTCCCAGCTCTCCCACAGCCCACTGTCTCTGCCTCTTCCTTTCTTCTTCCCACCCTCCCCCCACCTCCACATCAGTCTGATGAAGGGTCTCAACCCGAAACGTCACTTATTCCTTCGCTCCAAAGATGCTGCCTCACCTGCTGAGTTTCTCCAGCATTTTTGTCTATCTGTAAAAATCAAATCAGTTAACATTTCAGGTCAGCGACCATTCATTCAAGTGGGTTTGTGGAGCTGTGAAGCATCAGCCCTGACAGCTGCCTCACTTTGGTGCTAGGCTTAACCGTGCAAATTTTCTACCCAAGACACTGAAGACTCAGTTATCAAGTAGATCCAATCAGAGATTGATATAAAAGGGATGCATTCTTTAGGTACATGGACGAGATGCATGTTGATATTCTTGAACATATATAAATCAATGAATCACTGTGGATTTTTAGATATCAATAAAATCCAGTAGTATTGATAGTCATGATTTTATTGACTGCTAAAGCCAGGAATAATGGGCTGAATCATGGGCTAAATGACAGGCTAAAACTGAGACTGCTAGTTTAAAAGAAATCAAAGTGCTGGAGTAACTCAGCGGGTCAGCATCTCTTGAAGACATGGACAAAAATAACTTTCTTATGATTTGAACTACATGGAATACAAGTACAGATGTCCATGTATTGGAGAACACAGTGGACTATGGGTGTTCATGACAACAGGTGGCACTGTTGAACACTGCTTCATCATGGTTTACATACAAATTATTTTGAAACACTCACTTGTGACAAAGCACCAATTATTTGGTGGCCATAACATAGAGATTTCTGTTCATCACAGGGATGAAAATCAATTCTATATTTTATAGTTACTAGTCAAAATATGTAGTCCTTAAGCATACACATATTTCAGAAATTGTACCGAATATAGTTTTGATAATTCCCAATCCAGTGCATATATTTTTTCCACTTAGATCTCTTACTAATTTGAAACTCATTTCTAATTTAGATACAAATTTTCATGTATATTGTAACTAGAATTTATCAATTAGAAATCAGATATTTGTATTAAAAGATAATTGCAAACATAACTGAACAATAATTTTAATATTAGAACTTGCACCAGATTAGGTAGTTCAGACTTTATTATCTACATGTTTTTTTTTTAAACATTAGACTGAGTTGACTTGCAGATCATGGTTCTATTTAAAGTTGTGTTTGCCAAGCTTTTATTCCAGTTTTATGCCAGTTTTTTTCCCCCTGCTGTTATCAGGCAACTGGATCATCCTACCACAACTAGAGAGTGATCCTGAACTACTACCTACCTCATTGGTAACCCTCAGACTATCCTTGTTCGAACTTTGCTGGCTTTACCTTGCACTAAACGTTTTTCCCTCATTATGTATCCATACACTAGGTATGTTACAAAACCTACCTGAATCGTGGCTGAGCATCTGCCCCACCCCGTGTGCGCGATTTTGGCGCTGTTTAGAGGGGGCGGGTTTAAAACGCGATTTTTACTAGGCTGTTCCAATCGAAAATGTTCAGCCTAGTAAATCATTAACGGAAAATCGCTGAAAGAACCCGTCGCAAAAGGTATTATTAGTTTTTATGGCCTTGTATAATATTTATAGTAGTTTAAAAATCACTCTCTCAACCCGCAACCTCTCGCAGCCCCAGGGTTTTATAAAGCAAACAATTAAAGGTATGTACCTTATTTTTACATTAAATGGGGCTTGTAAATAACCCTGTATATAAAGTTTTCTATAGCGAGTAGTTCATTTTGGGCTCTTTATATCCCGCAGTATTTTTCTGGGCACTTGAGGGCACAAATCCAGCGCAATGTGAACGTTCTAAACCAGCGCGTTCACAGGAACCCACTAGAAAGCCGATTTAAATTGACTTTAATTTACAGCAATTGAACACTAAATTCCTTCCATTTGGCCTATAAATTGATGTAAATGAGATTTAAAAATCATGTTTTATTGTGAATTATTTGTGAATATTATTTGGACACTTGGGCTATTTAAAAATGTTAATCATTTATTAAGAAATGGATAGATGTTTAGATCTAGTAATTGAAGTTTGAAATTAGCTGCAATTTGGTAACTAACTAATTATATGCTTTAATTTCAGGTCATCCAAGTAAGATTATTTTATATTTGTTTCAGAATGCTTCAATCTATGAAAACTGAAAATTTCATTGAGTTCTCTTAATTTTTAAGAAGGTTATGGCCTTTTGACTGTCCTCGATCACAGCTTTTTTGTTATGTCCATAGAAAATCAATATGGAACAAGATGCTAATTTCCGAGTATGAAAATGGCCATAACTTTTTTTATTACTTGAGATATGAAAGTGAATTAGGTGTCAAATTAAACTTATTGTTATGCTTTATCTGATGGGATAGATTGCAGACTTGATTTTTTAAATCTCAAAATTTTGTAACATTGCTACATACACTGTAAATGGTTCGACTATAATCACATATTGTCTTTCTGCTGACAGGATAGCACACAAAAGCTTTTCACTGTACCTCAGTACACGTGACAATAAATTAAGATTCAGATTTAGATTCAAACTTTATTGTCATTGTGCAGTGTACAGTCAGAGACAACGAAATGCAGTTAGCATCTCCCCAGAAGAGAGAACATAGAATATGAGCAATAAATTAAACAGAAACTTTATCTGCTTATCATTTAATCTTCCAGAACAAGAGGCTCCAACACTACCAGGTCAAATTCCCAGACTCTTAGGCATATTAAATGCAGTTAAAAGTTGATATGAAAAATACATGTTAATATTATGAACAAAACTGTAATATGGCTGTTTGAGCATGGAAAAAGACCCTCTGGTCCACTTTATCAGCCCTGACCATTAAACACACATTTACACTTAATCATATGCAGGTCCCGCACATTCCATGAACTCCCAAGATTTTATCACTCACCTACACACTAGGGTAAATTTAGTGTCCAATAAACTAACAACCTGCATGTCTTTAGGATGTGGGAGGAAGCAGGCGCGCCCAGAGGAAATTCACACCAGCATGGGGAAAATGAGCAAATTCCACACAGAGGTCAGGATCAAAGCTCGTCACTTAAGAAATGTGTTCTAGGATATGTAATTCTAACAATAATTCAATTTTTGGTGGCTGAATACGAGCTGGAAATGGTTTCTTACTTTTATGAAATTGGCAAAATCAATAGCCTTCAATATTTAAATGCAGTGTATTTAGAATTCAAATTTCACACTGATAGATGATCACTTAGTAGGAATATCACACCATTATGAGCAACTTTGTGAATTGTTTACTAAACAGGTGTGTTTCTGTTTTTACTTTCGTATACCAATATTAAGGGTTGTGTCCAATGTAACCATGAGCTCTGCATTTAATAAATACTTCCCATTCTTATTTCATTTTCATGATAATATATTCAAAATGTAACGTAAAGTTGAACAAGTACGAAAAGAGACTCTGCCCGTGCTTTTCTTTCCCTAAACTGTGCATATAACTGTAATGCTCCATTTCTGCACCAGTTTATGAATTGCTGTTCTGAATAAAGACGTCAGCATGTTCATTCCATTACAGAGATCAAAACTGGAACTTTCTTCAGATCTACAAATGTAATGCAGTTCTGAACTGGATTGGAGGGTGAATAGTCATGTTAAGCCTTCAAAATAAAATGCCCTGAGAAGAGTAAAAATCTCTCAAACTTCAGCAAAAGTTTGAAAATGAAAAGGAAACCATGTAAGTCATGCAACAAACATGTGGTTGTGTAACAGCATTTGGAAAATGAAGCGTGTGTAACTTTGCTTAATTTGACATTCTGCCTTGTCCATTCATTAGTTAGACCTCACCTGGAGTAAATGCATATAGTTCTGATTGTCACGCTATATCAAGGATGTAAATAAGCGAGAGAGTGCAAAAAAGATGAATAGAAATGTTGGCTGGACTGGAGGGACTTGAATTAATAGGTTGGGACTATTTTCACTGGAGTGAAAGAAACCATGTGTAAGGTTTATAAAATTACCAGGGGGGCAGGTGGGGTAGATAGTCACAGTCTTTTCCCACAGCATAGGAGAATCCAAAATGAGAGGGCATAGATTTAAGGTGAGAGGGAAAAGATTTAAAGTGGATCTGAGGGACAGGTTTTTCAAATAATGGTGGGTATATGGAAATAGCCGCCAGTGAGTGTGGAACAATTACAACATTTAAAATATATTTATACAGGTGCATAGATAGGAAATGTTTAGAGGGATATAAATGCAGGTACATGGAATTAGAATATAAAGACATCTTGGTTGGCATGCATGGGTTGGGCTGAAGAGCCTGTTTCTGTGGGGTAATATCCACCTTTTAACCCCTTTACATGGCAACGCGATTCCTCAAATTGTTCAAATGGGCACCTTTTAACCCCTTGTTCTAGCAGCCATGAAGCAAAGTCGATAGAGTGTTGACATGCAACAGTATTTTACATTACATGCCCCAAATATCATGTTTCCACCATACATTACTTTCCAGTAGTTGATCCAAAACATTCAAAAGGATGCTGATATTTTCTTGTTCTCTTCATTCTCTGTGAATGATAACTTGTTTATTAGCTAACACTGCAGAAAACAGAGAATGAACAGAGAACCTCAACAGCATTGCTCAGTTACTACATGGATAACTATGAGGAATTAAAAACTGGAAGAATTGATGCAGAACTTTAAAAAACACAATAAATTAAATGATAATTGTACTGATAGAATAGCTTGTAATAAAATTGCAGAGATGAATGAGTTGATGGCCAGGAAAATCTTATTCAAAATGTATTTGCACAAATGATTAACATACAAAATGTTGCAAATTAATATCTTCCATTCTGTGCAAACAGATAATTCAGTTTCCCGAATTACCAAATATAATCACTATGCATATGAGCAATTGTCTAAACATTCTTGGTTTATGTTTCAAAACAAACTAAAATTTGTATAATCTTGTTACTTGGCACAATACAAATGAACAAATTATTTAAATGATTTTAATATGCACTGCATCTCTGATTCTCTTGATAGCAGCATTTTACTCTGAAACAGTGACTTAATATAATTTACACCCCATTGCCTTGGTCATAATTTATAAAGGCATTATCTTCTGATTTCCAGCGCTGTTCTGGGGTAATGGTTCATCAGATCCTGTGCAAGTCTTATCTGGCTCAGGAACTGAGGCCAAACAGCACGCAGCTCGTAAATAAACACAAAACCTCTGAAAAAGTATGCATACCTAAAATGCAGTTATGTGGCGTTAATTCAATTCTGACAGTGAGCAAACCAATAATGAGAAGATGACAGAACTTAAAAATATAATGATAACCAGAGTACCCTTGGTGAATGTACAGGCATTCATTTATCTCAAATACCATTAGATATCTTAGATACCTTTAGATAAAATAATTTTTTGTATCCGGTGAATTATGCATTGTAAAATATAAATTAAAAAGTACACAAGCATAAATAGTATACATGTTCTGCCTTTGTCTGTTTTGAACTATGCTTGCTGCTGAGATGCAAATTATAAACATAAAAAAGTTCAACAGCCAAAATAAAAACTGCTTTGAAACTTGTATTGGCCTGAAATACATTTACTGGTATATTATCCCAAATCTTTAGTGACCAACACTATTCTTAGCAAAAAGGGTGAACTCATATTATGACAAATCAAACTAAAACAAACCATTGCATCACATGTGTGTGATGGTGACAAATGCAGTGGATGACTGAACCAGTTAGGGTATTTTTCTTCCTAACTCATTCAACATCTGACTACTCAACAAGTCTGGTGGGTAATGCTTTGTTCTTGTAGAAATCGCCATATAAAATAATTAAAAAGAATATAAAACAGGATAGTAAAAGCTTCTTTAGGTATGTGAAGAGAAAATAAATAGTTATTCTCAATTTGGAACTGGATCACATAGCACCATGCTGTTGACCAATATGCTTGGACTTCTGGAAGGTTCACCCATATATCAAGGGCCCAAACAATGAGGTTTTGGCACTAAGAACCCTCTCTAAGTTTAATCTACTTACACAGCCTAAATGTGTATGAAGGAACTGCAGTTGCTGGTTTAAACCACAGATAGACACAAAATGCTGGAGTAACAGCAGGACAGGCAGCATCTCCGGAGTGAAGGAATGGGTGACGTTTCGGATCGAGTCTGAAAAAGGCTCTCGACCAGAAACGTCACCCATTCCTTCTCTCCAGAGATGCTGCCTGTCCTGCTGAGTTACTCGGGCATTTTGTGTCTATCTACTTACACTGCCTTTCTTTTAGAAAATGAGAGACTGTTTGATTGCATTCAATACTTTGAATTAACTTGAATACTCAATTCAAAAATTGATTGCCTCTTATCATATTTCTCATAACTAGTGGTTTGATACAAATTTATACAACAGCAGCTCAGTGCATATACAAGGCATAGCAATCCCCAAACTGTCACTGGATAGCAATAAGCTTGGCAAAGTAGTGGTTAAATTTCAGAATACAAAATATCAAAAGCTCCGTTATATTTCCAATTTCAGTTACATTTCTTTGAGGAGTTGTCAAGGGAAACCTCCCAAAGTAGGGCAGGAAAAATTGGCGTATGCTACAATTTCCTCCCATTAAATAGCACGGAGTAGAAGGGACACAGAGGCTGACCGACCCTTCCCCTCCACATCATGTCTATTTAATTGAAAACCATAAACTATCCTGAACTGCAACAGTTTTATTGCAACAGACAATTTTGTACATCTTTATTCAGTGGGTATAAGTGTTCTCGTGAGAAGCACAAGCATAACTATTGTCAGAGACACTTTTCTGGTTATTAGAGGGTGACACTGATTATTGTGGCACAGATGACACATTGAAATACTAAATCATTACATTCAAGCAATTGGTTTTAATGTTAAAAATAGCACATATACTCTTGCCAGATGCATCTGTGCTGCTAACCAAGGCTGCTGAATATTGCTAAATATCCTTGGGTATTAAAGGAGAACCAAGAATATTCTGTTGACAGTGATCACGTATTCTCTATGGATTAAGGCATTTTCCAATACCAAACAATTTTTGATTGGAGAAGCAGAACTCCATGTGGTAATGAGTCAGAAACTGATGTAAACATCCATATTCCATACACATATTATGCAAGTAAAGATTTCCTTCAATTATTCTAATATTTTGATAAAACAGCAACACAGTTTCACAATTTATCTTTAACGTTAAAATAGTTTTGGAGAGCCTTGTCTACAGAAGGGATCATGGCAGAGAGTCATAATTGTTCTGTGGGAAAGCACTTTCAAGTAATTGTTGGAGGGAGGGAGTTCTCATTGGGAAAAAAAAAATCTGCCCATGTATAAAGAAATAAATAATCTTGCAACATCCTTGAGGCATCCAACTTTTTCTCTTGACCTTTTTCTCGAGCTTTTGTTTCATGTTATATTTTAGATCCATGCAAACAATAGCATTTAGTGTTTAAGTTGAACAAAAGAGTAACATTAGAAAAATTAATTCCAAGAATATTTGCCTCCGTCTGCATCAGGCTATTGTTATTATAATGCAAAAACAGGTTCTGTCTAAATGTTCCTACTTCCCGAGTTTAAATACAAACTGAATTGTGAACTTCCTGAAACTTTATATATGACAATATTCCAGAAATGACCAATTAATAGAGAAGGTAGAACAAATGCTGGAAAAACTCAGCGCGTGAGGCAGCATCTATGGGAGCGAAGAAATAGGTGACGTTTCGGGTCGAGAACCTTCTTCAGTGATTAATAGAGAAGTGTTTTTTTTGCAATTCATCCATTTATTGTAACAAAGCAGCTGATTCAATAGGATTAACATAGCACCAGGGGATTAAAATATAAATGTCTTGACATTTACATTACTAAAATCTCAACTATCATAAACGCAGGTGGCAATTTTAAGTGTCGCAAAAGCATCAGTTATAAAGTCTCCACGTACAAGACTATTTTTACGAGAGTGAGGAGGATGCTATGAGAATGCAGGGTGACTTGGACAGGTTGGGTGAGCGGGCAGATGCGTTGCAGGTGCAGGTGCAGTTTAATGTGGATAAATGTGAGGTTATCCAATTTGGTAGGAAAAACAGGAAGGAAGATTTTTATCTAAATGGTGTCAAGTTGGGAAAAGGGGAAGTACAACGGGATCTGTGTGTCTCTGTTCATCAGTCAATGAAAGTAAGCATGCAGGTACAGCAGGCAATGAAGAAAGCAAATGGCATGTTGGCCTTCATTATGAGTTGAGTATAGGAGCAAAGAGGTCCTTCTGCAGCTGTACAGGGCTTTAGTGAGACTACACCTGGAGTATTGTGTGCAGTTTTGGTCTCCAAATTTGAACATTCTTGCTATTGGGGGAGTGCAGCGTAGGTTCACAAGGTTAATTCCCAGGATATGGCGGGACCATGCTGAGAGAATGGAGTGACTGGGCTTGTGTACTCTGGAATTTAGAAGGATGAGAGGGAATCTTATTGAAACATATAAGATTATTAAGGGGTTGGACACGCTAGAGGCAGGAAACAGAATCCAGAACCAGGGGCCACAGTTTAAGAATAAGGGGTAATAACTTCCCCGATGTTGGGGAAGTCCAGAACAAGGGGTCACAGTTTAAGGATAAGGGGGAAATCCTTTAAAACCGAGATGAGAAGAACTTTTTTCACACAGAGAGTGGTGAATCTCTGGAACTCTCTGCCGCAGAGGG
This sequence comes from Leucoraja erinaceus, assembly GCF_028641065.1. Classification (NCBI taxonomy): domain Eukaryota; kingdom Metazoa; phylum Chordata; class Chondrichthyes; order Rajiformes; family Rajidae; genus Leucoraja; species Leucoraja erinaceus. The sequence goes on from NC_073382.1 coordinate 10,237,614, forward strand.
TAGTCGAGGCCAGTTCATTGGCTATATTTAAGAGGGAGTTAGATGTGGCCCTTGTGGCTAAAGGTATCAGGGGGTATGGAGAGAAGGCAGGCACAGGATACCTAGTTGGATGATCAGCCATGATCATATTGAATGGCGGTGGAGGCTCGAAGGGCCGAATGGCCTCCTCCAGCACCTATTTTTTATGTTTCTATGTAAGCCATTTCGAACGGAGATGAGGAAACACTTTTTCACACAGAGAGTTGTGAGTCTGTGGAATTCTCTGCCTCAGAGTGCGGTGGAGGCCAGTTCTCTGGAAACTTTCAAGAGAGAGCTAGATAGGGCTCTTGAAGATAGCAGAGTCAGGGGTTATGGGGAGAAGGCAGGAATGGGGGGGGTACCGATCAGCCATGATCACATTGAATGGCGGTGCTGGCTCGAAGAGCCGAATGGCCTACTCCTGCACCTATTGTCCATTGTTTATTGGCGATGAGAATATCAATGGTAGAAATTGAACACGGTCTCAGAAAAATGGTAAAAGTTAATAAAAATTATTTGTGTTAAAAGCTGAACCTGATTATTTCAGATTTCCTAATATGAAATAGGAGGAAATTGTAACTCATCTGGCACCAGATATTGGGCAAGCTCATTGATAACAGACGCAAAATATAAAAAAAACAAGGCCAAGGTAGAAATGAACAGAGCAAGGTACAAAGTACACGTGGAACTTGATATCATTGAACATGCAGCCTGGAACAGTTTATAATCAAGGAAGATAAGTGATAAAAGATCGTTAAGGGTGCCCACAGCACTGGCTGCAACTTCATAAAATGCAAAATTAAACAATGGAGCCCTATTCAGTCATAAAACCAACGACACCCTTTGAAGAGAATGAATAAAAAACAGACTGCAGGTGGAACTCAGATCAGGCAACATCTGTGGAGGGAAATGACAGATGACATTTCTGGTGGGGACCCTGCTTTAAGACTGGAATGGAGAGGAGATACCTGGTAGAAAAAAGTTAGGGGAGGGGGTGGGGCCAGAGCTGGTAAGCGATAGGCGGATCCAAAGGAAGGGGGGTTGATTAGCAATGAGCAGGGCTGGGGAGAGATGTTTGGACATTACAAAAGGCTACAGATGGCGGAATCTGATAAGAAAGGAAGGTGAGGAGTGAACTGTTGAATCGGGGTAGATGGAAAATAGGAGGTGAAGGGACAAATAGGGGACCCGGCAGGTGTAAGGATGGATGATGAGTAGAAGGGAAGGATAAAAGAGGGGAAAGGAATTGGTGGGGGGAGGGGGTTGTAGGTAGGGGGAATGGGAAATAGTTATGCGTGAGAAGGTCATAAGGTCAATAATGATTGGAGTAGAATTAGGCCATCGTCTACTCCGCCATTCAATCATGGCTGATATATCTCTCCCTTCTAACCCCATTTTCCTGCCTTCTCCCCAAAAACCTGACATCTGTACTAATCAAGAATGTATCTATCTCTGCCAGGGTCTGGGTCGATCAGCAGGAGGGGGGGGGGGGGAAGGTTCATATGAAATTGGAGAATTCAATGTTTGTGCCGTTGCGTTATAGGCTTTCTAAGCGAAAGACAAGGTGCTGTTCTTCGAGTTTGTGTGCGGTGGCAGTCTGGACATGGAAGAGTCTGAGCACAGACAAGTCAATATGGGAACGGGTAGGGGCATTGAAGTGGCTTGCTACTGGGAGCTTTAGCTGGCCCTGGTAGACATAGTGCCAGTGTTTGACAATGTTGTCATCTAGTATATTATATTTGTATAGCATGACAATCAGAACTGCACGTAATATTCCTTCTGTGGCCAAACCAATCATTACTAAAGTTGGACCATGACCCCCATTCTTTAATTATTTACGCCCAGACTAGTGAAGGAAGTATCCGGTATGCCTCGAACAAATGTAAATGAAAGTAGTCATGTTTAGTATTTTGTTGCATATCCTTTGCATGCAATGACTGCTTGAAGTCTGTGATTGATGGACATCACCAGTTGCTTGGTATCTTATCTGGTGATGCTCTGCCAGGCCTGTATTGCAGCCATCTTCAGCTTATGCTTGTTTTGGGGGCCAGTCCCCTTCAGTTTTCTCTTCAGCATATAAAAGGTATGCTGAATTGGGATTATGACCAGTGATTGACTTAACCAGTCAAGAATTTACCGTTTTTTTAAAGCTTTGAAAAACTCTTTTGTTGATTTAGCAGTATGTTTAGGATCATTGTCCTGCTGTAGAATGAACCGCCGGCCAATGAGCTTTGAGGCATTTATTTGAACCAGAGCAAATAGGATGTGTCTATACATTTCAGAATTCATTATGCTACTACCATCAGCAGTTGTATCATCAATGAAGATAAATGAGCCAGTACCTTCAGCAGCCATACATGCCCAGGCCATAACACCCCCACCACAGTGTTTCACAGATGAGGTGGTATGCTTTGGATCTTGCGCAGTTCCTTCTCTCCCCCAAACTTTGCTCTTGCCATCATTCTGATATGTTAATTTTCGTCTCATCTGTCCACAAGAACTATTTCCAGAACTGTGGTTGCTCTTTTAAGTACTTCTTGGCAAACTGTAACCTGGCCATCCTATATTTGCAGCTAACCAGTGGTTTGCATCTCGCAGTGTAGCCTCTGTATTTCTGTTTATGAAGTCTTCTGCGGACAGTGGTCATTGACAAATCCACACCTTGCTCCTGAAGAGTGTTTCCAATCTGCGGATTTTTCTTTATTATAGAGAGAATTCTTCTGTCATCAGCTATGGAGGTCTTCCTTAGCCTGCCAGTCCCTTTGCGATTAGTAAGCTCACCAGTGCTCTCTTTCTTCTTAATGATGTTCCAAACAGTTGATTTTGGTAAGCCTAAGGTTTGGCTAATGTCTCTAACAGTTTTATTCTTGTTTCTCAGTCTCATAATGGCTTCTTTGACTTTCTCCTCATGTTGGTAAACTTTCAACTTTGGTCCTCATGTTGATAAACAGCAATAAAAGTTTCCAAAGGTGATGGAAAGCCTGGTGGAAAGGCTAGGTGCTGATAAATCTCTTATACCTGCATTACAGAGGTAATTAAACACACCTGAGCAATTACAAATGCCTGTGAAGCCATGTGTCCCAAACATTATGGTGCCCTGAAATGGGGGACTATGTATAAACACATCTGTAATTCTTACATGGTGAAACCAAAATGTATAAAAATGGCCTTTAATAAAATCTGACAATGTGAACTTTAACCACATGTGATTTTTTTCTATTACAAATCTCAAATTGTGGAGTACAAAGGCAAATAAATAAATGATGGACCTTTGTCCCAAACATTATGGCGGACATTGTATCTACTTTGTTGCCACCTTCAGGGATCCTTGAATTTGCATAATCAGATCAGTCTGTTCCTTGGTACTCACTAAGACTATAACATTCATTGTTTGTCCCACCCTCAGTCATCCCAAAGTGGACACTTCACAAGATTAAATTTAATGTGTCATTGTTCTGCCTGTCATACAATCTGCAAAAGCCTAAATAAAACCAGTAAATCCGGCTAAACTAGTGCTTTCTGCCTCATTAACATATTTGGAATGCCAACCTGCCTCACAGAACAATTTGAGTAGGAAGGAACTGCAGATACTGGTTTAGACTGAAGATAGACACATGTTCCCGACGTTGGGGGAGTCCAGAACCAGGAGCACAGTTTAATAATAAGGGGTAAGCTTCAGGGATCAATATCGTGAGAGACCCCTTCCACCCCTGCAACGGACTGTTCCAGCTGCTACGATCAGGCAAACGCCTCCGTTGCCATACGGTGAGAACGGAGAGGTTGAGAAGGAGTTTCTTCCCAGAGGCCATTCAGACTGTAAATGCCTATCTCACCAGGGACTAACTCTACTGAACGTTTTTCCTTCCATTATTTATTATGTAAAATAATATGTGTGTTATGATTGTGTTTATAGTTTGTTTGGTTGTTTGTCTTTTGCACAAAAGTCCGCGAGCATTGCCACTTTTATTTCACTGCACATCTCGTATGTGTATGTGACAAATAAACTTGACTTGACTTGACTTGTAAGCCATTTAGAACGGAGACGATTAAACACTTTTTCTCACAGAGAGTTGTGAGTCAGTGGAATTCTCTGCCTCAGAGGGCAGTGGAGGCAGGTTCTCTGGATACTTTCAAGAGAGAGCTCGATAGGGCTCTTGAAGATAGCGGAGTCAGGGAATATGGGGGAGAAGGCAAGAACGGGGTACTGATTGCGTGGGGTACTGATTGTGGATGATCAGCCATGATCACATTGAATGGCGGAGCTGGCTTGAAGGGCCGAATGGCCTACTCCTGCACCTATGGTCTAAAATGTTGGAGTAACTCAGATGGATAGGCAGTATCTCTGGAAGGAAGGAATGGGTGACGTTTCAGGTCGAGACCCTTCATCAGGGGGGAGAGACAGAGAGGGGCAGTGGGCAGAGGGAGAGGGAGAGGGGGGAAAGGGAGAGAGAGAAAATGAGAGAGAGAGAAAATGAGAGAGAGAGAGAAAATGAGAGAGATAGAATGAGAAAGTGAGAGAGAGAATGAGAGAGAGAGAAAATGAGAGAAAATGAGAGAGATAGAATGAGAAAGTGAGAGAGAGAATGAGAGAGAGAATGAGAATGAGAGAATGTTGGGGTCCTTGCATGGAGTTGAGGGAGGAGGTATAGGGACAGGTGTTGCATCTCCTGCAGATGCAGGGGAAAGTACCCCGGGGGGGGGGGGGGGGGGGGGGGGGGGGGGGGGGGGGGGGTTTGGGTGGGAAGGAATTAGTTAATGTGTTGTCTACCACTCGATCCCCTATTAAATAGTAACTCTGGAGTCAGTGGGTGAGAACTAGCTTTGCAGGAAGAAACTACAAATGCTGGTTTAAACTGAAAATAGACACAAAATGCTGCAGTAACTCAGCGGGTCTCTAGAGAAAAGGAATAGGTGACTTTTCGGGCCTCGACATGAGTTACTCCAGCATTTTGTGTCTATCTTCGGTGAGAACTAGGTTATCAGTATGCTCATGTTAAAATATGCCCTCAGCCTCAAACATTCAAACAAACATCAAAGCATGCCTTCAGACTAAAGGGTCCCAAACCGAAGCAGCATCTGTCCATTTCCCTCCACAGATGCTGTCTGACCCGCTGCATTCCTTCGTTTTTTTGGGCAAGATTCCAACATCTGCAGTCTCTTGTGTCTCTATTTGCTGAGTTCTTTACTGGCCATTAACAACCTAATAATTAGTAGGCTTCACCTTGATTACATTTTAAAACACAATCTAGTTTAATATCATGCTTGCAATCCACAACAGATCCTTTGATATGTTATAAAGGGAACACTTTAGAAAGTGAGAGAGATGCAGATCACTTATCTTGCATGATACAGATGGTCAAAAGATGAATAATCTACTGCCTACTGTCATTTTCGCTTTAAACACAGGCTGTTTGTTCTACATGCATTGTTAAAGACCAACTGATCAGCATAAACAACTTGCATTTACATAACAGGATTAAACATCCCAAGTGACTAAAAGAAAATATAACACTTAACTGCATAGAGTTTTCAGAATACGTGATCAAAAGCTTGGTCAAAGCATTAGTTGGAAGAAGCAATATGAAAGAGGAAAATGCATTAGAGAAGGCTTAGGGGAGGAATTCTAAAGCTTAGCATCTAGCCTCCTGAAGGTAGTTGCCAATGGCTGAATGAGAATCTTGAACACATAAAACATCAGAACCGAAGCAAACAAGACATTTCAGAGGGTTATAAGATGGAAGAGGTTATCAATATAGGAGGTACAAAATTAGGAAAGCTTTTGGAAATAAGAGATTTAAAATCAAAGTGTTCCCAAATCATGAGCTAACAAGTGTGACATAACACATAAGTAATAATAATAATAATAAATTTTATTTATGGGCGCCTTTCAAAAGTCTCAAGGACACCTTACAAAAATTTAGCAGGTAGAGGAAAAACATGCAAGGGGAATGAAATAAATAGTAGAGACATGACTAGTACACAAAGTAAAGACAGAATTCAATACAAAACACAATAATAAGGCAATTAATGCACAGATGAAAAGGGAGGGGGACGTGGGGCTAAGGATAGGCAGAGGTGAAGAGATGGGTCTTGAGGCGGGACTGGTAGATGGTGAGGGACACGGAATTGCGGATCAGTTGGGGGAGGGAGTTCCAGAGCCTGGGAGCTGCCCTGGAGAAGGCTCTGTCCCCAAAACTGCGGAGGTTGGACTTGTGGATAGAGAGGAGACCGGCTGATGTGGAGCTGAGGGACCGTGAGGGTTGGTAGGGGGAGAGGAGGTCAGTGAGATATGGGGGGGGGGGGGGCAGATGGTGGAGGGCTTTGTAGGTGAGGATCAGGATTTTGTAGTTGATCCGGTGGGAGATGGGAAGCCAGTGAAGTTGTTTGAGGACTGGAGTGATGTGGTGCCAGGATTTGGTGTGGGTGATGAGTCGGGCGGCTGCGTTCTGGACCAGTTGGAGTCGGTTGATGTAGGTGGAGCTGATGCCAAGGAGAAGTGAGTTGCAGTAGTCCAGTCGGGAGGAGATGAAGGCATGGATGAGTCTTTCAGCAGCGGGAGGTGTGAGAGAGGGTCTGAGTTTGGCGATGTTGCGGAGATGAAAGAAGGAGGTTTTAATGACATGGCGGATGTGAGGCTCAAGGGAGAGGGTGGAATCAAAGATCACGCCAAGGTTGCGGGCCTGGGGAGATGGGGAGACAGTGGTGCCGTCGATGGTGAGAGTGGGGTTATTGATTTTGCTGAGTGTGGCTTTGGAGCCTATGAGGAGGAATTCTGTCTTAAGTGATGGCAGCTGAAAATTCAGACATGGGGGGGGGGGGGGGGGGGGGGGGGGGGGGGGGGGGGGGGGGGGGGGGGGGGGGGGGGGGGGGGGGGGGGGGAGAGACGATGACTTTAGATCTATTTTGAGCTGGAGACTATGGATGATGGTAAATGGAAGACCAGCTAGCAGAGTATTGAAATAAATGAATCCAACAGGAAAGCTACAGAAATGAGGTGAAGTAGAAGTGGAGGCTGGCAATGTTACCGAACTAAAGCAGTTTTGATGGCATGGGAAACATTGGCTTTGTTTGCCTCAGGCTCAAAGAAGAAATCTGTTGCCCTCAAAGTGATCAGCTTGTATATTAAAAGGAAAACTATTGATGTGATTTTAATGAGATAACTTCAATCATATATGATGCTTCAAGTAATGATGCTTTATATAGCTTCAGATAAGCTCATACATGCATATCACATTTCACGGAACTTGGCTGCATTTCTGCACAGATGAAATTTTAAAGCAACTCAGATATCTTCTATGGAATATAACTAATTAAAGCAATACTTTGCCTTACCTTTATCAAGTATAAATGATGATTTTTCATTGAAGAACAAGGGAATAAATGGCCTGTGCCTTCTATTTTTTGATTCTACATTGGATTTTCTCTCTTTGCCTCAAACTTCAACTGCAGTCTTCTTGTAGATCCACTACAGTCCGCCTACCACCGCAACAGCAGATGTCATCTCACCCATCCTGCACTCAGCCGTCTCTCCAGAGATGCTGCCTGTCCCTCTGAGTTACTCCAGCATTTTGTGTCTACCATCGATTTAAACCAGCATCTGGCGTTCTTTCCAACACATTTCTGCACTGACCCTTGGTACATATGGACAACAAGGGCACCTACATCAGATTCCTATTCACTGACTATAGCTATGTTCAACACCGTGATTCTAACTTTAACTTGTCTCCAAGCTCCTGAACCTGGGATGCAACATCCACTCCTGCAACTGAATCTTTCACTTCCTTGCTCATAAACTGTAGTCAGTAAGGGGAGGTAGTAAAAAAATCTTCTCTGAAAATTCTCACCAACAATGCTCTGCAATGCTGCACCCTCAGCCCCTTACTATACTCCTGACACACTCATTTACTGTGTAGCTAAATTCTGCTCTAATTCTTATTTACAGAATTGTAAATGACACTACCATAATGGGCCAGATCTCAAACAAAGACGAGATAGTTCAGGAAGGATTTATACAGCTTAATAACATGGTTTCAAGACATCAAACCCTCCTTCAATGTCAGCAAAATGAGGGACCTGGTCATTGACTTCAGGAAGTGGAGTAGTGTGCATCAATGATGCTGAAGAGCTCGTAGGTGTAAATATCATGAACAATTTGATGTGGACCATCATGCAACAGCTAAAAAAAGCATACCAACACTCCTATTTCCTCAGAAGATTAAGGAAATTTGGCATCTCCAATTACTCTTACCAATTTCTACAGCTGCACATAGAAACCATTCTATCCAGATGCATCACAGTTTTGTACCACAAATGCTCTACCTTAGACCACAAGATATGGTAGAGTGTTGTGGATGGAGCCAATCCATCATACCAACCAGCCTCTCGGCTCCATTAGACTCCATCTACACGTCAGGCTGCATCAGGAAAGGACCCAACATAATCAAGAACCACTCACACCCCGGTCATTTTTTCTTCTCCCCCTCTCCTGTCAGGCAGAAAATGTAAAAGCTTCAAAGCATGTACCACCAGATTCGAGAACAGCTTCTTCATGCTGTTATCAGACTCTTGAACAGACCTCTCATATGCTAAAGATAAATTCCTGATTTCCCAATCAACCTCGTTGTTGCCCTCGTACTTATTTTTATCAGCACATTCTCTGTAACTAACGCTATATTCTAAATCCTTTCTCTTTTTGCACGGCCTGTTATACCCAAGTATGATTTTACTTCGGAGTCACATGAGTGACTACGTGAAGAACCCGCTCAGCGCGCATGCGCGGCATTAACGCCAGCAGTGCAACAGCGGCTGCAACGGGAGTTAGGCGCTCCCGCTACAGAATGAAACGGACCGTCAGGTGAGTACCCTGAGGTCGGGTTTCTATTACAGGGGAGCCTTTTTCTGCTTGTGTTTTACAGGCAGAGAAAAAGGCTCTGGAACAAAACTGTCCCCCGTTCGAGGAGGAACGTTTTCCGTCAGGGAGGGGGGCAGCAACAGGCGGTAGGAGCGTTTACCCGGTGTTCCGCTATTCCCCGACACCGTGCCGAGCCCAGCCCGCTAGTACCTGAGCAGCGGGCTGGATGCATAGCCACCCGAAGAGGCATCCGGCAGGTGTTTTCCCGATTTCGGACGGGACGTCTCTCCACCCGCACGGGGGGGGGAGAGAGAGCCGCCTGAGCCGCTGGAGCGGCTCTCGGAGCAGGTGCCTGCGAGACGCGCTGCTTGAGGGGCGCTCTCGCTTCTACAAGGCACAAAAGCACTAGAAGAACCTGTCTCCCGCTCGACTCCAGCGGAGGAGCGTTCCATTGCAGGGGGGCAGCAACAGGTGGTAGGAACAATTACCGGGTGCTTCGCTATCCCCATCACCACGTCGAGCCCAGTCCCGCTAGTGCCTGAGCTGCGGGCTGGATGTTTAGCCATCCGAAGAGGCATCCGGCCGGTGGCTTCCGACTTGTCGGAGGGGACGTCTCTCCACCCGCATGGGAGAGAGACAGCCGCCTGAGCCGCTGGAGTGGCTCCTGGAGCAGGAGCTCCTGCGAGACACGCTACGTGAGGGGCAGTCTTGCTGGAGGGTTCAGGCATACCCTCCACAGTGCCTAGGCACTACCCATCGCTTCCTCCTTAGTGTGGTTAGCTTTGGGTTGACCAGGGCTGGGCTGGACATGAAGAGGGAGTCGCTGGCTGAAGAATTCGGGAGTATGCCAGGGGTGCAGGAACAGGAAGAGCTGCTGGGTGTGTGTGGACCGCTACATGGCTACCCCACGTGCAGGAAGGCCAGCTTTGACCACCTCTCCGATAGGCACCTACAGGAGCAGGTGGTTAATGAGGCTTTAAAATGTACAGCTCCAATAAATTATAGTCCTTCAAAGGGCCGGCAGTCAACAGCCAAATCTGGGGGCACGTCGGGACAAATATTCGGACCAGGAGCTGATACTGCAGTGGATCCTCAGGCTCCTGACGTCAGCCATCACACCATTTGCTCGCTTTCTGTGGACAATACGGAGATGACCACTAACTAACAAATCACTCTTGCACTGTTGTGCAACACGCAGAGCGAGATAAATTACCTCCGTATATAAATCATAAGACCTGCCCTAAATCCCGAATTTGGGTTGTGCTAAACCCCAGCCACTGAGTCAGACTCACTGCTCTTTGGCAAAAAACCTCATGTGAATGAAAACTTTCGGCCTCACGAGGGCAGGCCCCAGGATGAGCAAACTCCAAAAATACAATACCCAAGCGGCAGCACCCCATCACGTCCACCAGTCGACGTCTACCATATGGGACTGGTGAAAGCTCGGGGACCACATTTTTTTTATGCCCGGGAGTCTTTTAGACCACGGCCCAGAGCAGGACCCCATGGAAAAAGCGCCACTCCCCAACATCACCGCCACGTCAGACAACGCGCCAGACTCGCTGGTCTGGGAAGAGACAGAAGAAATGCCCATATCCATGGAGGTAGATGGGTCTGGCGCCTACAAAAATATGTAAAATAAGGAATCTAATTTCAAAGGATACTTTATGGCAAGCATTGGCCTCAAATATGCTTACTATTCAGTACCCATTCAAAAGGATCTACGCAGATACCTAAAATTTACCTGGATGGGGCAACTATGACAGTTAAAGCATTACCCCATGGGGTAACGTCAGCTCAAGGTTATCCATTAAGATACTAAAACCAGCCCTGGCAAAACTAATAAGAAGACCATGGAATTGGCTAGGTCAGCTGTTTTTCAGCTACAAAACAGTTTTCAAAACCCTGGGGTTTGTTTTACATCCAGATAAATCAAAGTTGAAGCCGTCCACTATCATGGACTACTTAGACTTCACAATTAATTCAGTCCATATGACTGTAACTTGCCAAAAGACAAAACGGTTGAATTGGCACAATTATGCCACAATTTAATGGTCAACGAACGACCAACTATTCGACAAGTAGCAAGAGTAATTGGGAAAATGGTAGCAGCATTCCTGGCTACACAATTCAGACCATTGCATTATAAAATCTACAAAGAGCAAAGGTACAGGCATTAAAATATCATGCAGGTCATTATGATCGGGTCATGAAATTACCCACTGAAACTATATCAAAATAGTTGGCATAGTTTCAGCCCTATCATTATCTAACAGGTGGTAGATGGACTAACCTAAAGTCATCATTACTACTTACATGGGGCATTCATTATTTAGCGATGTTGGGTGCCTTTTATGGATTAAAAGCATATACATCAAATATGCATCACTGCATGTACGGTTACAAATGGATAATACTTCGGTGGTGGCCTACATTAACCATATGGGAGGCATAAAATCGTTATCATGCGACAAATTGGTCAACACAATTTGGCAATGGTGTGTCAAAAAGACATATTTGGCTGTCAGCAACTTACCTATCAGGTAAGCTAAATACAGTGGCAGACACCAGGTCACGCAAATTCAATGACAACATCGAATGGATGTAAAACCCAAAGTATTTGCAAAAATTATCAAGCTATATGGCACGCCAGATATCGATTTATTTGCATCAAGGCTAAATCACCAGATACCTATGCATGTCGCTTGGGAACCAGACCCAAAGGCAGCAGCGGTAGTAGAAGCCTTCACGCTGGATTGGGTAAATTCCTTCTTCTATGTTTTCCCTCCCTTCTGCCTCATCAGTCAGGTACTACGAAAACTACAGATGGACTCTGCATCAGGGTTTGATAGGACCCGACTGGCCTACACAGCCATGGTTCCCAATACTGCATGACATGTTTGTTGAAGTCAGAACAAACCATCAACACCATGTCAGCATCCCTTTCGAACATCCACTAAGAAGCAGTACTTAACCAGCATCAAGAAATGGAAGAAGTACTGCCAGGAAACAGGGACCACGTACACAACAGCGACAGTCACCAACGCACTGGAGTTCCTGGCGTACCTACACCATAAAGAGAAATCAGCTACAGTGCCGTCAACACAGCAAGGGGTGCCCTGTCTGCTTATTTGAAACCAGCACCAGGACAACAGCCGATGGGATCCCATCCACTGGTGTTCAAATTAATGAATGGCATCTATAACATCAAACCCCTAGACCAAGGTATACCCATTTATGGGATGTCAGTGTGGTCCTGATGTACCTCAGGGGATGGCCACCAGCCAGATCCCTCAGCCTCGAACAAACTACCCTGAAAACGCTCATGTGGATGGCACTTGTATCCACTCAGAGGGTCCAGTCACTACATCGATTGCGACTGGACAACATGGTGACCACCCCAGACCAGATCTCGTTCATCATCCAGGGTCTGGTAGAACAGAGCAGGCCAGGTATAGCCAATCCAGTTGTGGTGTTCCGGGCTTACCCGCCAGAGCCGCGGTTGTGTGTCATGACCTATCTACTATATTATATAGACACAACCTATAACATCAGAGGGAGTGAAAAAGCCTTATGGGTCAGCCACAAAAAACCTCATGACCTGTTTATTGGGTTGGAGGCAGGTGACTAGTGGGGTGCCTCAGGGATCTGTGTTGGGTCCTTTGTTGTTTGTCATGTACATCAATGATCTGGATGAAGGTGTGGTAAATTGGATTAGTAAGTATGCAGATGATACCAAGATAGGGGGTGTTGTGGATAATGAAGTAGATTTCCAAAGTCTACAGAGTGATTTAGGCCATTTGGAAAAATGGGCTGAAAGATGGCAGATGGAGTTTAATCCTGATAAATTTGAGGTGCTACACCTTGGCTGGACAAATCAAAATAGGACGGACATGGTAAATAGTAGGGAATTGAAGAATACAGTTGAACAGAGGGATCTGGGAATAACCGTGCATAGTTCCTTGAAGGTGGAATCTCATATAGATAGGGTGGTAAAGAAAGCTTTTGGTATGCTAGCCTTTATAAATCAGAGCATTGAGTATAGAAGCTGGGATGTAATGTTAAAATTGTACAAGGCATTGGTGAGACCAAATCTGGAGTATGGTGTACAATTTTGGTCGCCCAATTATAGGAAGGATGTCAACAAAATAGAGAGAGTACAGAGGAGATTTACTAGAATGTTGCCTGGGTTTCAACAACTAAGTTACAGAGATAGGTTGAATAAGTTAGGTCTTTATTCACTGGAGCGCAGAAGGTTAAGGTCTTGATAGAGGTCTTTAAAATGATGAGAGGGATAGACAGAGTTGATGTGGACAAGCTTTTCCCTTTGAGAATAGGGAAGATTCAAACAAGAGGACATGACTTCAGCATTAAGGGACAGAAGTTTAGGGGTAACATGAGGGGGAACTTCTTTACTCAGAGAGTGGTAGCGGTGTGGAATGAGCTTGCAGTGGAAGTGGTGGAGGCAGGTTCGTTGGTATCATTTAAAAATAAATTGGATAGGCATATGGATGAGAAGGGAATGGAGGGTTATGGTATGAGTGCAGGCAGGTGGGACTACAATACAATACAATACCATTTATTTGTCATTTGTACCTCACATGAGGTTCAAACGAAATTTGGTTTCTGCAGTCATACATGAAAAGAACCAACACAATTTACACAAACATCCATCACAGTGAATCTCCTCCTCACTGTGATGGAAGACAGTCTAAAGGAAAAAAAGTTGTTCGGCACGGAGTTGTAGGGCCGAGATGGCCTGTTTCCGTGCTGTAATTGTTATATGGTTATATGGTTAAAACCAAAGTCTGTGTTGGTTTTTCCACATCATCATAACAAGCAAATTTGTTTTTCTCAATTTAATAAATAAATCTCTCTTTCTCTCCCCCCCTCTCTCTCTACCCCGTCTCTCTCTCCCTCCCCCCTATCTCTCCCCCTTCCCCTCCCCTCCCCACCTGCCCCTAAACCCCCTCCCCTCCACCGCCTCTACTTTCACTTATTATTTACCAATAATGTCCATGTTTATGAGAGTTTATCTCTTTTTTTAAATCGGAATAATTAATTCTGTACAATTCCAGATTTCTAGATTTTCAAGTTAAGTGAGTCGAAAAACAATCTTGGGAAAGGATCCCAGCTATGATCTTTTCACAAAACTTAAGCCATTCTCTGGACGATTATGGATTATAAAGGCAAAGTATATTAAATGCGTATAGGAGACAAGGTATAGCTCAACATTCAATACCTCCTTTATTCAACTTTGTCCATTATTCCTGACATCCAACAACCCAATTTTTGTGATGGCAACAGCAGAGTTGATGCCACCTTTCTGCTAAGATTTGAATATTTCCACTGAAGTCTGTGTCTGCAAGTCTGCCTTCAAGTTTACATACAGTCAACATTCAAAGTTAGAATGTCACATAAAAGAATGAAGATGCACACAAGTTGGTAGCCCAGCTGAAGGTGTGATCAAGTTAGCATAGTAGAGGGAGGAGCATGACGGATGAAAAATGGGTTTCATCCGTCATATTTGTAATATGTAACCACAAAACAATCAGACAAGAAATATAAAAAACCGAGTTGCAAAACACTAATTGTTTCAATATGAATTATTAACTAAAATACTATTGGGCCAATTATATATTACACATTTATTATCTATCTTGGTACTTGTTCTTGAGGAAAATTAATCTTAAATGTATTCTAAAATATAGAAAGGTACAATAATGCTGTTCCCACTGTTTCAATACAATTTAATTAGCCACTTAATATTTACTTTTCACCAAACAGCAGATTAAATAAAACTAGAGTGGTTGGATACACTGTTATGGAACGATGCACCATCATCTCTTTGTTCCACAACATTCCCCAAAGCACTGCCATTTCTTGAGCACATTCTGCCCTGGGTTTCCTTACCAAGACATAGCACCTCGCATTTATTCAAATTAAACTCCATCTGCCATTCCTTACTCCATTTGATTTGGTCCAGTTGATCAAGCTGTCATTGCAACCTTAGATAACTCCTTCACTGTCTACCACACCATCAATTTAGTGTAATCTGCAAACTTACTATCCATAATATCTACATTCACACCCAAATCGCTAATATAAATAACAGTGGGCCCAGCACCAATCCTTGTGGCACACCTCTGATTACAGGCCTCCACTGTGAAAAACCCTCTACCCACATCCTCCGTCACCTACCTTCAAGACAAATCAAATACAAAATGTTATTTAGTTCTTTAAAATGTTACACTGGAAGGGATCCAAGTAATTTACCCCATATTACTCTTCAAAAGATACAACCATGATTTATTTTATTCTGGATGATCTCTAAACTATTTAGGCTAGTGTCATGTTCTCAGCTTCAAGTGTCAAGACTTTGATGGACCAGTTCTTGGAATAGCAATGATTCTATTGCACATCATAACATGGCAGACAGCATCCAACACAACTTGACTTGAAACAGCAAAAAAGCTTCATGAACAAAAAGCATGGATTTGAAATTACATTTTACATAATTTATTAATCATGCTCAGCTGATTTCTGAAATACACAAATATCGAAGAGTTTGCTTACAGTCATCATGTTTATCAGATCGATTTGATAATAGCGATCTTGATGTGCATTTGCAGCTGCCAGTGTAAGAAGGTAATCATTTCTAGCATGGTTAGCTTTTGTGTTGCATTCACTGCGCCGTGCTTTCAACTGAAATTCAAACAAAATGTGATATTGGATATCAAGAAAAGTTTCATTTCTTTTTAAGTTATCTTTCAACGTAGCAAATTTCAATGAATTAGAAGATATCAATAAAATTACAAGCTAACATGCCTCCATCCTGTCAACCAGTCCCTTATTTAGCATCCTACCGTTGCACTTCGTTAGTTCCACTATTTAAATACTTTTAACCTTCTGATGCCTTTCCCAAAACAAATGTTTACGAAGATCTACATTACAAGTTGTTTTGTCCCTCATGAAATGCTGGCTTTTTCCTCTAATAATGAGTTGGGAATTATATATCAATTGCTGTATCATTCCAAAATTTATTAATTGTCATTATAATTAACTGTGCGAATTAAAATGTAATTAAAAACAATTTGTTCAAAATGAGTAGGAAAATACAGTTTAAATAATTGCAACCCCAAGTCAAATTATTGCCTTGGTAACATTCACATTAGATTCTTTGGTAGGCATTTTCACATATACTATCCAACAAAATTGGGCTGGTGAAAATGGGGAGCAGTCGGAGTCCAGATCACTACCATTATTGAGGAGGCAAACAAAATACTTTCCTTGAATAAAAACAGAAAATGCCATAAAAGATTTACCAGGTTAGGCAGCATCTATGGAGACGGAAAGAATGCTACTACTTCAGGTCAAAAAGTTTTGGTGTTTAACTCCATTTCACTACCCACATACTAGTAGAACCAATACCTATTTCCAATATTGTGTTTTTAATTCAGAATCAAAAATCAACCAGCATCAACAGTATTTATATTTGACTCCCCTTCACCCACAATGTTCCTTGATGTCAGTAAAAGTATTTTTCTTCTGTACTGGACCCGAAGGGCCGAATGGCCTACTCCTGCTCCTAATTCCTAAAAAAAAAAAAATTTCTATGAATCTTGGAGCTCATTATTTGGTAAATGCAAGTTGCATTGGAAGATGGAATTTTCTATGAATTAGCATTACATGATTTTTCCTCTTCATCCCTATAGACAATGACTCGTGTAGTTCACGGGCAGTTCTCACGTCCCTCTTAAAATCTGCATCACACATAAGCCTAGACTTGGTTGACAGAGCCTATTGTCTAGTTTAATAATGTCAATACATGGTTGGATGGAGGAAGCACAGTTGAGTGCAATCTTCTTTTCAACTAGTTTCCACATATCAATGTCAATTAAAAGAAACAGCTACAAAACTTCTGGGGAATTATAAAGAGAACTATTCATCTAAACTCAGCTCGGGAAGATAAACTGTTCACACGTTATCAAGACTGCTTCAACCCAACATATATTGTTCACATTTTAGCTGGCATCTACACAGCTCAATTAAGCAGGCTTGCAGCACATTGTAGAAATATTGTACAAAAAACACAAGCTAAAGATGGATAACATGAAGCAGCCATTCAAAATCTTAAAAAAACATACCTTTACACTTGCTTTCTGTAAACTTATTCTTGACTGAAATAGACTAAGTTTGGACCTGAAAAATAAAACTTTGATTTAAATGGTATATTTGTTTCAAAGGATATGATTTGTTATTGTTGGCACACTGCAGATATGTACAGATGCAAAAGTCAGAAACAATAGGCAATAGGTGCAGGAGTAGGCCATTCGGCCCTTCGAGCCAGCACCACCATTCAATGTGATCATGGCTGATCATCCCCAATCAGTACCCCGTTCCTTCCTTCTCCCCATATCCCCTGACTCCGCTATTTTTTAAGAGCCCTATCTAGCTCTCTCTTGAAAGTATCCAGAGAACCGGCCTCCACCGTCCTCTGAGGCAGAGAATTCCACAGACTCACAACTCTCTGTGAGAAAAAATGTTTCCTCGTCTCCGTTCTAAATGGCTTACCACTTATTCTTAAACTGTGGCCCCTGGTTCTGGACTCCCCCAACATCGAAAACATGTTTCCTGCCTCTAGCGTGTCCAAACCCTTAACAATCGTATATGTCTCAATAAGACACCCGCTCATCCTTCTAAACTCCAGAGTGTACAAGCCGAGCGCTCCATTCTCTCAGCATATGACAGTCCCGCCATCCAGGGAATTAACCTTGTAAACCTACGCTGCACTCCCTTAATAGCAAGAATGTCCTTCCTCAAATTAGGGGACCAAAACGGCACACAATACTCCAGGTGTAGCCTCACTAGGGCTCTGTACAACTGCAGAAGGACCTCTTTGCTCCTATACCCGACTCCTCTTATTATAAAGGCTTTCTTCACTGCCTGCTGTAGCTGCTTGCTTACTTTCATAGACTGATGAACAAGGACCCCCAGATCCCGTTGTACTTTCCCTTTTCCCAACTTGAAGCCATTTAAATAGTAATCTGCCTTCCTGTTTTTTGATACCAAAGTGGATAACCTCACATTTATCCAAATTAAACTTCATCTGCCATGCATCTGCCTACTCCCCCAACCTGTCCAAGTCACCCTGCATTCTCATAGCATCTTCCTCACAGTTCACACTGCCACCAAGTTTTGTTTCATCTGCAAATTTGCTAATGTTACTTCGAATCCCTTCATCCAAATCATTGATGTATATCGTAAATAGCTGCGGTCCCAGCACCGAGCCTTGTGGTACCCCATGAGTCACTGCCTGCCATTCTGAAAGGGACCCGTTAATCCCTACTCTTTGTTTCCTGTCTGCCAACCAATTTTCTATCCATGTCAGCACTCTACCCCTAATACCATGTGCCCTAATTTTGCCCACTAATCTCCTATGTGGAACTTTAATTTAATGCTTTCTGAAATTCCAAGTACACTACATCCACTGGCTCTCCCTTGTCCATTTTCCTAGTTACATCCTCAAAAAATTCCAGAAGATTAGTCAAGTATGATTTCCCCTTCGTAAATCCATGCTGACTCGGACCAATCATGTTACTATTATCCAAATGTACGGCTATTTCATCTTTTATAATTGACGCCAGCATCTTCCCCACCACCGATGTCAGGCTAACTGGTTTATAATTCCCTGTTTTCTCTCTACCGCCTTTCTTAAAAAGTGGGATATCACCAATGCATCCACGATTTCT
The DNA here is from genome assembly GCF_028641065.1 of Leucoraja erinaceus. Classification (NCBI taxonomy): domain Eukaryota; kingdom Metazoa; phylum Chordata; class Chondrichthyes; order Rajiformes; family Rajidae; genus Leucoraja; species Leucoraja erinaceus. The sequence goes on from NC_073382.1 coordinate 10,256,235, forward strand.
AGAGCCACTTCCTTAAGTACCCTGGGATGCAGACCATCAGGCCCTGGGGATTTATCAGCCTTCAGTCCCATCAGTCTACCCAACACCATTTCCTGCCTAATGTGGATTTCCTCCAGTTTCTCCGTCACCCCAGATCCTCTGGCCACTACTATATCAGGTGTCCTCCTTAGTGAAGACAGATCCAAAGTACCTGTTCAACTCATCTGCCATTTCCTTGTTCCCCATAATAAATTCACCTTTTTCAGTCTTCAAGGGTCCAACTTTGGTCTTAACTAATTTTTTCCTCTTCACATACCTAAAGAAGCTTTTACTATCCTGCTTTATATTCTTGGCTAGCTTACCTTCATACCTCATCTTTTCTCCCAGTATTGTCATTTTAGTTATCTTCTGTTGCAGTTAAACATTACACAATCCTCTTGCTTCCCGCTCACCTTTGCTATGTTGTACTTCCTCTTTTAATTTTATATTGGGTCTGACGTCCCTTGTCAGCCACAGTCGCCCCTTACTCCCCTTGGAATCTTTCTTCCTACTAGGAATGAACTGATCCTGCACCTTCAGTATTATTCCTAGAAATACCTGCAATTGTTGTTCCACTGTCACCCCTGCTAGGGTATCTTTCCAGTCAACGTTGGCCACTCCTCCCTCATGGCCCCATAGTCCCCTTTATTCAACTGTAACACTGACACTTCCGATCTACCCTTCTCCCTCTCCAATTGTAGATTAAACCTGACCATGTTATGGTCACTACCTCCAAATGGCTCATTAATCTCGTTCCTTTATCAAATCCGGTTCATTACATAACATTAAATCCAGAATTGCCTTCTCCCTCGTAGGCTCCAATACCAATCAAGGACCTGTTAATCACCGCTTTAATACCCAAAGACTTGGAATCCACAGCCACCTGTGGCAATGAATCCCACTGATTCACCACCCTCTGGCTAAAGGTCATTATAGATCTTACAGGTGGCAAACCAGAGGTTCTTGTTTTGCAGTGGCTTTGAACATTGCTATGCCCTTAAACTCGGTTCAGTCTGCTAGAAGGTTTACCATCTGCATGTCCAACCTGTGAACTCTGACCCTCCAATTCAAAAAGTAGCAACACTCATGGATAAAGCATCGACAAATACTTGAAATTGAGCTTTCACAACTGTGAGATAAAATTAATTTTGAATTGCCATAATAAAGCACCAACAAGTACATATTCAGCTGAATCATCTGCTGTGGATCCAGGATTCTAAACGTTATGTATAATGTAATCAACGCTGTTAAACCAGCAGAATCTTTCAACTTTTGTTCAACAGTTAGCAAAAAAAGTTAGCAAAAAATAAAAAGTTTCAAGCAAAATTAAGAAAGTCAAGGTATGTAGTTTAGAAATATGCTCATGGAATTAAAATTGAATAATATTTTTGTAAAATAATGGAGAAATCACACATGCAGCACAGTAGCAATATAAAAAATATAAAATGCACTAAGTTAAAAGGATAAAGTTAAATGCAGATTTCAAACCATTAAGCGCAATGAGGTGGTAAGTAAATAGCATTTGTCCATTAAAAAGTGGGGTAGAATAACAATAGCTATTCAAAATAAATAATGAATCTAGTATGGATTAAGAGTACCAATTGCCTCCAAATCAAAATAGACTTAAATTGTCAAGAGCTAGTCTGAAGCTTCATGCTTAATTCACATGTGAAAAAGATGGTTATTTGCTAATTTGTAATTTTCAATTAAGCATTGAGCGGAAGGTAATGAGTCGGTACCATGGGAAAATCCAACAGATGAGGTTCAATTATCCTTCCTTTTTCCTACATGTTCCTTAATATACATTACATGCAAAATCATAGGTAGACAAAATTGCTGGAGAAACTCAGCGGGTGCGGCAGCACCTATGGACAAAGGAAATAGGCAACGTATCGGGCCGAAACGTTGCCTATTTCCTTCGCTCCATAGATGCTGCCGCGCCCACCGAGTTTCTCCAGCAATTTTGTCACCTTCGATTCTCCAGCATCTGCAGTTCCTTCTTGAACATGCAAAATCATGACAACTGTTGTCTACTAATGGTAAAAACTAGCACTTCTTCCCCTTAAAACATTTCTAAATGCATGAGGAAAGCAGCTCCCAATAACAATAACCAGGAATAGCCTGTTGTGCTAAATTATATCATGTTATATACTTTTCACACTGAGACCAAGCTTCCACATAGCTCTTAAATGCAAAAATTCTGCTTGGAACAAAGTGCTCAGGTAAATTTCTGTCAATTTGATACATCATAGTCTGAACTTCAAACCTCAGCACTGCAACTCCGAGGCGCAGTTCCAAGCTGCAGACACTTACTGCAGATGTGATCACTATAGATTTAAATGGTTTCCATTAGTTCCCACATACTACAGCTGAAACACATTACTTGTCCTGACATGCGTATTTTGTTTTAGTGTCATTAATTCACTCTATTTAACCATTAATTTATGGCCCTATTTCTAGCGGTACTGTTCCAGGTTCAAAAACATAGAAATCCACAGTAACATTAAAAAAATGTGATTGACTAACCACACTTAAAGTTCTAAATTATTTTTAATTCAACTTGCATCTCATAAGTTTACATAAACTTGTGACATAAATTATGAGATGCATTCTTTGTTATGTGGTCTCACAGAGGAGAATGATAACATTCGTGATGCATCTTGTAAACTGCAACACTTGCATGTCCCCCAAAATCTAAAAGACCTGGTGAAATTCCAAAAGTCACAAGTGCAACACCAAACACTGGAAAAAAAACATTCTTGAAGGTTTTCTAGAATAATTAAGTTTCTTTAGTTATGACAATTCTTCTTATGAATTGTGGTTTAGAGATCAGCCACAAAGTAATCTGGCTTCCTTGTGTTTTCTGGAGATGACCTACACAAGCAAATATCTTTATATATTATATCCAGGAATGTAAAAAAAAAACCCAGCCCTTTATAATCTGCACCATGCCTTCAATCAATCTTCACTTTCTTTGAAGATACAGCAAATTAACACTGATTCTGACCAGCTTGTTTTGAGTTGAGGTTCATATTCCATTGGTAAGACAGTTTCCCAAACCAAAAGGTATAACTAGCAATTGTTAAAATGAACAAGAAAGTTAAAAAAGTGACACACTCACTTTTCAATAATCTATTGTGAAAACTTTCCCCCAATCCACTTCTTGGTTCTACCTATTCCAGATCTTCTCTATCTCATTCATTAGACCTCTAATATAAAATATGTACATGATTTATTCCTGACTGATGCCAAAAAGGGTTTTAAAAAATCCTTCCAAGCTGAGATGCTTTTTCCCAAATGCCAATTAGCCTGTCAAATGTAGGTTGGTAGCTTAAGAGAAAACTCCATCAAAAATAGTATGTACCCGTACTGTATCATATTATTTTCATTGAATGAATATAGAAATTTGTGTAATGGTTTTATTTAGATGTGAAAAAATGCGAAAATATCATGAAATGCAAGTGTTTTCTTCCCTCCAGAATGGCATGATATATTTTGCATCTCTGTTTAATGTTATTTCTAATTGTTGTACATTGCTTGAAGTTTGATTTTAGGAATTTAGTTTCCTCAATATTACATATTTGCCATAATCACGTTATTCACATTTAATTAAATATTGGATTGGTAATGATGTCAGGTTTCAGCAACTTATTTGCGTTGAGGTTGAAAATTATTTAATATGGACCGCATATTAATTAGTTGAAATGCACACAATGAAAGTGCAGATTCCAAACTGAAGATTATTGATTACATTTGTTTTTTAATTCACATTAATTTTTGCTCCACTGCTTCTCTGACAGAAAACAAATTAAAATAAAGCTTGATAGCCTTCATGCCAATTAATGCTGTTGTGTTTAAGAAGGAACTGCAGATGCTGGAAAATCGAAGGTACACAAAAAAGCTGGAGAAACTCAGCGGGTAGCAGCATCTATGGAGCGAAGGAAATAGGCAACGTTTCGGGCCGAAACGTTGCCCATTTCCTTCGTTCCACAGATGCTGCTGCACCCGCTGAGTTTCTCCAGCTTTTTTGTGTACCTGCCAATGAATGCTGTTGTGATTGTACTTTCATATTCAGGTAAAACACCATAGGCCAAGCTGCTGGTGTTACAATCACATTGTTATTGGATTGAGCACATTGCTGATTCCACAAATGTTTAAATTTCAACAAACCTTCCAACAGAATTAGTTACAGATCATCAATTTTCCAATGAAGTGTTTGCGCAGCCATTGCTGCAGTGTAAGTGTACAGACAGGGCAGCATGTTTCAAATAAGTACATTGCACGAGATCTTAAGTATGAGGAACAAATTAAATGCTTTACACATTTTTTTTTCTTGAAATAGGAAATGCCAGAGTATCCCTATTCATATCATAAAAAAATCAAAACACACTTGGCCTCTAAATCTGCTTTCTCCCGTGCTGCGTGAGCCATCTGTTCCAACTCAAAATACTTCTTTTTAGACTTCGCCAGATCCTTCACAGTCTCCTGGAATTCAGCCTGAATTTTTGTCAGCTGATCAATGCACTGTAGAAATAAGATAACACTGAAAATTAGCTGCAGCACAATGTGAACAGAATTTTCTTTTTTACAGTAACTGATAAATATGACTACTTTAGATATATCCCAAATAATAGATACATAATTATGAAAGAAAGATCATTTTTACATTATACATTACATTGCAGTCTGTAGAGCATACACAGTTAAAAGAGTAGGCAAAAGGCACTCAAAATATTATGCCACCTTTATATATGGAATTCAAATACAAGGTTGAGAGGGATATTATCCAAATACAAGCAAATGTGACCAAGCTCGGGAAGACATCTTGATTGACGTGATTTGCGTTTAAGGGCTGGGTTCCACACAGTATAACTATGACGGCAACTCAGCACATCAAGCCTACTCAAAAGGAAACGAATCGGTCAATACTGAAGCAATAGATGCTTTGTTAAAATCCCAATGTAACTTTAGTATTCTTATTCACTTAGTTCATAAGTTCTACGAGCAGTAACAGGCCAATCGGCCCATCAAGTCCACTCAAATGCTCTCGCATTATTCCTTTAAGACCCATGACAGCAAGATGTATTGTGGCATCTTGGATTCCATGTCCATAGCTCCCTGAAACTGGCAACACAAGTAAATAGAAAGGGAAAGAAGGCGAATGGTGTGCTTCCTTTCATCGATCGAGGCTTTGAGTATAAGAGTAAAGAAGTAATGTTGCAGCTTTATAAAGTTTTGGATAGTCACATTTGGAGTACAGTGAGCAGTTCTGGTCAGCCCCAATACAGAAAGGATGTGAACGGTTTGGAGAAGTTGCAGAATAGATTTAGAAGAATTCTGCCTTAGTTAAAGAGTATTAGCTATAAAGAAACTGGCCAAATTTGGACAGTTATCCCTAAAGCATCGTAGGTTGAGGGGAGATCTGATAGGTAACAATCATCCTGTACCAAATCATCCTGTACCTCAACACTGGTGCTCCACAAGGCTGCGTTCTCAGCACCCTTCTTTACTACATATGCACCCACGTCTGTGCAGCCAAATACAAATTCAACTGAATTTACAAATTCGCAGACGACAACACCACTTTCCCTTCTGGGATAAATAAAGTTCTATTGCATTGTATAGTGGGCCAGATATCAAATATTGATGAGACGGAATACAGGAATGAGATTGAGAACCACATAACCCGGTGTCCAGACAACAACTTTTCCCATAATGTCAGCAAGACAAAGGAGATAGTGATCAATTTCAGGAAGCGATGCGGTATACATATAATGACAGTGAGGTAGAGATGCTTCACAGCTACTTGCCCTGGACCACCCATATCGAAGCAATGGCCAAGAAAGCACACCTTAGAATGCACTTCCTTAAAAGGCTTAGGAAGTGCAGCATGTCCCCAACAACTTTCACCTACTTCTACAGATGCGCCTTAGAGGGCGCATTTTATCGGAATACATCACAGCATGGTTTGGGAACAGCTGCATCCAAGACCACAAGAAATTGCAGAGAATTGTGGACGTAGCCTAGACCATCACACAAACCAACCTCCTTTCCACTGACGCCATCTACACTTCACGCTGCCTCAACGAGGTCACCCAGCCATTCCCTCTTCTCACTTCTCCAATCAGACACCAGGCACAGAAGTGTAAAAACGCATACATCCAGATTCAGGGACAGTTTCTTCCCAGCTGGTATCAGACAACTGAATTATCCTATTACCAACTAGAGAGCAGTCGTGAACTACCATCTATCTTATTAGAGACCCTCGGACTCCCTTTAAACAGACTTTATCTTGCACTGAACGTTATTACCTTTATCCTATATCTGTACACTGAGTGGCTTGATTGTAATCATGTATAGTCTTTCCGCTGACGAGATAGTAAGCAACAAAAAAGCTTTTCACTGTACCTCGGTAAACGTAACAATAAACCAAACAAAACAAAACTAAATTATGAGAAGTATTGATAGGTAGACAGAACTTATTTCCCCCCCAGAGGATGTAAATGTCAACGACCACATTGTATAGCTTAACGGCCAGTGGGGAAAAGGTTAAAGGAGATGTACATGGCAATTTTTAATATCTATACATACAAAGAATGGTGGGTGCCTGGAAACTCTTTAGTCAGAGGGTATCAAATCTTTGGAACTCATTGCCACAGGGGGCTGTGGAGGCCCAGGTGGTGGATATTTTTAAGGTAGTGATAGACAAGTTCTTGATTAGAACGGGTGTCAAGGGTAATGGGAAGAAGGCAGGAAAATGGGATTAGGTGGCAGAGATCAGCCATGATTGAATGGCGGAGTAGACTCGATGGGCTGAATAGCCTAAATCTACTATAACGTGAACTTGTAAACCCATACCTCCCTGGGGTGGTGGTGGAAACAGATATGATAGCGTTGTTTCAGGATTTTTTCACGACAAACAGATATACAAGGAATGAAGGGATATGGATCACGTAAAGACAGACAGAGGAAATTTGCCATTATGCACAAAGAGCCTGTGCATACTGTTGTATGTATTCCATGCATTCCTTCATTCAATATGGTACTCAGACAAAAGACAATATAATAGAAAAGGAAAATAGTGAAGAGTGACTATTATTTCATATTCAGTTCCACCCAAAATGCCAGCCTGGTTAATCTGCAAAACAGAGGGCAGCGTGTATGCTGTTTTTCCTGTTTATCATGCAAAAACAATCAATCAGCTATTTTGTTTGCATAGTTGTAGATAATTAACAATGACCTGTTTAAGGTAGGTTCAAAAACATCCCCATACTCAGTGACAGCAGGATCCACCATGTGAGATGAATGAGACATTCACAACCATGTTCATCTAGAAGTGCAGAAAAGGATGATTCATCTGTTACGTCGGGAAATCCCCTCCTATACAAAAGGTAGTATTAAGACTATTATTCACTCCATGTGAAGACGTATTTCCAGGACTAGCCATGCTAGTACCCAAGCTGTTTGTGTACAATTACAAAAAAAGTCATCCACCTGACAGTACAGAAACAAATAAAAACAGGAAATACTAGAACCGCAGCAGATCAGGCAGCGTTTTTGGAAAGTGAACCATTTAATGTATCGGGTTAAGGCCCAGACCTGGAATATTAACTGTTTCACTTTTCACACGTGCTGCTGAGCATGTCCATTTTATGTTTTTATTTTGGATTTCCAAGATATGCAGTTGTTTTACTTTCCAATGTGGAAAATTGTTTTATGACCCGAGCACACAAAAGCCAAATCCAAACCAGCTAATTACCATCCAATTTACCATCAACTATCTGCCAAGGGATGGAAAATGTTGTCAACCGCCTATCAAGTATTCTTAAAAAGTACAAGACATTGATGTGGGCCAAACATGCAGCAGTGTGTTCAGTTTTGGTCGCATTCTTGCTGGAAAGCACGCAGGGAAGAGTTCATTGATCCACAATTCTAAATGTGTTTCGACCTGAAACGTCACCTATTCATTCTATCCAGAGATGCTGCCTGTCCCGCTGAGTTACTCCAGCATTTTGTGTCCATCTTCGGTGTTAACCAGCATCTGCAGTTCCTTCCCACACCACTATATTGTGGTTGTGCTGGGAGGCATTTACAAAATGCATGCAATTATTCAACAATATCACCTCCCATATCAGTGCCATCTACTCTGCAGGACAAGGACAAGGACAAAATCTCAGAAACATCACCACTTGTAGGTTCTTCTCCAGGTCGCACACACTCTGACCTTTAAAAGCTGTATCAAGAAGTTTGATTGTTTTATGACTGCTGTTACTTCCCCCCCAAAAAATGATAAATTTAGTGTAAAATGAGGAATAAACATAAATGACAACAGGACCCGGGTGGTGTGTCAGCACTTGGATCAGCATCTGCCTGTCTCCACACTGTGTGCCAGCGAGTGTGCACCAAGTTCAGTTCTAAACTGCTGTACCATTTGTCCCACAGGCGCCTAACACCCTACCCTTGCAGAAAGCCTCTGTTCAACGCCTTGGTTTTACACTCCTCATCAACTAGGCAGTGATAAATCACCATTTCATTGCTGCAGAAGTGCCAGCAGAAGAGCACTATAACAGATCAGCATGAATGGTACCCCGAGCTGCATACCGGTCGGTCCAAATGAATTCTCATTTGATCCTTCCTGAATCTAGTGCAATTGGGATTAATAGATACAAAGAAAGGTTGCAGTTGTTAACATAATTTAATCATAAAGTTTATTTTGTTTATCAGATGAATAACAAATGTTAGATTTTATTTGACAATGTCCAATTCATTTTGCACTGCATCCCATGACAGAAAAATACATCATTAAGCAAAACAAAAAACAACAAATATAATCAACAAAATACTCAATTGAATTTGGAAAGAAAATTTTAAAGCTAACATAGAAAGACAGAAATATCGGCCAGCTCCTTCTATTTGCATCGGCACAAAAGTTGAAACCTTCACGTGCAAGTCGTGAAGTTCCAAAGCGGACTATTGCTGTGGAACAACTGCGGGCTGTCGTTATACTCCAGATGGAATTCAGTGAGGAACCACAAATCTCCAGCAATTTTCCAGCAAATTAGGTTGGGAAACCTACCACTGAACTTGTATTATTTGGAACAAACATAGTAGGCCCATTGATTATAATGGGAAAAATTGGCTGGAGAGAAGTGAACAGGGTCAATTTTTGAATAAATAGTTGATTTAAATGTTCAAGAAGGAACTGCAGATGCTGGAAGATCGAAGGTACACATAATTGCTGGAGAAACTCAGCGGGTGCAGCAGCATCTATGGAGCGAAGGAAATAGGCGACGTTTCGGGCCGAAACCCTTCTTCAGACTGATGGGGGGTGGGAGGGAGAAGGAAGGAAAAAGGGAGGAGGAGGATCCCGAGGGCGGGGGGATGGGAGGAGACAGCTCGAGGGCTGAGGAAGGGGAGGAGACAGCAAGGGCTAGCAAAATTGGGAGAATTTAATGTTAATGCCATCAGGATGCAAACTGCCCAGGCGGAATATGAGGTGCTGTTCCTCCAATTTCCGGTGTTGCTCACTCTGGCAATGGAGGAGACCCAGGACAGAGAGGTCGGATTGGGAATGGGAGGGGGAGTTGAAGTGCTGAGCCACCGGGAGGTCAGGTTGGTTATTGTGGACTGAGCGGAGGTGTTCGGCGAAACGATCGCCCAACCTACGCTTAGTCTCCCCGATGTAGATCAGCTGACATCTAGAGCAGCGGATGCAGTAGATGAGGTTGGAGGAGATACAGGTGAACCTTTGTCACACCTGGAACGACTGCTTGGGTCCTTGAATGGAGTCGAGGGGGAAGGTGAAGGGACAGGTGTTGCATTTCTTGCGGTTGCAACGGAAAGTGCCCGGGAAAGAAGTGGTACGGGAGGGAAGGGAAGAATTGACAAGGGAGTTGCGGAGGGAGCGGTCTTTGCGGAAGGCAGACATGGGGGGAGATGGGATGATGTGGCGAGTGGTGGGGTCACGTTGGAGGTGGCGGAAATGGCGGAGTTGTATGTGTGTTGTATTTGCCGGCTGGTGGGGTGAAAGGCGAGGACCAGGGGGACTCTGCTCTTGTTGCGAGAGCGGGGATGGGGAGAGAGAGCAGTGTTGCGTGGTATGGATGAGACCCTGGTGCGAGCCTCATCTATGGTGGCGGAGGGGAATCCCCGTTCCCTGAAGAACGAGGACATTTCCGATGCCCTGGTATGGAAATGTATGAGTTATTGATTTAAATGTATTTGTTTTGTGTTGAAGATGATTTAGTTTCGATAATGTCAGAGTTTTAAACATTCTGTCTTATCCTTGACTCATTAAGATTAGAGGAAGGAATTAACTAAACTATTCTTTAAGCAGTTCAGGGGACTTACCTTTTTGGTTTCAATCATTGAGACCCTACACTATACTGGGCTGTGCTGATCAGCTGAAAGCAGACTCCACAGCGGAAATATGCGCCTCGGAACTGCTCTGGAATCGTTTAGGTTTCAAGGGCGACTGACCAATTCAAAATTCAGTGAAAGTTCTGGGGCAATATCACAAAATTCTTGCATTTCATAATTCACAGATGTTTTAAAACAAGCTAAACTGCCGGCTCACTGAAAATCTGAATAAAACAAACAAACATTTTTTTTGGAAATACTCAGGAGAGAGGATTAGAGTGAATGTTTTATTGGAGCTCAGAAAGGTTAGAATTCAAGTTTCAGAGAAGAGGAGGCTGTAGAAAACAAAGGGAATGTCTGTGATAGGGTGGTGTCCAAGAGGAACAGATTGTTACAAGTGGTTGTGGTGTCCACTGAAAGGTGGTGGTGAAAGTGTGTTGTCTGGAGGCAATACAAATAGAAGAAAATGCACAAGGACAGGGGACAAAATGTAAACAAAGCTGGAATGGTAAAATACAGAACTGTGTAGGTGGTGCAAATCTTAAAAGATATACCCAGACAATCAGGTAGTATCAAGTAGAAAGCGAAACCTGTTAATGTCACAGGTCGCTGACCTTTCCGCACAGCAAGAAAAGCTGGTCATCGCAAATGATTTGATTCAGCATTGATGGCAAGTCATTTGTATTCTTTCCATGTTAGTGTTCTGTAGTAGATGTGCACAAAGCCACCTCGTCTACACCATAGAAACTCACCACAGGTTGAAAAATGCTTTGCAGAACATCTTGCTTAGTCTTAAAATGCGTCCCTCAACTTAATTCAACCCTCCCCTCTACTCCCAGACTTCTGCGGCAAGATTGTTCTGGTGAAGCTCTGCATAGCAGAACGAACAGCATCTTAACATCCAATTAGACACATTATAACCTTCAGTGCTCGACATTCAATGCAACAGTTTCTCAGTTACATTTCAGAGATGGACAGCAATGGTGCTGTATAAATAGACCATAAAACTGGTCAATGCTTAATGGTTTTAGTATTATTGCTTCAAAGTATTTACATTTTATGAAAACTTTCCATAGACCACCAAAAATGTAGATAGCTTTTAATTTCTTCGTTCAGTTATAAATCAAGTTAACAGCAGCTGAACAGATGGCAAGTTGTTGGCTTACATTATTTTTAAAAATACATCCCTTAATAATTAATTTTTTTTTGTTCTGTTCTCATGGTCTCCAATCAAGACGCATTCTAGAACTCCACCGTGTACTTCTTGTTTCAAAAACCTAGACTGAAACCTCCTAAATAGTTTATTTAATAAAACAAATACATGTCAGTCAGCTAACAGCACTAGGCACCATAAAAAGGGGTGGGAAGGATACATAGAAAATAGGTGCAGGAGTAGGCCATTCGGCCCTTTGGGCCAGCACCGCCTTTCAATATAATCATGGCTGATCATCCAAAAACAGTACCCAGTTCCTGCTTTCTCCCCATATCCCTTGATTCAAACTCTCTCTTGAAAACATTCAGCGAATTGGGCTCCACTGCCTTCTGTGGCAGAGAATTCCGCAGATTCACAACTTTCTGGGTGAAAAAGTTTTTTACTCATCTCATTCCTAAATGACCTACCCCTTATTCTTAAATGTGACCCCTGGTTCTGGACTCCCCCAACATCTGGAACATTTTTCCTGCATCTAGCCTGTTCAATCCCTCAATAATTTTAAATCCTGGGATTATCACATTGTAACGTGCAAACTCCCACACAAGGCCATTCCGTTCACTCTTATTCTCCCATCTCTCTCTCGCCCTCTGTATTTTCCCTCCCCCCCTCCCCCCCCCCTCTCTAGTTTGAAAGCTCTTAAATACAAGTTAGGCTGAAGAAGTTAACTTAAGGTTACGCTTTAGTGGGAGGGGGTTTAGTTTAGAGATACAGCGTGGAAACAGGCCTTTCCGTCCACTGGGTCCGTGCCGACCAGCGATCCCTGCACATTAACACAATCCCACACCCACTAGGGACAATTTTTACATTTACCAAGCCTATTAATCTACAACCAAAGATCTCGGAGAAAAATCATGCAGGTCACGGGGAGAACGTACAAACTCCGTACAGACAGCACCTGTAGTCGGGATCGAACCCGGGTCTCCGGCGCTGCATGGCAGCAACTCTACCGCTCCGCCACCGTGACCGCCCTAGGGTGGTCCTGTGGTTTTGCCACACACAGGAAAGCATGATATGATTACCTACTGTAACAGTGTTTGTACAATGCAAACTATTACTAAGATTAAATTGTCATTGCAAGCAAAAACAAAATATTGTTGTTGCTGGAAATCTGGAAGTAAAGCTGAAAATGGTGGGAATACTCAAGTGGTCAGGTATTTGTGGAAGGATATAGGGTTCAAAAGCAAAGTAATGCAGATTCTAATGAAAAGTCATCAAACTAATACATTAACTGTTTCTCTCTCCCCAGACTTCTGCAGCAAGATTGTTCTGTTGAAGCTCTGCGTAGCTGAACGAACAGCATCTTAACATCCGATTAGACACATTATAACATTCAGGGCTCGAAATTCGTGGTCTATTACTGTCACATATACTGGAAAGCATTATTCATGTGCTATCCAGTCAAATATTATGTGACTTCAATCATATCATATACAAGTACAACAGGTACAGACAAGGTAAAGACAAATACTGGAGTGCCGAATATACTGTTGCAGCATTATAACACTACAATTACAGAGAAAAAGTCCAAGGTCCACAATGAAGTGGGTTTAAAGATCACGACTACGCCCAGGCTTATGGAAGGGCTGTTCAGTAGTCTGACAGCAGTGGGGACCTGATATCTGACATTGAGCATTTTCTTCACTCATTCTTCACTTAACATTAACAAAAGAGCTGTATTTCCTTAACATTACACTTCCATGTGTATTGGAAGAACCCACAATACTTGCATTAAAAATACTCCGTTCTCAGTTTAGTTTGTACTGAGGTACAGGGGTCACAGCTTAAGGATAAAGGGGAAATCCTTTAAAACCGAGATGAGAAGAACTTTTTTCACACAGAGAGTGGTGAATCTCTGGAACTCTCTGCCACAGAGGGTAGTTGAGGCCAGTTCATTTGCTATATTTAAGAGGGAGTTAGATGTGGCCCTTGTGGCTAAGGGGATCAGGGGGTATGGAGAGAAGGCAGGTACGGGATACTGAGTTGGATGATCAGCCATGATCATATTGAATGGCGGTGCAGGCTCGAAGGGCCGAATGGCCTACTCCTGCACCTAATTTCTATGTTTCTATGTACAGTGTGTGCTCTAACCAGTCAGTGGAAAGACCTATTGCTCTGAAACTGGAAAATCTGTGATCTGACAAGCCTACAACACAGGCAAATCTCTCATCACGAAAGTAATCCATGGCAAATGGGCAGGTTCTGCCTCTGATCCAGCACAGTAAGGTGGGGGAATAAAGAGAGACAGCAACCCCCCCCCCCTCCCCCCACCCTTTGCAATAAGGGAGGAAATTGTGTAACAGTGTAATTACAGAACATTATTAAAAATGTTTCATGTAAGGTAATAAGAATGTAGAACATAGAAAAGCACAGGAACAGCCCTTCTGCCTACAATGTCTTGCCAAACATGATGCCAAGATAAATAATCTCATCTGTCTAAAAATGATCCATATCCCTCCATTCCCTGCATATCTAGTTCAAGTTCACATTTATCTAAAAGCCTTGAAAACACCCCTATCGTTTCTACCTCCACCATCACCTCTGGCAACGCTTTCCCGTCACTCACACCCTCTGGAAAAAATTGTCCCGCACATCTCCTTTAACGATTGCTCCTTTCACCTTAAAGCGGTGTTCTTAGACTTTGGTATTTCCACCCTGGGTGAAAGGTTTCCCCATCTATTCCTTTCATAATTTTATATACATTTATCAGGTCTTTCCCCATCTCCAGCATTCCAGAGAAAATAATCCAAGTCTGTTCAACCTCTCCTTATAGCCAACACCCTCTAATCCAAGCATCATTCTGGTGAACCTTTGCACTCTTTCCAAAGCCACCACATGCTTCCTGTAATGCGGCAATCAGAATTGCATGCAATACTCCAAATGAGGACAAACCAAAGTCCTATAAAGCTGCACCATGATTTCTTGACCAATGATGGCATGTATAACATACAATTTCTTAACCAATCTACTTGTACTGCTTGTACCGGGAGATCAGGTAGGTTAAGAAGGACTGATCGGAGAGGTTCAGCGAAACGATCGCTGTGCCTGCGCTTGGTCATACGGATGTAGAGAAGTTGATAAGAGGAACAGTGGATGAGGCTGGAGCAGGTGCAAGTGAACCTCTGCCTCACCTGGAAAAACTGCTTAGGTCGGCGATCGTTTTGATGGACACCTCCGCTCAGTCCGAACTCCTGGTGGCTCAACTTTAACTCCCCCTCCCAATCCCACACTGACCTTTCTGTCCTGGGGCTACTGTGTGGGGGCCTGAAGATAATTCCCATGAGGGTCTTTTGCCCTCAGTTCTATCCACAATGACTCTACATCTTCTGATTCTATGTCACCCCTCGCAAGGGACTGAATTTCATTCCTTACCAACAGAGCTACCCCACCCCCTCTGCCCACCCGTCTGTCTTTTCGATAGGACATATAACCCTGAATATTCAGTTCCCAGCTCCGATCCTCTTGCAGTCATGTCTCTGTAATTCCCACATCATACCTACCAAACTCTAACTGACCCGCAAGCTCATCCGTGAGTTTTCTTATAGTTTGCACATTCATAAGACTTTTAATACGGTATTCACCTCCCCTCTCACACCTATTTCACCTGACACCATCTTATCCTTTCTTGAGCTTTCCGTCACATTAATCCGGGTGTCTTTCGTAACTTTTCCAGTACTCTCTTTCCCTTTAACTCCATACTTATACTTTCAATTTGTCGACCCCTCCACCCCGCTATTTAGTTTAACCCCACCCGTGTAGCACTAGCAGCATGGACTCGGTGGGCTGGAGTGCCTGTTTCCAAGCTGCATCTTTAAACTAAATGATTTGCAATTGTCAAATTTCTGTCCACTGAGGATGGTAAGCATTGCTGAGGGCTAAAATGTCACCCAAGTTTCAGGAGGTTGGAATTCCACAGTTGAGGATATCACAATACAGTAGTGTATTGCACGACAATATAATTATTCTTTGTTTATAATGACACCACAAAAAAACTTTAAAAAATTGTTGATGATGCAAAGTTAAAAGATGGAAGGAAAAATTCAACTTTGAAGAACTAGACCAGCAAACAGATAAGAATGTGTGATCACTCAAACCACAACAACATTGCCTTAAAAATGCACTAAAAATAGTGACAGAACATGCTGTCAAAATGCCACATTTATCCAATAGTTTTGACTCTCCAGAAAGTAACTGCATAAACCTGTACACCAAAATTTGTCAACAATAAGGTTCATTGAAGTAATGAGAAACTGCACTTGAAACTGAATATTTCGCTACATTCAAACTGCTAAACTTCCATCTTGCACAATGCTATCATGAAGATAAGACAGTTACTCAATGGCAGCATTTGCAAGTGTGAAAAAGTCAGTTGTTTTTCAATTGTTTCCTTTTTCCGTCTGCACTGTTGGTATAAATAAGTGAAACAAACTTAAATGCAAATTTACACGACAGAAAAATGGAATTTCAAAGATTGTAAGCCTGCATAGATCTCAATGGCATTAGTCACAAAAAAAGTTATAATTATATTAATTTGCAAATACCTTTTTCAGCTGCTGTTCTTTAATACTTTTTACAATTTTAGCAGGTTCCAAGATATGATTCCTATAGTTTTCAGATGCTATGATTCGAGACTGGGCCAAATGTAAGGTTCCTTCTAGATACGACTTCCATACGGCAAGAATGCTACTGCAATTTAAAAAAAAAACAAATACTTAGAATGTTGTAGTACATGTACGTTTTATTCTCCTCCACTTTGTGGTGAGAAATTAAGATTTTTTTCTACTGTTTACATTTAATGATACTTTTGTCAGGAATTGATTTACTACATCCGATATGGCACAAATGAAATTAGCTCTATTTGTCATTAAATATAAAATGTATGAAAGGATGACAGGAAAATCAGGAGAACCACTCCAGTACGCAATACATTCAATATAACAGACCATAGGTAGGTGGGGAAGGGGGGGAGAAATGGTGTCCATTATTGTCAATTGACTGTTACAGCACAGTTAAGGTATTATCATTGATTGGAATGAAACCATGGTTAATACACAAAAGAGACACAAACTGCTGGAGTAACTCAGCGAGTCAGGCAGCATCACTGGAGTACATGGAGAGGTGACGTCGGGACCCTTCTTCAGAATGATTCAGTCCACTGAGTTACTCCAGCACTTTTGTAGTTTCACCTTAAAACTAGGCGCCCTTGCCATACGTCTGCACCAGCGGGCCCTTCTTCATAGTTTCAAGTGGCTGTTGTTGCAGCTCATGTTGCAGCCTCTGGGGACAGTGATTTCTTCAGGCCGCTGCCAACGACAACACGTGCTCAGTCACTGTGGGTCTCCCTCCCCTATCTCCTGCTGCTGCTTCCAACGTGGAGTATGACTTCGGGAGAGGGGGAGGCAGATGAACAAGGCCAAGTAGACAGAGCAACAGGAGGAGGAGGCAGAATTAGAGGTGTAGGGGATAGACTGTGAGGACAGCGTGACGGGAGGAGGCAGCGGTGGCAATAGACCGAGAAGCAGACAAAGCCACCGCTGACAACATGGAGATAGGGGAGGGATCCCCATAGTAACCAAACTCATCCTGTCAGTGGCAGAGGCCTGAAGCAAGCGCTGTCCCCAAGGGGCCACATCAACAGCCGTGTTACCTGGCCGTGCGGTGGGCAAAGAAGGGCTCGCTGGTGCGCCTTACAAGTTGGGGGTGGGGTTGGAAGCCAGGATTATGGTGCCAGCTGGGGTGACATTGGTAGCTCCCTCTGCTACATCCAAAATCCGTTATAAAGGGGTCCCTTAAAACGAAGGTTTACATTTCATTTTAATTAGTCTTACTTCACTGTATCTCTGAAGCAAACATCTGTAAACTTCTGATCTGAATTCTTAAAAGTGTCAGTCATCAGATTAAAATTCGAATGGAAGAGTGAATTCGTTGTCTATGAAAACGCCCACGTATAGAAAAGGGTCAGCCAATGGCAATGGTATATTTGGATTTACAATCGGCCATTGATAAGAGAGTTATACATAAAATCTTAATAGATGGAATTGTGCAAATAATTGCTTGCCTAATCTGTGATTAGCATTGATGTAGAGGAGGCCACATAGAGAGCGCCAAAGGCAATGGATGAGGGTGGAGATGCAAGTGACTGTGTCTTATCTGGAAGTGCGGTTCAGGTCCTCATCCAGTAAGTTCCTGCACCTCTTCCCTCAGCCGCTTCAAAGGTCTTAACAGCGCATCCTAGTGACACCCCCGTGCACCCTCTACAATCTCATTCGATGATCCCTATTTTATTTTTCCTACAATTAATGTCGCTTTTTGACAATTCAATATATACACATATACACACACATATATATACACATATACACACACACACACACACACACACACACACATATATATATATACACACAAATAATATATACATTATATAATGAAACTGATGAGTTATGCGAGCGAAGCACATCTACATAAATGAATGATAGCTGAATGCATTAATGCAGCATTTGACAGCACAGGGTTAACCACATACCTAATGGTGTGGCGCTATCACCGTCACCTTCAAGATTTCCATGCTGAATAATTTAACATGGAAATCTGGAGTTGTTATTAGTAATTTGGCGTACCTTTGTGGACTGCATGTTTGCAATCTAATCAATTCTTTGTAGAATAAAAGCTAATATTATGGGATGGAACTGTGCTACATATTTTGAGTTACTTGAAAAGAGAAGGGGGGGAGGGGGAGGGGGCCTAAAAAGACACATGATTACATTATGATCTAACAAATGGGTACCCTACTGCCATAGGTCACATAGGGAAGCACATAATCGTCAAAAAATATGACAGGGGAAGAGGAGGGTAGAGTTGTGAGGTGATGAGGAGAGAAAATCTTCAGCAAGGATTAAGAACAGATACACTGTTGATTGGTAGTTCCAAGTGGCAGATTCCGACGTCTCAGATGCAGTCAGACAGTCCCCCTCCCATCTCATTAGTCAAGCTATAGCATTTACGGATTACATTTTCCAAGGATATGCAAGAGGAGAAAAATAAATAGTTTCCACTGAATAGAAAGATGGCAACCCAAGGAACAAGGTTACAGCACCAAACAAGGAGAATAAACGTCAGACAGCTTTCTACTCACATTGCAACACTCTGGCAAAAGTTGAAAGTGAATAATCTTATGTACTTGAGAAACTGCAGGTGCTAGAGTCCTGAGCAAAGAACTCAGCTGGCCAGGCAGCATCTATGGAGGGAAATGTTGATTTTTTTTTTTTTGAAGCAGCAGCAGTTGGAAATAAAAGGGTCAAGAGGGGTTAGGCCTGCATAGGGTGTCAAATAGGAAGAGGGGTGCTGGAGACAAGAGAAGTTGTCACCAGGGCAAGGACTATTTGTCGAAAAAATAGGTACAGGAGGCGATGGAAATTTAATTTTGCCCAGATAGTCAATCCTACAGGGCCTGTCCCACTTGGCCGTCATTTGCACGTCATGCAGATGGCACGCGAAGATTTTGTATATCACAAAATCCTGCAACGCCGCGCGTCACTGCGTATGTCATCACGCACCATGCTCGCGTAATGCGTACCATGCGTGCATCACGTGCTTGTCACGACGCGCGTGCCGTGACGCGCAAATGATGTTGCTTAAATTACGCGCAAATCACGGCCAAGTGGGACAGGCCGTTACAGGAAGATTAACTAATTCTCCAATTTCAGGTTGATGCCCAACCTCCCCTCATCTAACCAGCTTGCCTCTCTTCCTTTCTTTTCACTCCCCCTCCATTCTCTACCCCCAATTTATTTATTTTCCTCCATCCACTCATCACCACTCTGGGTTTCCCCCACCCTTCATCGTTCTCTTCTACTCATTCTCATATTCTACATTTTTCTCCCCACCTTCCATTCTTATCAGTTTGCACCATTTGTCAACTCCACTTATCATCTTCAGCCTTGGTAACTATCTCCACCTTTCTCTCCCCATGTGCCTCATCTGCCATTCAACCCCACCACCTGGAGCTATCTATCACAAGCCAATTGTTGCCCCGTCAAATCTTTCTACCAGTTATCTCCCTTCTACTCCATTAGTCTGACAAAACGTCCCATCCCAGAACATCACCTGTCCATTTCCCTCCACAGATGCCTCCTGACCCACTGGATTCCTCCAGCAGTTTGCTTTATGCCCAATAGGTGGGACTGACATTTGTTGCTTGCTTCCATGCAAATGGCTGAGAAGCATCAGATCCATTCGGAACGACCATCTACAGCACAATTCACCTGGATTCACCCTCCACTTGCAAGCTCTTGCCCCACCCCTTCCCCTCACATGTTTCTACCTGCTATCACCCCTCTATTCCAGTCTTGAAGAAGGATCATGACCTGACGTGATTAGTCCATTTCCTTCCACGGATGTTACTTGACCCATTGAATCCCTCCAGTGGCTGCTTTTGTTTGCTCTGTATTATATGTCATGTGGGCAGTCAGTTAGAAGAGTTGATCCATAATAAGAAAAATACAAACATGCACCTGATGGACGACAACCAAATCCTTGATCGATAATTCTGTGATAACTGTGATATAAAACAACTGACAAAGGTATTACACCAGCACACATCGTTGACTAATGTTTTTGAGAGGCAACTGAACAAGGTCCTAGAAAGATTAAATACCAAAACAGCATGTTTCTTCTCCAGAGAAAATCACAGCAAGAATAAGATTGCAAGATTGAAGGAACCAAAAATTTAAAAAATGTAATGGAAACAATTTTTGAAAAGATAATGCTGTGTTTGCAATCATTTGAGGAATAACTTACATAAGCAGTTAAGAATTATGCTCACCCTGAAGTCATACCAAGTCATATAAAATTGAACAATTATTACATAATACAAACTTTTTTTAAATGAAATGAAATATATTAAGAGTGGGTGTGCCAAAAATAAATGCAAACACTTCAGCAATAAACTGCTTTTAAGATGATCTTAAAGATGCAGGGAATTATCTGTACAGTTCAGATAGTTTTTGACCAAACCAGTTGATCATCTTGCGATAAATGCTGCAAATAAAGAATATTGTCATCACAAAGTACTTATTATACTTTAAATGTTATACTTCTGACCGACATCTACTACAAATCCACTGACTACCATGGCTATCTGGACTACACTCCTTCCTACCCTGCTTTCTGTAAGGACTCTATCCCCTACTCCCAATTCCTCCGTCTACGATGCATCTGCATCCAGGATGAGGTGTTCCAAAACAGGGCATCAGAGATGTCCTCATTCTTTAGGGAACGAGGATTCCCCTCTTCGACTATAGATGAGGCTCTCACCAGGGTCTCCTCTATATCCCGTAGCTCTGTTCTCACTCCTCATCCCCCTCACTCATAACAAGAAGAGTCCTCCTTGTCCTCACCTTCCACCCTACCAGCCGTCATATACAACAGATAATCCTCCGACATTTTCGCAACCTCCAACAGGATCCCACCACTGCCGACATCTTCCCATCTCCTCCCCTTTCGGCTTTCTGCAGACCGCTCCCTCCGTAACTCCCTGGTCAATTTGTCCCTTCCCACCCAAACCACCCCCTCCCCTGGTACTTTCCCTTGCAACCGCAGGAAATGCTACACTTGTCGCTTTACCTCCCCCCGTTACTCCATCCAATGACCCAAGCAGTCTTTCCAGGTGAGGCAGAGGTTCACCTGCACCTTCTCCAACTGCATCTATTGCATCCACTGTTCTAGGTGTCAACTGCTCTACATCGGCGCAGGCTTGGCGATCGCTTCGGCCAAAATGTCCTTTCAGTTCACATTAACCAACCTGATCTCCCGGTGGCTCAGCACTTCAACTCCCCCTCCCATTCCGAATCCGACCTGTCTGTCCTGGGACTCTTCCCTGGCCAGAGTGAGTCCACCGTAAATTGAAGGAGCAGCACCTCATATTTCGCTTGGGTAGTTTACACCCCAGTGGTATGAACATTGACTTCTCCAATTTCAAGCAGTCCTTGCTTTCTTCCTCCCTTCCCCCCCCAGCTCTCCCACAGTCTACTGTCTCTGCCTCTTCCTTTCTTCTTCCTGCACCCCCCCCCCCACATCAGTCTGAAGACGGGTCTTGATCCGATACGTCACCTATTCCATAGATGCTGCCTCATCCGCTGAGTTTCTCCAGCATTTTTGACTACCTTTGATTTTTCCAGAATCTGCAGTTCTTTCTTAAACAATACTATACTTTAAATATCAGATTTATGAAATGACAATTTAACACCACATTCTAGCATCTCATCCAAATGTTGAATTATGTACGAAAGTGCAAGAACAGTTTGAAGACAGGGACAACCAGCTCATTCCTATTCACACAAAATGCAAACTAAAAACATGCAATAAACACCAATTGGACTTCAGTTAACATTTTGCAAGAAACTTTACCTGTTTTGCTCACTTCTTTCGTCAATCTTTATTCCAATCAAATCCCTCTTGAGGTATTGGGTGGTCAGCTTCTGGAGAGCCTAAAATCATACAAATAATTTGAGGATTTTGAAATAAGTTTATGGACTGTGAAATACTGGTTCTTAAACACAGCATAGATTATCTTTTAAGCCAGTTAAAAATAATTTCAACTATCTAGTAGAAAATTACTAATATATCTTTCAGATTCATATTCTCTACCGTAACCTTATTCCACTATATTCTAAATGAAATATTTTGTAGAATCAATTTGTATTTTGTGCCTATAAAACAAATTTAAAATAGAAATCAAGTAAACAAGATATCCATACATCTAAGGTTTGTACTAGTGTGATTAAAAAAAAAAAGATTTAAACTATACATTTGACAGTGGAGAAATGTAAAAATATGCTCAATGCAGGCAAGATGTTAAAGGAGAATATAAATAATATGTGTGCACAACAGATCACAACATTTTTGAAATGGGAGGGCTGGGAATAATATAATCCACGAGAATAATTCAAAAAAGGAGGCAATGTAAACCGTTGACAATTACAAGTTTCAGACAGCTTTACAGCACAATTTGTTGTGATCTGATTGAAATATTTGCACTCACCAGCTTTCATTTGCACTTTCTGACCTATTGAGGCCAGATGTCCTGCATGAACTTGAGATAATTGAACCTTTTACTACATTTAAAAGTGAGCGTGAGTGTGAGTGTGTGTGTGAGCGCGTTTGTGTGTGTGTTTGCGTGTGTGTGCGTGCCTGAAAAATCGCCTAAATGGGACAGGCCCATTACTTTCCACCGTATGTCTGGACTATCGAAATGATAGCAGCACAGTGGTAATAGAAAGAACATTTCATCCAGCAATATTGGTTGTTTTCCATTCCTGGTTCCTCCTAAGGAAAACAACCCATTCGACTACAATATTAGTAAATTAATTCAAGGTCTGAAAAATCTTTGTTTTTTTCTTTGTTCTACTACAATATGGTTTGATTGTATTCATGTATCATATTATCAGATTTGATTGGTTTGCACACAAACAAAAGGTTTTCAGTGTATCTTGCTATACATAACAATAATAAACCAACACCAATAAACTGCCATCTAATTATTCAAAATTCCCAATATTTCAGCATCTGGTGGTATTTACAGAACACCCTTTTAGCGATCCCGAGCCAGATTACCTGTGCTCCTTTTAAAATTATCCAGTTCACTCAGAAATTATAATATTGTGCAACGTCTAAATTAAGAAGTTTGTTGCAGTTAACTGCCATTCTCCATCTCAGTCCAACCTGAATGTGGCCTTCATACCAGCTTTGAAAAATGCCCCTCGACCCACCACAACTGTCTATAATCTCATTCATCAGCATTTGATCTGCAAAGCTCAATGCTCATCTAGATATTTCTTAAATGTTGAGAGTCACTCCCTCCCCGATTCCAATCAACCTCCCATAGAAAAGATTCTGCAGTGTCCCTCCAAATCTCCTACACAATCCTTAAGCCGGCCTCTTCTGATTTTAGACATTTTTGCTATGGGGAGGTTTCACGCCAACAATCCTATCAATGCCTCATAATTCTCGACTGAAATCTCAACTTCTTCTCATAGTCCTACAGCTTGGTAACAGGCCCTTTGGCCCAACTTGTCCACACCGGCCAACATGTCTCAGCTACACTAGTCCCACCTGTCTGTGTTTGGCCCATAGAAAACAAACTCAGCCTGTCTAATCATTTCCCATAACTGAAATTCCCTATCCAGGCAACAATGGCAAATTACCTTTGTACCTATAGGGTGATTTCACGAAAGGTCACTGGAGCGTAGATCCGCACCCACGTGACCGAAAATCTCAACTGGAGTACATGTTATACATCGGTACATGTTAGTGAATGGGAAAACACGCACTTTCCCACCCGTTAAAAACATGGAAAACGGCCGATATTTGAGCTGAAATTTTCTGTGCTAGTCGGGATGACCGTGAAGCACAGCGACCTAAATTTTCTGGCAAAAAAAGATAGAAAGTAAGGTAATTACAAGAGGGAACTGAAGGTGCCAATCCAGCGGAAGTGCTTAGCAGACATTTGCCGTGGAGATTTAAAGATCCAAAATATCGGGAATTATCGCGTTTGCTCGCTGAATTTCATCAAAAGAAAGGCATTATTAACTTACTTTTGATGAAATTCAGCGAGCAAACGCGATAATTCCCGATATTTTGGATCTTTAAATCTCCACGGCAAATGTCCGCTGTTCACTTCCGCTGTTTTTCCACCTTCAGTTCCCTCTTGTAATTACCTTACTTGTAATTACCTTACTTTCTATCTTTTTTTTTGCCTGAAAATTTAGGTCGCTGTGCTTCACGGTCACAGAGAATTTCAGCTCAAATATCGGCCGTTTTCCATGTTTTTAACGGGTGGGAAAGTGCGTGTTTTCCCATTCACTAACATGTACCGATGTATAACATGTACTCCAGTTGAGATTTTCGGTCACGTGGGTGCGGATCTACGCTCCAGTGACCTTTCGTGAAATCACCCTTAGCAATAATTGATCCAAAAGTATGGCATTACACAGTATGGTATATGGTATGGTATATTACACATATGGTACACACAGTACTCCAGCTATAGTCTAACTAATGTTTTCTAAAACCTCCCTGCTCTTACATTTTATGCCCTCGTAGTTCTGAAGAAGGGTTTCTGACTGGAACTTTGAACCATTTCTCTTTCCGCAAATGCTGTCTGACTTGACCATTGCTAGTATTTTATTTCCCATTTCAGATGTCCACCACCCGTATTTTGTTTGGTATTTATTTCCAGACTACTACTAAGATTGAAAAGTTTGAAATTATCTAGCTTATCCTTATTGACCTTCCCAACTAAAGATACAACACTCCTCCAGTGATGGAGGGCATCTACCACACACGGTGCCTCAGGAAGGCCGTCAGCATCCATAAAGACTCCTCACACCCTTGTAATGGACTGTTCGAATTCCTACCTTCTGGCAGACGTTACAAGGCCTTCTACGCCCGCACCTCCAGACTCAGGAACAGCTTCATTCCCAGAGCTATAGTTGCTCTGAACCGGCCCTGCTGAGTGCCCCCCACCCCCATGGACTGTCTCTCTCGGATGGTCACGTCACACAGATACATCTGCACTTTAGTCTGTTTTGACTGGTTTGCTGTTTTAATGTTCTTTTTACAAACCATGTTCTCGGGGTTTCTAAATCTAAATTTTATTAGTTACTAGACCAAGTGCAGACAGGGGTCTGCTCCCCCAATGGTGTGATCCCCCAACCCAATATTCCACCATGCACCCGTCTCCTCCAATGGAACTGAAGCCGTTCTCAAAAGTAAGATTCCAGCACTGCCCTGCCTCTTTAAAAAAAATCCCTGCCTGCTGCAGCAGTGAAAAGTTCAGTGTTCCTGTCTTGCAACATTGTTTCGAAGTGTGTTGGAAGCTGAGGAAGGAGCAGCCATCAACGAATCGAAAGGCAGGAAGGGATCCGTACTGCAGGCGGACTGATTTGAGTTTTATATATACAGGTGCACAACCTTTTATCCGGTGTTCCAGAAACCGAAAAGCTCCGAAAACCGGCCATTTTTTCCAGATGTCGTCTGCGCACCAAAGCTCGCGTTTGGCGCCAAACCTGACCCAAAACGACCCACGGTCAACCCAGGTCTGTACTACTGTAGCGGCTGCCTCCTCCCTGGAGACCGGGAGACGCTTAAACATCTGTAAATCATTGCTTAAATGTTAGTCAGTTAGTTCGGAGGGCTTTTATGTGAAGGGGGGTGAAGGGGTAAACTTTAATTCTTAGTCCCCTACCTGGTCGGAGAGGCGGGGAGCGGTCAATGCCTTACCGGGTCGCCGTGCAGTAAGCTCCGCAGCGCTGTGGCCGGTGGGGCAGCGGGTGGCGCCGGTTGTAGCTCCGACCCCGGCAACTCTACCCCTGGCTGCGAGGCGCTCCAAATCCAGCGCGGCCCGCGGCTGGACGCCCCAGCTCCGCGAATGTCGGGAGTCGGCGGCAGCGCTGGGATACCAGCGGGGTGCGGGCAATGCCTTACCGGGTCGCCGTGCGGCAAGCTCCGGAGCGCTGTGGCCGCCGACACACAACATCGCGGAGCGTCGCTGGATTTGGAGCCGCGCAGGCAGGGGTAGAGTTGCCGGGGTCGGAGCTCCAACCGGCGCCGCCCGCGGCCGGACGGAGCCCCCAGCTCCGCGGCTCCAAATCCAGCGACGCTCCGCGAATGTTGGAAGAAGGCGGCCACAGCGCTCCGGAGCTTGCCGCACGGTGACCCGGTAAAGGCATTGCTCGCTCCCCGCTGGTATCCCAGCGCTGTGACGCTGCCGACTCCCGACATTCTCGGAGCTGGGACGTCCGGCCGCGGGCCGCGCTGGATTTGGAGCGCCTCGCAGCCAGGGGTAGAGTTGCCGGGGTCGGAGCTACAACCGGCACCGCCCGCGGCCGGACGGAGGACCCAGCTCCGCGAGGTTGGGAGTCGCCGACCAGGTAGGTAAGTGACTAAGAATTAAAGTTTCCCCCTTCACCCCAACACCACCACCACCACATAAAATCCCTCCAAACTAACTGACTAACATTTATGCAATGATTCTCCCGGTCTCCGGGGAGGAGGCAGCTGCTCCAGACTTTTCAAGCCGCCCGCGCTACCTACCTAATCTACGCTAAAAATCTTCCATTCTGAAATCCGAAAATGTTCGAAATCCGACAAGTGTCTGGTCCCAAGGCTTTCGGATAAAAGGTTGTGCACCTGTATATAGATAGATAGATTTAAGTTATGACATCGGATGGAAGATGCATACCCAAATCTCGTTGCACTTATGTGCAATGACAATAAAATATATTTATTATTGTTTCATCTTGTCTGTCAAGCCAACATTAAAAATTAGTGTTATGTCACCAGTCTCTTCCTGTGCCTCCCATTGCAGCCTAACATAGAAACATAGAAAATAGGCGCAGGAATAGGCCATTCGGCCCTTCGAGCCTGCACCGCCATTCAATATGATCATGGCTGATCATCCAACTCAGTATCCTGTACCTGCCTTCTCTCCATACCCCCTGATCCGTTTAGCCACAAGGGCCACATCTAACTCCCTCTTATATATCGCCAATGAACTGGCCTCAACTGCCTTCTGTGGCAGAGAATTCCAGAGATTCACCACTCTCTGTGTGAAAAATGTTTTTCTCATCTCGGTCCTAAAAGATTTCCCTCTTATCCTTAAACTGTGACCCCTTGTTCTGGACTTCCCCAACATCGGGAACAATCTTCCTGCATCTAGCCTGTCCAATCCCTTAAGAATTTTCTAAGATGAATCTCATCTGCTGATAAATGTGAGGTGCTACACCTTGGCAGGACAAATCAAAATAGGACGTACATGGTAAATGGTAGGGAATTGAAGAATACAGTTGAACAGAGGGATCTGGGTATAACCGTGCATAGTTCCTTGAAGGTGGAATCTCATATAGATAGGGTGGTAAAGAAAGCTTTTGGTATGCTAGCCTTTATAAATCAGAGCATTGAGTATAGAAGCTGGGATGTAATGTTAAAATTGTACAAGGCATTGGTGAGACCAAATCTGGAGTATGGTGTACAATTTTGGTCGCCCAATTATAGGAAGGATGTCAACAAAATAGAGAGAGTACAGAGGAGATTTACTAGAATGTTGCCTGGGTTTCAACAACTAAGTTACAGAGATAGGTTGAATAAGTTAGGTCTTTATTCTCTGGAGCGCAGAAGGTTAAGGGGGGACCTGATATAGGTCTTTAAAATGATGAGAGGGATAGACAGAGTTGATGTGGACAAGCTTTTCCCTTTGAGAATAGGGAAGATTCAAACAAGAGGACATGACTTCAGAATTAAGGGACAGAAGTTTAGGGGTAATATGAGGGGGAACTTCTTTACGCAGAGAGTGGTGGCGGTGTGGAATGAGCTCCCAGTGGAAGTGGTGGAGGCAGGTTCATTGGTATCATTTAAAAATAATTTGGATAGGCATATGGATGAGAAGGGAATGGTATGAGTGCAGGCAGGTGAGACTAAGGGGAAAAAAAAAAAATTTGTTCGGCATGGACTTGTAGGGCCGAGATGGCCTGTTTCCGTGCTGTAATTGTTATATGGTTATATGCCCTGGCCATTTATCCACACACTAATACATCCAATATCGCCTTTTTAGCAGCAACTATTTCAATGAGATCCAATGCAGGCTTGTGGAAACATATCCCAACTTCTATATGGACATAAAGCAGTCTTTGGAACTTGATATGGAATTCAAGAATTTCAGATACCTTGCTTTCCTTCTTGTATCAGAATTAGGTGATTCCACTGCAAGGTTATTCACCTGTTACATCAACCCAGTTTTTCACTTTCTACAGCCGACACCCAATGTGCAGAGCATTTCCAATATTCTTCTTTCAGTTTCAATTTCCTCCAACTCAAAGCTTTCATGTGTTCCTATTTGTTTTACCCCCCACTGCCATCATTAACCTATCAGATGACTTTGGTAAACAACACATTACAACAGCAATTTCAGCATCACTTTTCCTCATCATGTACTATCCAACTGTCTTTCACCTCACTACAACTTACAATTAAGTTATTTTCTCCGTTTTCCAGTTCTAATGCTGGCTCTTTGGTCTGAAATCGGAGCACTGTTTCTCTTGCCACAGATACTGCCAGACTTGGTGAGTTTATAGCATTTTTTGTTTCTAGTACACATTTCTAGCATCTGCTATTTTGATTTTCAAACAGGAGAGGATTTTAGAGTCATCGAGGCATTGAGTTAAACGCATGGAAGCAGGCCCTTCAGCTCAACTAGTTCCCGCCAACCAATATGTCTATCCAAAGCCCCTTATCCCTCTAAATCTTTCAGATCAATGTACTTGTCCAAATGTATGTTAAACATTTCAATTGTACTTCAGCTTTATGCTCCTCTGTATGAAAAAGCTGCTCTCCAGGCCTCTTAAATCTTCCCCCTCTAGCCTTAGATTTTGGCCCTCGAGCTTTGGACTCCTGTACCCTTGGATAAAACTGACATGTGTATGCCTCATGTGATTTTATATACCTCTATAAGGTCACCCCTCAGTTTCATTCTTTCTAGGAACCTATCCAGTCTGCCCATACAACTCAATCCTTCCAATCCCAATAACATCCTTATGAATCTTTTCTACACACTACCCAGCTTAATGACATTCTTCCTATTGTTGAGTGACCACAATTTACAAATATTAAGCCAATGATGTGGAAACACGATGCAAAGTCACTGCAGAAAATTATCCAGCTCCAGCTAAAAAGGCAAAGGTTGAAACACGCAGGGCGGTCCCATCTGTTGATCCGCAGGGAAACATAAATCAGAGGAGAAAGGTGTGATAACAGCATGGGAAGCTACAGCTATGGAAGGGGTTGACAAGGTAAAGTTCACAATTGTCACAGCTAAACAGGATGTCAATTGAATCAGCCATGTGTTGTGTGCAGAGACAAAAATTATTGCCGAAAGACAAACATTAATTTACTGGAATAGTAGATATCACATCTGAACTACTACTATCTTCATTATTAGGCAACTTATTCAATGAAGGATGTTAATGCATCGGAAGCAGTTCAAAGAAAATTTACCAGATCAATAATGGAATGTGTGGTTGACACGAGGGAAAACGTGACCAGCTAGGAGAATCCAGATCTGATGTTTCTGTTCAAAAAAGTGGCCTATTTATGACAGAAATTAAGTAAAATTACTTAGAACTTTCACAAATGCCGTGGAAGAATTTTTTTTGACACACCCATTGATAGATGCTGGATAAACAAAGGAGTGAAAGGTTAGCATTTGTAGGCAGGAATGCACAGGTAAGCTTTTAATCAGATCAACTGCAATCTCATTAAATGATGGAGTAGGATGCAAGATCCCTTCTCTCAGTCCTAATATTTATATTCATATAAATCTGGATGGTAACAATCTTCAGATGTTCGAATCATAAAATCGTAAAAACACGGGAACAGGCCATTCGGCCCAACTTGGCTTCTGCATTAATCGCATCACCGCTAACAACTTGGTCTGTAACCCATCTAGACGCCACTTCATTGTTGTCAACTTCAACCACTCTCTCAGACAGTGTATTCCAATGTTAGTGACAGCAAAGAGCTCATTATGGTGGGCAGAGCACCCAAAGATCAACACAGGTAGTTCTGTCATAACATAAAAATGATGCTACTTAGAAACCCCAAGTTATACACAATTGGGTCAACAGAGGAAAACGGAGGGTTTGGGTCTAGAGTTTAAGATTTGCTATAACAACGTTATTCTCCCAACAGATTAAAAACAAATATTTTCAATGGCAGTAAGTTTATTTTTATTATTACTGCAAGCTAAAAATACTAAAGGCTGTATGTTACAATGCACAAATGTCAATAGACCCCAACATTATGGAGGGATTGCATTTATAGAAAACTGTTTGTGTCGTGATTTTCCGCAACCCTAAACTTTATGAATACCATGTTATGTGGAGATGCTTCCCTACAGGATGATTTTCTCTCAACAGTAATGAATACTCCAGCTGCTCATTCACAGCAAGAAGCGACTTGAGATTTGCTTTGGACATTGACAAGGCAAATTATATAGTGGCTAGCAGCAGACAAACACTTTTAAAGGCACATCAAATAAAGCAATGATGGACTAATATTGTAACTCACAACAAATAACAGTGTTCATTTAAGTTTACAGCATTCTTAAATTAGCGTGTCCATTTCAGACATCTTACGGGCAAATAATACGGAAAACTCTTTTGAGGGGGTGGGGGTGTGGAGGAGGAGAGAGAGACTGCTTTACAGGAAATGAACCTATCACCAGTTGAAGTAAGCAGAAATAGGCAATTTGTTGCTTCTTTAGCATTTGGCATTTATTTATTTTCCCTTCACATGAATTCATCGAGAGCAGATTTTTGGGTAAGGATTAGTGAATTTATAAGGTTGAATTATCAAATGCAAACAGTCACCTGTAATAATAATAATAATAAATTTTATTTATGGGCGCCTTTCAAGAGTCTCAAAGACACCTTACAAAAATTTAGCAAGTAGAGGAAAAACATGTAAGCAGAATGAAATAAATAGTAGAGACATGACTAGTACACAAATTAAAGACAGAATTCAATTCAAAACACAATATGAGGCAATTCAAGCACAGATGAAAAGGGAGGGGGACGTGGGGCTAAGGATAGGCAGAGGTGAAGAGATAGGTCTTGAGGCGGGACTGGAGATGGTTAGGGACTCGGAAATTGCGGATCAGTTGGGGGAGGGAGTTCCAGAGCCTGGGAGCTGCCCTGGAGAAGGATCTGTCCCCAAAACTGCGGAGGTTGGACTTGTGGATGGAGAGGAGACCGGCTGATGTGGATCTGAGGGACCGTGAGGGTTGGTAGGGGGAGAGGAGGTCAGTGAGATATGGGGGGGCCAGATGGTGGAGGGGTTTGTAGGTGAGGACCAGGATTTTGTGGGTGATCTGGTGGGAGATGGGAAGCCAGTGAAGTTGTTTGAGGACTGGAGTGATGTGATGCCAGGATTTGGTGTGGGTGATGAGTCGGGCGGCTGCGTTCTGGACCAGTTGGAGTCGGTTGATGTAGGTGGAGCTGATGCCAAGGAGAGGTGAGTTGCAGTAGTCCAGTTGGGTGGAGATGAAGGCATGGATGAGTCTTTCAGCAGCGGGAGGTGTGAGAGAGGGTCTGATTTTGGCGATGTTGTGGAGGTGAAAGAAGGAGGTTTTAATGACATGGCGGATGTGAGGTTCAAGGGAGAGGGTGGAATCAAAGATCACGCCAAGGTTGCGGGCCTGGGGAGATGGGGAGACAGTGGTGCCGTCGATGGTGAGAGTGGGGTTATTGATTTTGCTGAGTGTGGATTTGGAGCCTACGAGGAGGAATTCTGTTTTATCGCTGTTGAGTTTGAGGAAGTTATGTTGCATCCAGGTTTTTATAGCTGACAAACAGGAGTTGATATGGGAGAGGGGGGGGGGGTTGTGGGGGGATTTGGTGCCGAGGTAGATCTGGGTGTCATCGGTGTAACAGTGGAAGTCCAGGTTGAAGTGGCGGAGTATCTGACCAAGGGGGAGGATGTATATGATGAAGAGGAGGGGGCTGAGTACGGAGCATTGGGGAACGCCTTGAGTGACTGTGGCTGTAGCAGGGGTGTGGTTATGGAGACAGATGAAGTGGGATCTGTTGGAAAGGTAGGAACGGAGCCAGCTGAGTGCAGAACCTTCAATGCCGAGGTCTTTGAGTCTGGTGAGCAGGATGTTAAGGTTCACTGTATCGAAGGTTGCGCTCAGGTCGAGGAGGATGAGGATGTTGAGGGAACCAGTGTCAGCAGGGGCGAGGAGGTCGTTGAGGACTTTGAGGAGAGCAGTTTCTGTGCTATGGAGGGGTTCAAATAGGTTATACGCAAGGAGGTGGGAATGAAGTTGTGACGCAACGATACGCTCCAGGGTTTTTGAAAGAAAGGGGAGGTTTGTGATTGTGCGGTAGTTAATGAGAGAGGAGGGATCAAGACCAGGTTTCTTTAAGATTGATGTGACAGCAGCAGTTTTTAAAGCAGAGGGGACAATTCCATGGGGCAATGAGGAGTTGAAGAGATTAGTGAGGTTGGGGCAGAGAACGGGGAGGCAGGACTTCAGCAGGGGAGTGGGGAGAGGGTCGAGGGAGCAGGTAGTGGGTTTGGAAGAGCTGATGAGTTTGGAGATTTCAGTAGGGGTGACCAGGTCAAACTGGGAGAGGAAGCAGTGTGGAGGAGGGGTAAGGAGGTCAGTGGGGATCTTGAAAGGAGGGGCCTTGGTAGGTGGTGGAGTAGATGCTGGGGAGTCGGGTACAGAGGATAAAGATTGATAGATGGTGCTGATTTTATCAGCGAAAAAGTGGAGGAATGAGTTGCAGAGATCCGGAGTAGAGGTAGGGAGAATGTTGGCTCGAGGCTTGAGGAGGTTGCCCACTATGGAGAAGAGGGTTCTGTGGTTTAGGCAGGGGTTGGTGAATATGGAGGAGAGGTAGGCAGATTTTGCAGCAATGAGGGCATCTTTGTAGTCAGTGAGGTGGAGTTTGTAAGCTTCATGGTGGACTGTGAGAGATGATTTCTTTGTGAGTCGTTCAAGTCGGCGACCAATTGAGGTCGTTTATTTAAACCTGTACTTTATATATGTAGCCTAATTAGTAAAAGATGAATGAGTGCGTTAATTAGCCTATTGGAATACAACATAATTTCTTTCAGACCGAAAGGTCTGAATGACAATAAAGGAATCTAAAAAAAACCCCATTGTCTCCACCACAGTTACATAGTTCAAAGGAGGGCTGGACTGGCAACTCAATAACACGGGGAATGGAATCTCCAAAATTAACGAAAGAGGATACAACAAAAGTGGTATTGCAGCATAAATAAGGAAACCATTATGACAGTAATTCAGTGAGGCTTTCCCAAAATGCGCTTCAAATGAGACCTTGCATGGAACTTAACACATAAAACGGAAGTGATCAGTTTGCTGGGATTGTACCACTGGCCTCCGAACAGACCTGCACAAGATGAAGGAGCTGATGGAAGGGAAAATCAGAGCTGCAAGAAACCTCAGACATTGTGGTAAGTTAGGGAATTTATGCTCCAATCATCGCTTCTCTATCCAAATGCTGGTAAATCCTGTCGCTCAGTATCCTCTACGGTACTGCTCCCTCCAGCCCACCATGATCAGCTCACTGGTCTATAGTGCCCTGGCTTGCCCTTGCAGCACTTCTTACATAAACATACAATATTAACCATGAACCAGTCGTCCAATACCCCCGTGGTGACTGCAGATGATGCAAATATCTCTGCCAGGGCCCCAAGGAGCATATGGGATGCTGCATTCAATCTCCTCAGCTTTCTCCTGTACCTTTTAATCTAGTCCTCTCGATTACCCTGTTTTCCTCACCCCTTCTAGTAAAGCTTTCAGCTATTTTCATCCTTCGCTCTGAGATTATCTCATTCCCCTTTATTATTCCTCTCTCTGCCTTTAAAAAGTCTTTTGAATTAAGCTTTCAGCTACTTTTAATTTCACTTGTTTCCAAAACACACCTTTTATAAATAAAACACCTAGATTTCTATGTGGGTAGGCAGTGCAGGATTTCGATGAAGAGAGGTCCTAAGCTGTTCCACTGGTGAAGCCCCTCCCAACCCCCCACCCCCACGACCAAAGGAAGGTGATCCACCAGATTGACACCGATTTGCAGCCAAGCGTGGCCAATGAGATAAGGGGCGGGAAAGCTGCGTTTATCTATTTATTTATTTATTGCCAGTGCCAGTGTCGAGTTATTGGCTTCAAACACTATTATTCTGAAATGGAGGGCAAGGAAAATTACTGAAAGGTTGTTTAGAGACTACAGTGCGTTGTGATAGCATATGTAAGAAAGGCCTATGACAATGTCAAAAATATTATACACCTTGCAGGGCTCTCACTTAATTTTTTTTCACTGTTGTCTGCCGGGTAACCTTGGCAGCTTTTGAAGTTGCCAAAAGACAGTTTAGGTGGTCATTTAAGACGGCTTGCATGACGTGTGCGATATTGTGCTCGAAGTGCTTAGTTACCAGTCGGAATTATGCTCAATAAAGCAATCACATATTATTTCTGCTTCAAATAAAGTCACAAACTAAACATATTCAACAATCAACACATGATATATACCACAATGACATGCAGCAACATTATACTACAGTATCTAAACCCGTTTTTACACTTTGCAATGAATGCAATTTCTATTATTTCTTTCCTATTCGAAACAAAAATGTGGTTGGATTATTCAGCATATGATCAACCTCGGTGAGACCAAGGGCAGGCTTGGCGATCGCTTTTTGCACAACACCTCCACTCAGTTCGCAATAACCAACCTGATCTCCCGGTGTATATGGGTGCTGTCTGTATAGAGTTTGCTCCTTTTCCCAGTGTATATATATACTGTTTTCTTTTCTCGTTTATAACATTGTTTACAGAGTACTATGTTTACATATTCTGTTGTGCTGCTGCAAGTAAGGATTTTATTATTCTAACTGGGACATGGGAGAATAAAACACTTTAGACTCTTGACTTACTCCGCTAATGTGTGGGATAGAACTAGTGTACGGGTGATCAGTGTTCGGCGTGGACTCGGTGGGCCAAAGGGCCTGTATCTTTAAATTAAACTAAAAACAGTAAAACCAGAGGGAGTCTAAAGAAGGGTCTCTACCCAAAACATCACCCAATTTCTTCTATCCAGAGTTGCTTCCTGCTCCAAGGAGCTCCCCCGTACAATTAAAGCATGGAATAGTCTTCACCCTACCATAGTTACCCAACCAGACGCAACTAAATTTAAGGTACGTTCAAAAATTGCTATGCGAGGTAAATTTAACAAACCTTGTGGACTATGTGTCAACAACGTCTGCCGACGATTGAGAAGCGAGCGGAGAGCCGGACATCGATACGGATGGCAGGCGGAGACGGAGATTTACAGACAGAGAGAGAGAGAGAGAGAGAGGGGGGGGGCTGCCCAGAGTTGAACGGCAGGTGTCCTGTCTTGGCTGGAGGCCCCCTAGATTTCGAGGCCCTAGGCTTAAGCCTATGAAGCCCGGTGGTAAATCCGGCTCTGTGAGGCCCCCTAGATCTCGAGGCCCTAAGCTTAAGCTTGTCAAGCTTGTACGTAAATCCGGCCCTGTGGGTGGGGTACATCGTGCATCAAGTATACTCTTTATTTTAGCAGTTAACAAGGTTAATAAGTGTACACTGAAAAAAAAAAATCAAAAGCTCAAAAGTAAACCAGTGACGTTCAAAAATTGCTATGCGAGGTAAATTTAACAAACCTTGTGGACTATGTGTCAACAACGTCTGCTAACAATTAGTTCATATTTGATTCTATTACTATTCAAAGAATGAGTATTAATTTTAAGTATAGTTTGGTGTAGCTCTGAGTTTGTACCGGTTATAAAAATGATACAGGGAAATCTTTCCAAGAGATGTAATTTTGAACATTTTACAAAAAAATGCTGTTTAAAAAAAAAAAAAATCCTTTGCCTGCTTCCAGTTAATATTCATGAAAAAAATTCACAAAGACCAACGTTTAAATTTATTGCAAAACAAAAAGATGTTACTGAGTGGCATGCTTAAACGGAAGTTTGATTCTCAAACTATTCAGATACTATACACACATTAACAGAATCATAGGTTTTCTAATATTAAATCAAGTTATTCATTGTACACAAGAGCTGCTGTGAAAACAGATAATGTTACACAAAGACTAAGTTCATTAGTTCTGGACAGGTGGCCATTCCGACACTAAATGTGACACTACACTGGCATCTAAAGCCCGCCCACAATAGCACTAAAGACGATTATGCAAATAAAGTTTCCCACAATTTTCCCAGGAATAGGAGAAGGGTTCCATGTGGAAGAGTTGATTGTTCCTCACTCATGTGGAAAAAAAACCCAAAGAGAGGTTTTGTTGAGGATGCTTTGCGATCCACTCAGTTCAATGAATATTAAGGTAATTTTCATGAGAGAGATAAATAACCAAGTAAACAAAATAGCTCCATTTACAATCAGTGACAAAGTACATGTATAAATCTTATCCAGTTTTCCTGGTGTCTTGTGTAAGTATTACTGGCAACTATGTTAATACCAATGTAGTTTAGTAAAACGCAAATGCAGTTTAGTGAAGCATAAAACATTTATTCTTGATGGTTTTACTAGGTGCTGTAAGACACATGATACAAGCTTACAATTATTTCCAACAATATTAACGTATCATCACAAGACAGCGTTAATATTTATTGGCCTGCCAAAAATAAATAATTCAGTTCTTGAAAAGATCCTCTCCATCCCCAAGACTGCTAACTTGCACTTCCAAATTTCTTTTAATTCTGCCTCCATGTACTTAGCACTGACACCTTCAACTATATCTTTCATAACTCTAGACTTGAATACATGCAATTATATTCTCCATCTAATTCAAACTTATTATATTTGTCCATCAACCTTGCTCTTTCTGACGTGAATTAGTTCCAAAATAGGCATTTTACCTATTCTCTCCGTATGCATCAAACCTGCAAAGATTCAGTAAATCAAAGGGTAGATAATGCCAGAAACATATGAATATGGGAAATGAAACAGGCCATGAAAGGAATGAATAGAGAACACAAATCTTATAGGAAATCTGGGCAAAAATTACAAAAACATATAAAAACAACGACATGCTCCAAAACAAGAATGCATGTAGCCATCAGATAAACAGAGCAGCAAACAAAATGAAGATAATCTGATTGCCATTCGTGACATGGCTGTAAGAAGGATAGATAGATAGATAGATAGATAGATAGATAGATAGATAGATAGATACTTTATTCATCCCCTCAGGGAAATTTAGATGTCCAGTCGCCAACATAGTCAGAACATAAAGCAGACAACACATAAAATACGGACATAAATTACTTCAGCACACCAATAAAAGTAAGACACCACATTGAAAAAGAATTGAACATAAAACATAAAAACATCCCCCTACAATGGTTCCCACTGTGAGGGAAGGCACAAAGTCCAGCCCTCTTCCCCTTGTTCACCCATGGTCGGGCCTATTGAGGCCTCCCCAGTCGCCACAACGGCGGCCCGATGTTCAGGTCATCTCGCCGGATGATGTAGCTTCGGCGTCGGGAGAACACTCTTCAGCATCTGGAACGGCGCTCTCGAAGACCCCAGGCCGCGCTGGTCGGAGCTCCGACACCGGTGATCTCGGCGAGAGATCCCAGGCTCCGTGATGTTCAGAGTCAGCGCCGCCGCGGCTGGAAGCTCCGCAACGACAGCTCAGCGATGTTGGGGGTCGGCGGTCTCAGCACTCCGGAGCAAGGCATTGCCCGCTCCGCGATGGTGCTCCATCCCGTTGGTAGGCCGTGAGGAAGGGGCGGAGATATTGCCCGGAGAAAAGCCGCATCTCCAACCAGGTAGGGACTGAGAAAAATAGTTTCCCCCTTCCTCCACTCCCTAACCCCCCACATAAAAAAGATTAGACCTCCAAACGAACTTTTAACACACTAAAAAATAAAAAAATAGTGAAAGGACGGACAGCTGCAGGCTGGGCAGCCATACTCGACGGCGCCCCAAGATAAACATTTGGACAATATTGATAGGACAATATCACAAGAAAATAATCAATATTGAATGAAAAGATAGTTTAAATGGCAATAATTTTGATTTTAAAGGAGCCATTAGGAGGCAGTGACCATATTACAAGTTTAAATCTACAATTTGAGAGGGAGAGGGGAAAATCGGAAATATCAGTATTACAGTTGAGCAAAGGGGACTATGGAGGAATGAGGGAAGAGCTGGCCAAAGTTGACAGGAAAGAGCCCCTGGCAGGGATGACAGTGGAACAACGATGGCGGGTATTTCTGGGAACAATATAGAAGGTGCAGGATCAGTTCATTCCAAAGAGGAAGAAAGATTCTAAGGGGAGTAAGAGGCGACCGTGGTTGACAAGGGAAGTCAAGGACAGTGTAAAAATAAAGGAGAAGTATAACATAGCAAAGATGAGCAGGAAGCCAGAAGATTGGAAACTTTTAAAGAGCAAGAGAAGATAACTAAAAAGGCAATATGGGGAGATAAGATGAGATATGAAGGTAAGCTAGCCAAGAGTAAAAGCTTCTTTAGGTATGTGGAGGGGAAAAAATTAGTTAAGACAAATGTGGGTCCCTTGAAGGGAGAAACAGGTGAATTTATTATGGGGAACAAGGAAATGGCAGACGAGTTGAACAGGTGCTTTGGATCTCTCTTCACTAAGGAAGACACAAACAATCTCCCAGATGTACTAGAGGCCAGAGGACCTAGCGTGACAGAGGAACTGAGGGAAATTCACATTAGGCAGGAAATGGTGTTGGGTAAACTGATGGGGCTAAAAGCTGATAAATCCCCAGGGCCCGATGGTCTGCATCCCAGGGTACTTAAGGAAGTGGTTCTAGAAATCGTGAACGCATTGGTGATTATTTTCCAATGTTCTATAGATTCCAAATCAGTTCCTGTGGATTGGAGGGTAACTAATGTTATTCCACTTTTTAAGAAAGGCGGGAGAGAGAATATAGGGAATTATAGACCAGTTAGCCTGACATGGGTGGTGGAGCAGATGCTGGAGTCAATTATAAAAGATGAGATAGCGGCACATTTGGATAGCAGTAACAGGATCGGTCCGAGTCAGCATGGATTTACAAAGGGGAAATCATGCTTGACTAATCTTCCGGAATTTGGAATCTGGAACTAGGAAAATGGACATGGGAGAGCTAGTGGATGTAGTGTACCTGGACATTCAGAAAGCATTTGACAAGGTCCCACATAGATTAGTGTGCAAAATTAGAGCCCATGGTATTGGGGGTAGAGTACTGACATGGATAGGAAAATTGGTTGGCAGACAGGAAACAAAGCATAGGGATTAACGGGTCCCTTTCAGAATGGAAGGCAGTGGGGTACCGCAAGGCTCGGTGCTGGGACCACTGCTATTTACAATATACATTAATGCAATCCTTTAGATGTAAGGATTCAAAGTAACTGGCATATTTGCAGATGACACAAAGCTGGGTGGCAGTGTGAAGTGTGAGGAGGATGCTACAAGGATGCAGGGTGACTTGGACAGGTTGGGTGAGTGGGCAGATGCAGTTTGGGTAAATGTGAGGTTATCAAATTTGGTGGCAAAAACAGGAAGGCAGATTATTATCTGAATGGTGTCAAACTGGGAAAAGGGGAAGAGATCTGGGGGTCCTTGTTCATCAGTCACTGAAAGTAAGCATGCAGAAACAGCAGGCAGTGAAGAAAGCTAATGGCATGTTGGCCATCATAACCAGAGAAGTTGAACATAGGAGCAAATAGGTCCTTCTACAGTTGTACAGGGCCCCAATGAGAGCACACCTGGAGTATTGTGTCTCCAAATCTGAGGAAGGACATTCGTGCTATTGAGGGAGTGCAGTGCAGGTTCACAAGGTTAATTCCCAGGATGGCAGAACTGTCAAATGTTGATAGAATGGTGCGTTTGGGCTTGTATACTCTGGAATTTAGAAGGATGAGAGGAGATGTTATTGAAACATGTAAGATTATTAAGGAATTGGACATGCTGTAGGCAGGAAACATGTCCTCGTTGTTTAAGAAGGAACTGCAGATGCTGATGTCCCCGTTGTTGGGGGAGTCTAGAACCAGGGGCCACAGTTTAAGAATAAGGGGTAGACCGTTTAGTACGGAGATGAGGAAAAACTTTATCACCCGGAGAGTGGTCACCCGGAGAATCTGCGAAATTCTCTGCCTCAAAGACAGCGGAGGCCAATTCTATGGATGCTTTCAGGAGAGTTAAATAAAGCTCTAAAAGATAGCGGAGTCAGGGGAAAGGAACGGGTAATGATTGTGCATGATCAGCCATGATCATATTGAATGGCGGTGTTGGCTCAAAGGGCCGAATGGCCTACTCCTGCACCTATTGTCCATATGGCCAATTTTCACTGTGCATTGCTCTAAATCCAACATTGCTACAAAACGTTCAAGGCTTCAGGTTAATATTTCATCAAATTGACTGAAGTTACAGCACAGGTGATTGCGATTAAGACACTGCTGACATTGTCACATTTGGAGTATTGCATTCAGTTTTGGTCACCATGTTACAGGAAAGATGTTGTCAAGCTGGAAAGGGTACAGACAATTTATGAGGATGTTGCCAGGACTCGAGTGCCTGAGCTATCGGGAGAGGTTTCGCAGGCTATGAGTTTATTCCTTGGAGCATAGGAGGATGAGGAATGATCTTATAGAGGTGTACAAGATCATGAGAGGAATAGATCAGGTATTTGCACAGAATCTTTAGAGTAGGGGAACCGAGAACAAGAGATGATAGAGGTGAGGGGGAGATTATTTAATAGGAACCTGAAAGGTAATTTTTTTCCCCACACAAAGGGTGGTGGGTACAAGGAACTAGCTGTCAGAGGAGATAGTTGAGGCAGGTACTATCATAATGTTTAAGATACATTTGGATAGGTATATGGATAGGATAGGTTTAGAGGGATATGGGCCAAACGCAGGCAGGTGGTACTTGTGTAGATGTGGCATAATGCTCAGTATGGGCAAGTTGGACAAAAGGGCCTGTTTCTATGCTGTATGACTAGGATCATCAACGATCATCGTTTGGCTTCTGATCCTCATAAATAACAAAAATCAAGCTTGTCTAAATCTCATCAAGTCTATGTCAAACCCTATCACCCTTCCGCTCAACCAAAGCTCATTATTCAATTGGAGCTACATTTTAAAATTTTACTTCGGAGTCACATGAGTGACTACGTGAAGAACCCCGCCAGGACGCATGCGTGTCATATCGCTACACGCATTGCGAAACAGTCAGGCGGAGTGGAACGACTTTCCCCCGCAGCGGCAGTTTTAAAAGCCGGAACCTGCAGGTAAGAGATACATAGATTATATGTCCTTTAACAAGATACAGGAACAGGCTATATTGGACACCACGGCAAGACACTTGGCACCGGGTAACTGTATATCCCTGAATGTTCCTGTTGTAAATAATTGCATATGGAGCCATATCGGAGCAGGAGTTAGAGGCATGGATGTCAAACTCCAAAAGGTACTAAAGCTCCTAACAGCGGGAATAACAGCTTTCGCCCGCACAGTAGATGAGAAGGACATGTCGCAGGACCAACAGGATGCACTGACACTGCTTTGCAACACACAATATGAAATAAACAGCATCAGGAAGAGTGCCATCCGACCTGCTCTAAACCCGAAATTCGCAGGTCTGTGCAAACCTGGAAACGTAAAACCACCAATTTTACTATTTGGAGGTAACCTATCGAAGCAAGTCAAGGAGCTCGATGAGGAGGCAAAAACCCTGGGGCTCATAAAAGCGACTTCATCAAAAACCTACTACGGCCATAAACAGCAGTCTTACTAGTAGAACAAGACAAACTGGTGAAACCTCAAAGGTCCGGTACACCGAACACGAGTCTTTTTTAGCCCATGGCCCAGGCCGGCCTTCTTGGAAGATACGCAAACCTCCAACACCAACCCAACCACAAACCCAGACACCGGTGCCTCAACATCAACGAAGGATTTACAAAAAAAAGTAAACCTGCCACTGGTAACTATGGAGGTAGGTGGGTCTGGTTCCCTACAAATTGCAGGGAGCATGGAGGTTGGGGTGAGATTACACTTCATTCTGGATGCATGGAGTATGTTAACTGCCGACACTTATATTTGAAGCAGTATCCAGGGATATACCATAGAATCTATACACAAATACAGCCCTTCAGTTCAGCATGTACCGAACCGAATGTTCGTACTTTCAGGTAAAGAAAAATTAGAAGCGCATGCTGAACTGGAGCGGCTTTACGCAAAAGCGGTAATTGAAAAATCCCGACACAAATCACTAGAATTCGTGTCCAATATCTTTACCAAAAACAAAAAAGATGGTGGCTGTCGCATCATCATAGATTTGACCAAATTGAATACATTTGTACAATATATTCATTTAAAATGGAAACCTTTGTTACTACAAAACAATTGATTTCCAAAGGTTACTTCATGGCTAGCATTGATTTAAAAGATGCTTACTATTCAGTGCCTATATGAGATGACCACAGATGTTACTTAAAATTCAACTGGATGGGACAGCACTGGCAGTATAGTGCGCTGCCAAATGGTTTAACATCAGCCCCCAGGCTGTTCACAAAAATTTTGAAACCAGCCCTAGCGTTTCTACGGAAACGAAAACACATGGTCATGGCATATCTAGATGACATACTTATTGTGGGCAAAACTTTGGAATTGGCCAAACAAACCGTAACAGCCACAAAACAGTTATTTGAAAAACTGGGGTTTATTATCCATCCAGTTAAATCTAAATTAACGCCTTCCACTACTATGGACTATTTGGGGTTCACCATTGACTCAGTTCAC
Organism: Leucoraja erinaceus; assembly: GCF_028641065.1. Taxonomy (NCBI): domain Eukaryota; kingdom Metazoa; phylum Chordata; class Chondrichthyes; order Rajiformes; family Rajidae; genus Leucoraja; species Leucoraja erinaceus. The sequence goes on from NC_073382.1 coordinate 10,299,200, forward strand.
ATGTCGGTGACTTTGCCAAAGGGAAAGACTTAATAGAGGCTTGCAATAACCTCATTGACAACAGTAAACCGTCCATCAGATTGGTAGCAAATGTAATTGGCAAAATGGTGGCTGCTTTACAAGCCACACAATTCAGACCTTTACATTACCAAAATTTACAGAGAGCAAAAATACGAGCACTCAAAATTAATGCTGGTCATTTTGACAGACCAATGAAGCTACCAATCAAAGCTATAATGGAACTAAAATGGTGTAAAGATAACATTCGGCTTTGTTTCAATCCAATCATTATCAGCAACCCTTCTATGGTGCTACAAACTGATGCCAGTGCACTTGGTTGGGGTGCCACCAATTCCATCTCCAGCTGTGGAGGTAGATGGACTGCACAGGAGGCATCATTATTACAAACACTGGGCATAAACTACCTGGAAATGTTGGGTGCATTCCATGGCCTAAAGTCATATTGTTCTGGGTTATATCACCAGCATGTTAGACTAGATTGACAATACCACCGTGGTAGCATATATCAACCACATGGGTGGAAACAAATCGACATCACGTGACAATCTGGCTAATACAATTTGGCAATGGTGTATCCAGAGACATATTTGGATATCAGCTACTTACCTACCAGGTAAACTAAATTCAGTGGCAGACACCAGGTCACGCAAATTTAATGAAAACACCGAATGGATGTTGAATAAAAAAGTAGTTGCTGATATTACAGCACGGTATGGGACATCAGATATCGATCTATTCGCATCCAGACTTAATCACCAATTATCAAACCATGTTTCGTGGGAACCAGACCCTGGGGCAGCGGCGATAGATGCATTTTCGCTGCATTGTGGGAAATTGTTTATTTATGCATTCCCTCCTTTCTGCCTCATCAGTCGAGTATTAAGGAAAATACAGCAAGACTCTGCGTCTGGTATTTTGGTAGTACCCGATTGGCCTACTCAACCATGGTTCCATGTGATACTCAACATGGTATTAGAACCATGTATCACCATCCCGAATAGACCAGATTTATTGGTTCATCCCGTAACAAGGGATAGCCACCCATGTCATAACTATATGAATTTATTAATTTGTAGAGTCTAAAAATACCTCTACTACAGCTGGGACTAACGGACCGAACAGTGAACATAATTTTGACGGCCCACAGACAGTCCACCAAAAAACAGTATCTGGTTTATATCAGGAAATGGGAGATGTATTGTCACAGAAACAGCATCACCTGCAGATCAATGAACATCCCGTCTGTTCTGGAATTCCTGGCAGGCCTCCATTATGATGAGGGGCTCAGTTATAGTCCCATCAACTGCGCCAGAAGTTCCCTATCAACTTATCTATGGCAAGGAACAGAGCGTCATTCTGTTGGGACTCACCCCCTGGTAACAAAACTTATGAGGGGAATTTTTAATACCAATCCGCCAAGAACCAGGTACTCTCAAATATGGGATGTGAGTATTGTCCTGATGATGCTAAGGAATTGGTCTCCAGCAACAGCTCTGTCCCTACATAGACTGACACTGAATACAGTCATGCTAATGGCTTTGGTCACGGCACAAAGGGTACAGTCGTTACATAAATTAAGACTGGACAACATGACTTCTTCATCTGGAAATATTACGTTTCATATTTATGAATTAGTTAAGCAGAACAGACAGGGATCAGCAGGCCTCAATATAGAATTTAGGTCTTATCCAACAGATGATCGTCTCTGTATAGTAAGACATTTGTTGTTATACATGGAGAACACAAAAATCATCAGAGGCAATGAGAAGGCACTTTTAATTAGCCACAAGCAACCACACAAAAAAGTGACGGTCCAGACCATCTCAAGATGGCTGAAACAGGTTCTAACACAGGCTGGGGTGGATACTAATATTTAAAAATCTCATTGCACCAGGGCTATGCAGTTGGATGTACCAATGGACCAAATCCTCAAGACAGCAGGATGGTCAGGGAAAAAAAAAAAAAAATCTACCAACTATTTTATCATAAACCAGTCATTAAACCTGGAACGTTTGCAGAAACAATTTTAAGTTCTGTAATTTAACTCACCCCATAAATAGGGGCTATAACTTGGTGTTAATAAATTTTTCATGGATTTCAATGTCGGATTCATGTCTAAATTATGTTGACACAATTCCTCCCACAGTCATTACGGCAGATGTGATGCATGGACTCGTTTCCACGGCATGAAATCACAAAGCTTTGAAATCTTCACGTAGTCACTCACGTGACTCCGAAGTAAAATAGTAAGATTAAACGAGAACTTACCAGTTCGAAGTTTGATCGTTATTTTATGAGGAGTACGTTGAGGGAATACGTGCCCTCCGCTCCCACCCATGATCATATATTCAACTGGTATTTCTTCTCTAATCTTACTATGTTCAGTCATTACAGTTATCTGTGATTTCACACCGCTGCTTTGAAGAATGACATGCATGCGTCCTGGCGGGGTTCTTCACGTATTCCCTCAACGTACTCCTCATAAAATAACGATCAAACTTCGAACTGGTAAGTTCTCGTTTAATCTTACTATTTAACTTCATGCTCAAATTGTTTGTATGGTCATCCCCAGGTTACGAAAGGATTCTGTTCTTGGGAACTTTCGTTATTCAAATTGCTCGTAAATCAGAAATGAACAAAAACAGTGTGTGGGAGATGATCACAAAAACAGATGTGACGGAGAGCAAGCAGGCGCAGGAAGAGTAATGCCAACTGGCTTCACTGAGTCGGAGAGTGAGTGAGGGAGGGCTCAACACTCCCAGCTTTGCTCAGTTCCACACAGTTTCCACAGACGGTTCATTTGTATCTTTGGGTGTCCATAATCTGGGTGTTTATACACCAGGGAGACATGTGAAAGCCTCATCGCTGATCTTCCCAACAGCATCCCGAACCATTACCCCATATCATACATTGCACCTCAAATTATATTGGTATTCTCTGGTTAATTGCAATTCACATTTCTGCTCAAAACTGAAAAAATAAAAAATTCCCTGAGTGATTACAACTAATAAAATAAAGTATTTGTTTTACATTTTTAAATGTGGATAAAGGATCAATGCTTTCAAAAGATGATGAAGCTGAAATTGATCTATTACAAGGAACAACCACTTTTGATGTTCAATCCACAATCATTGGCAAGTAATCAGATTTAAAATTAACTTAAAAGGAACTCAGAGCAGAACTACTGAATCATTTATTAGCCTCATTGATCTATAATCATTTTCTAGGTACATTTAAACATTTACAATATACATCTCCTTTGAGACATTATTTTCATATTGGGCTTTTATTTCTGCATGCAAGTCTCAAATGTTCTCAACAGCTGCTATTACCGAAACATGGCACGGTCCATATTTTAACTCAGATCAGATTAGTTTATTGTTATATACACCAGAGGGCATTGAAATTACAACTTCACATAAAGCTCAAAAAGTAAACAGTATAAAAAGAGTAACAATGCAAATGTGGCCTGGCCAAGGTAATGAACTGGCTGGTTAGAAAGACAATGCATTTTATGCCAGTCACCAGGATTACAGGTATTTTTTTATACTTAATATAATTTTCACTTGAACTTCCTCAATCTTCCATATTTGTTTGAATGATCTTGCGCTATTCCACAAACACGAAGAATGCTATGATTGATACACTTAAATTATTTCCCCTGGAACAGGCTTAATTTACTGTTAAAAGTAATAGTGTGGGGTTTTATGTGTAACATTGCACTCATAAAGTTTGACACGTAACTCGGAAGGATATAATTAAAAATGGGGTTTCAAGCCAAAAGGAGAAACTACGTTTGTTATGTTATCTTCCCCTATCCTTCCTTAATCTGTAAATACATTTGAATTATGAAAAAAAGTTACCACAATGGTTATTGATGCAATTAGAATAAATGCATTCAAGGGTAGGCAAAATATACAGAGAATAAAAAGACACAAGGTATGATGAAGATGAAGAGAAATTTTGAACATAAACAATGCCAAAAATGTTGCACCAAATTATATTCCTGCAGTTTGCTACAGTTCTATTCAAATACAAGCATTTAAGTATAGTACACTTCTACGAAGCAGAAAGTGCACACAAAGCATGGTGAGATTTCCAATTTTTTTTTCAAGATACTGTTTCCAATGTGTACTTCAATTAATGTGTGCGAAGGAACTGCAGATGCTGGTTTAAACCGAATATAGACACAAAAAGCTGGAGTAACTCAGCGGGACAGACAGCATCTCTGGAGAGAAGGAATGGGTGACGTTTCAGGTCGAGACCCTTCTTCAGATTGGTTAGGGATAAGGGAACCGAGAGATATAGACACAGTATAGACACAAGATATAGACTTCTTACACAGTGCTCAGCAACTGCGGCTCGGATTCCGAGAACTTCACCTTGGAAACGGGGGTCAAACAGGGATGCATCATCGCACCCACCCGGTTTGTCGTCTTCATTGCTGCACCACATTGGTGAAGAGCTGCCACAGGTGATACCAATCCTCTACAGAACAGACGGTGGGCTCTCAACCTTAATAGGTTGAAGGCCAAGAGCAAAGTCAGTAACACCGCCATCATGGAGCTTCAGTACGCGGACAACTGCGCCATTGCAGCACACTCTGCAGAAGACCTCCAGGGCATCCTGAATGCCTTTGCCAAGGCATACAGAACCATGGGCCTAGCCTTAAATATCAAGAATACCCAGGTCCTACATCAACCTCCACCCAACCAGCCATCTACCCAGCCCACTATAAAGGTGGGCGATACCACTCTTGAAAACGTTGACTATTTCCCCAACCTTGGCAGCATTCTTTCCTCAAAAGCTGACAGCGACTCCGAGGCCAACCATTGCCCGAGTTGTGCCAGCGGAGCCTATGCCCGACTCAGGAAAAGAGTCTTTGAAGACCAAGACCTAAAGGCTCAAACAAAACTGCTGGTCTACAGTACCGTTGTCCTCTCCACTCTGTTGTATGAAGCCGAGTCATGGACCACCTACAGCAGGCACCTGAGAGCCCTGGAACAATACCATCAAAGATCCTTATGAAAGATTCTGAGGATCAGCTGGGAGGACAAACGCACCAACATCAGCGTATTGGAGGAAGCCAACATGACCAGCATCACCACCACAATAATGCAGCACCAACTTTGATGGACTGGCCATGTCATCTGCATGTCCAACACACGTCTCCCTAAACAAATCCTGTACTCTCAATTGAAGGAAGGTCGGCGAGCGCCCGGCAGGCCAAAGAAACGCTTCACGGACAACATCAAGAACAGTCTGAAGAAATTCTACATCACATCAAGCAACTGGGAGCACATTGCACGGGACAGGCGCTCCTGGAGGAAGGAGCTGCACGTCATGAAATGGAACTACGCTGTGTCGCAGAGATAAAGTGACAGCACCGTAAGGAGAAAGAGAGAGAGAGAGAGAAGGGGGCTCGACGACTACCAACCGCCGCCAGTCTCTGCTGCCCACGTTGCAACATGGTGTGAGGATCGCGGATCAGCCTCTACAGACATCTGCAGACCCATAAGTAGAGAACCCTATGGAGAGGACAGTCATACTCGTTTCGAGTGCCCGCCAATGATGAGAAAGTGATGTGGAGAGATAAAGAACAATGAATTAAAGATATGCAAAAAAGTTACGATGATAAAGGAAACAGGCCACTGTAAAATGTCGGGGCTATCTGAAGTGAGAGAAATCAATATTCATACCACCTGCCCAAGCAAAATATGAGATGCTGTTCCTCCAATTTAGATTTAGCCTCACTCTGACAATGGAGAAGATCGAGGACAGAAAGGTCTGTATAGGAATGGGAAGGAGAATCAAAAGCGTCCAGCAACCAGGAGATCAGGTTGGTTCACGCAAAACGATTGCTCAGTCTGCGTTTGGTCTCACCAATGTAAAAGAGTCCACATCTTGACCAACGGCTACAATAGATGAGGTTGTCGGAGGTGCATGTGAACCTCTGCCCAACCTGAAAGGACTGTAGGGGTCCCCAGACAGAGTCGAAGGTGGAGATATAGGGACAAGTCTTGCATCTTCTGTGGTAGTAGGGGAAGGTACCTGGGAAGGGGTGGTTTGAGTGAGAAGGGATGAGTTTACCAGGAAGTAGCGGAGGGAACAATCACTGCGGAAAGGGGCAGAGATGGGAAAATGTGGCTAGTGGTGGGATCACAGTGGAGATGGCGGAAAGGCGGTGGAGGATTATGTGTTGTATGCGACGGATGATGGGGTGGAAGGCAAGGACTAGGGGGACTCTGTGTCGGTTGGGACTAGGGGGAAGGGGAGCAAGGGCAGAGCTGCGGGGTACCGAGGAGACACGAGTGAGGGCCACATCTATGATTGGAGGGGGGGAAACCCCCGTTCCCTAAAGAATGAGGGACATCTCGGATGTTCTAGTATGGAACACCTCATCTTGGGCGCAGATGGAAAATAGATGGAGGAATTGGGAGTAGGGGATAGAGTCTTTGCAGGAAGCAGGGTGGGAAGAAGTGTAGCCGAGATAGTTGTGGGAGTCAGTGGGTCTGTAATAGACGTCAGTCAATAGTGATGTTGACTTGAGATCAAGAAAGGGGAGGGAGGTGTCGGAAATGGTCCAAGTAAATTTGAGTGCAGGATGAAAATTGGTGGTGAAGTTGATGAAGTCCATGAGTTCTGCATGGGTTCAGGAGGTAGCACCGATGCAGTCATCAATGTAACAGAGATAGAGTACAGGGATAGGGCCAGTGTATGCCTGGAACAGGGCATGTTCAATGTAGCCTTCAAAGAGGCAGGCATAGCTGGGGCCCATAGCTACGCCTTGGACTTGGAGGAAGTGGGAGTAGTCAAAGGAGAAGTTGTTGAGGGTGACGACCAGCTCCGCTAGGCTGAGTGTTAGTAGAGGGAATTTGGATGGTTCTGCAGTCGAAGGGCATGTGAGGTATCTCAGACATAGGTCGGCAGAGATTGGACTGGGGGGGGGGGGGGGGGGGATTGCCTCAGCCCAGTAGAGGTCAGTGCGCCAGATTTCTGCAGCACTTCCCTTGTCAGCGGGTTTGATTATAATGTCAGTGTTGCTGCACAGTGAGCGGAGAGCTATATGTGCAGAGGGGGTGAGGTTGGAGTTGGGGAGTCCAGAACCAGGGGCACCAGGTTAAGAATAAGGGGTAAGCCATTTAGATCAGAGATGAGGAAACACTTTTTCACACAGAGAGTTGTGAGTCTGTGGAATTCTCTGCTTCAGAGGGCGGTGGAGGCCGGTTCTCTGGATACTTTCAAGAGAGAGCTAGATAGGGCTCTTAAAGACAGAGTCAGGGATTTATGGCATGTCAGTAGTTAGAAATAAAGAGGTCCAGAGAGGGTGAGAAGGCCGTTCTAGGGAGTCCAAGAGGAGGGAGACACGTCAATTAATACAAGCTTCAGCATTAACAGTTGGCTAGTTGCCACTGACAAGATGGAAATTGTCCACATACAGACATGTCCGATTTTATATGCAATGCTATTTGTGACAAGACAAGCAAATTATATCAGATTAATTTCTGCTTATTACATAAGTCTACCATAAATAATTTAATTTAATTTCAAAAATTGTGTGCAGCGCATCGGACTTAAAATGATACCATGATTATAAAAGTGGCAAATATTAGTTGTTCTCTCCAGCAAGTTGTTATCTCCAGCAAGCTAATTTAGCCAATATCTTTAAATTAACTCCTTTTGATTATGTAGATTGTAATGATATACCTTCGACTTTGAGTAGATTATGGAAGATGGTTTATAAGTAAAGGATACCTGTCCATATTCCAGAAGCATTCTCCTCCAAAGTAGGAACACAGTATTGTAGTACAATCATCTTTAACGTGAGTAGTTTTGTGAGAATGTTTTCTTCTTAAATACAATTAAAATGTTGTGCCATAGTTTCTTTGTATAATTCATATTGCTTTGTTTTCCAGCAATTTCCCAGATAACACAATAAACCTGGGCTGTCGGAGCCAAATTGCACATGTATAGTGAAGTTTATCGTTAATGATGGGGATGGTAATGCTACTGAATATCAAGACAAGATAGTAGAACTCCTTATTGGATATAACCATGCCGAATGTTACTTGTTAATCATTGTCCAGCTCATGGGGCACAGGTTGAATGGAATCAAAAAAAGGGCAAATTTAAAACTTTGTTTATCCTGCACTCTAGCAAGCACTCTTGGCTAACCATCCCATTAATCCTGTTCTTTCAACGAACTTCATCAACCTTGAAATAAAAAGGCAAGCCATAGCAAGCATTCTAACTTGATTAATAATTCATAGAATCAAGAAATGTTCAACAGAACTAAAAGGCATAGAATACCCTAATACAGGATTTGCCTGTTTCGATGTCATGAATGTATGGGGACCTTGCAATAGGCTGATATGGTACTCCCTCAACTTCATTCTGATTTGAGGCCAACTCCCACAAGGAAATCTAATTTTCAAATCTCAAAGTGCGTCAAAAGGACTCAAGGATGTTGGAAATTGGAAAGAAATGACGAATGAGAGAATGTGGCGGAGTACTTATTTGCGAAGAAAAGGGGGAGAAAGTGATAATGGGAGACAGATGGATGGTGAGTTAGGTGGTTGAGAAAAGACAACATGGTAAGAGAAAGGATACCAAGGAACGAGACAAAAGAGATACAGGACATATTGCAGATTTTTAAATGAGAGAAATGTTTTTGAGTGCCATTTCAAGTTAAGGCAGTGAAGTTGAACTGCTGTTTTCTAATCACATTATGAACACAAATAATTATTTACATTTTTCAGGGTTTACTATATCTCCATGTGCTTATTGAGGGCAATGTTCAAATCATTTTGCATGTTTCAGACATGTTGTGGGAAGTGGTTAACCCAATACAGTTCCATGCCATGCATCTTTCATTTTATCAGTCCCATAATTTCCTTTCAGAGAGCCTATGACAACTTGTCACATTTTATAACAAACTCAGTATAACTCCTGTAGAGAGTGATTAAATGTATCAAAAATATAACAACTTTGTACAAATACTTAGCTGGATAAAAAGTACACAGAAGGAACTCCTTTAAGATAGTACAAAAAATAATCATTGGCTTCCTACTGAAACTGTTCATAAGAATGTAAAATTAATATTATGCAAATAATTTTAAAGATCAAGGACACAGAGGCTAAATCATACTTTCATCTCACCACCTGGAATGACAATTTACGATCTCACAAATCTTACGATCTTCCCAAATTCTAAAAATCTCTAACATTCAGAAATATTTATAACCCGTTTGCATTTGCATAACCTGCAACCCAGCAGCATTACATTATGTTCTCCCCCTTCTCATCTACCCTGCGGTCTCCCGCATACACTTTTCTTTTCTCTCCCTTGCTCCTGTCGCTCAGGTCTTTACCCATTCTCTATCTGCTCCTCAACTTTCCCCTCACACTCTGAGTCATCCATTTTTTTCTCTGGCGCCTCATGCTCTCTTACTTACCATCCCATCATTTGGTTCTACTTCCCACTCACCACCTTACTTTCTTATCATATTCCATATTCCACTATTTGTGGACTTTGTCTTCTCCACATCACCTCCACTGTTGGTGACTAAATCTATAATTCTCTCCACTCTCTCACTCAAATGCCGATCAACCCCTCCATCTGGATCCACCAATCACTTGCCAATGCTTTTCCCACCCCTTCTCCTCATGTCTTTCTATCAGCTATCCGCACTCAACTCCATTAGTTTAAAGGATCCTAACCCAGAATATCATGTGTCCATTTCCATCCACATATATTGCTGCTTACTTCCACAGAATTGGCTAACAGTCCTTCTAGATCTAGCCATTCACAGCACTATTCAACCAATTGTATTTAGCAATGTGTGAGCCTTATTACAGCCTGTTATTATAAAAAGATTTATCTATTATTTTGAAAAGACAAAGAGCAGCCAGTTTAGCCAAGTTAGTAGTATTGAATGAATAAACTGATAATCTGAGATAAAACAAATTTTTGGAAATATTTAAGCAATATTTGTATAAAGAGAAACAATTAGTTTCAAGTCAAAGATGTGGAGTAGTACTGGGAAATATATTTTTATGCAAGATTTCCACCAGTCTCTTTTGCTTTGTTCACTTGTTCATGTGATAGGACCAGAATTAGATCATTCAGCCCATTAAGTCTACTCTGCTATTCAATCATGGCTGATCTATCTCTCCCTCCTTACCCCATTTTCCTGCATTCTCCCCATAACCTTTGACACCCATACTAATCAAGAATCCATATTATCTCTGCCTTAAAAATATCCACTGAAGGCCTCCACAGCCTTCTGTGGCAAAGAATTCCACAGATTCGCCACCCTCTGAATAAAGAAATTCACACTGATCTCCTTCCTGAATTCTGAGGCTGACCTGTAGTCCTAGACTCTCCCTCTAGTGGAAACATCCTCTTTTAGTTTAGTTCAGAGATACAACGTGGAAGCAGGCCCTGCGGCCCACCGAGTATGCACCAACCAGGGTTCCCCACACACTAACACTATCCTAAACACATTGGGGACAATTTACACTTATACCAAGCCAATTTACCTACAAAGTCTATGGAGCATGGGAGGAAACCGAAGATCTCGGAGAAAACCCACGTGGTCACGGAGAGGACGGACTAACTCCGTACAGACAGCACCTGTAGGTGGGATCGAACTCGGGTTTCCGGTGCTACAAGCGCTGTGTGGCAGCAACTGCCGCTGTGCCACCGTGCCAGTATTAGAAAATATCTAGATTTCATTTTAACCAGCTTTCATCTTGAACTGAATAAATTATTCCAATACTTCAAAATATGGAATATAATACATGTTGCACTACATTAGAAGTCAAATAAACAAAAAAGGTGATAGTTCGTGAACTGCAGTGGTGAAACTGTGCAATGGCAGGTCAGAACTGTCATCTCAGTTTTTGTTACATCACTCAGGTGTTTGGGTTATTTTACTAGTCAAAAAAACAAAATGCCAATTAAAACATGATGGAAACTACATGGAAGTGATGTCTTCATAGATTCCATCTCTATTCTTAAATAATGACCTTTCTTAAATAATGACCTGGTTATCTTCCTGGAAGGGCCCCTTTGCTGTCTGTAAAACGGTACTCAACACCAATTTTACCTGAGGAAAGTCAAACTCAAAAAGTCCCATATCATCTTGTTCACAGCAAGGCCCTAGAAAATGTGGAGCACCTACCACATCTTGGAAACCACTTCTGTGTGACTGCCGACATGACCAAAGAGATTCAGCGTTGTCTTAAATGCACCCACCAATTCAATCTTCAGTCCAATGAGGAAAAGCGTACTGAAGTTCAAGCCTCCAAGATGAACCGTACGTGAACCGTAGATTAACCAATGTCAGAGGTCAACATCCCCAGAATTGAGGCTCTAGTTAAATTTGGCTGCTATGTTGGGCAAGTTGTGTTATTTGATGCCTAACATCAGAATCCCAAAATAAACCAGCCTTCAAAGATTCATGTGGTATGATTACCAGACGGACAGAAATAAAGATTCAAGGATGGATTCAACATTTTTTAGAAATGCAATACAGTTCCTGGGAAGTGTTTGGCCAATGAACTTGAAGTAGCAGTGTTCAGGAGCATATTGATAATCTTATGACATGCATCTAGATTACAGAGGCCCCGTCTACGCAGCAGATGGAGCAAATCAGCTCACAAGGTACCCACCTATCCCATTAAAAGAATCAGAGTAATTCAACATTTTTAAGAAATTGTCAGTTATCTCAATGAGCCAGTTCGATTCTATTAACACATACATGAAGTTAACTTGAGATGGTGCCTTCAAAGCACGTTTGCTTTTCTAGTCTTTCTCACTTTACATTGTAATAATGTACTTAATTAGGCAGTCAACAATAACACCAAATTAAAATTTAAGGAACTGGTCTTTGAAATTATACTGTACAAAATATATCAACTCAGTGGTACCTCTAACCACCTATTTGTCAGCACAAGATGTTGTCCACTTCAGCTCAGTGGATGGCAGTGAATTCTTTAAGGCAGAAGTCTCAGTGGATAGCAGTCAATTCTTTAAGGCAGAAGTCTGTTGAAAATCGACCTCAGGAACGACAGCTAAAAAATGTAGATTGCCACACTTGTACAATGCAGAGAAGGGGCTCATGTTGTTGACCTCCCCGTGGTGAGCCTTGTCAACTGACCTCAGTCAGGCGAACAACAACAAACAGAGACAGCAGCAGCGCTGTAGCTTGAAGCCAACCCGGAGCATGCACCCTTTCTAGGGCGGACACCTACAGATGTCGAACCGGATGGCATCACCCTGCTGCAAACTTCTGCTGCCTCAAATGCAAGAAGAAGAATGCAGAGAAAATTCTGCACAATTGGGAAGTTTTTTTTGTTGAGAAGATAAGAGAACTCTTTGTTCTCCTTAATCATTGTAAAAGATCTCAGGGAGACACAAGAGACTTTGGATGCTGGGATCTGGACCAAAAACAAAACTGCAGGGAGAAATCATTGGGTCAGCAAACTTGTGGGGGGGGCAAAGGGATAGACAACATTTTGTGTTGAGATCCTGGATCAGGACCAAGCATGTTTTTTTTTAATGTTTATTTTATTATTTTATTAGATTAGGTTTTAAATTTGTGTTCAACCATTCTATTGTTGAAGAAATTCAGTGAAAGGAGACCATGTGTAGAAAGGAAAATTGGTCTGATTTATCAGCTAAAAAGAGCCTAATGTTTTCTAAGTGTAGTGCCCCGGTCATTTCAGTGATTCACATCTTCATGGTGGGAACTGTCATATTTTACCAGAATGAGTAGAAGTTTTTTCGCAGTTATTAAGCCGTAATCAAGGAAATGTCTCTGACATTCCTAAAATTATTAGTTTTGCATCTGACTCCAGTTGAATTTTAAGTGTTTTAGAGATGATATTGAATATTCCCATCCAGAACTTTTGTATTTTTATACAGGATGCGAAGGAATGGGTTAAAGTAGCTTCTTGGAGGTGACATTTATCACAGATAGAGACGACAGTTGGGAAAATATTATTCAATTTAGCCTTTGAATAGTATAGCCTATGCAATATTTGGAATTGTATCAGACAATGCCTGACATTTAAAGAACAGGAATGTATGTATAGTAGGCTTTACTCCCATATATCTTTTGAAATCAATGAACCCAACTCGTCTTACCATGCACGCCTGTACATCTCAGAAGGTGGGGTATCCGCATTTAAGAGAGTGTTATAAATTTAAGATATTAACTTACTTGTATCGGCATGTCTATTCAGCCAATCGTCTAATGTATCTGGACCCATAAAAGGACCGTCTTGTGTGTATGTTTTCACATAATCTCGGATTTGAAGGTATCTAAAAAGATTGTTTGCTTTCAATTGATCTTTCTCCTGTAGTCCTTGAAAAGAAAAGAAAGTCCCCTTCTTATAGAGGTCTCCCACAGTATTAATTCCTAGGTTTTTCCATTGAACAAACACCCTATCTAAAGTAGACGGTTTAAACGAGGGATTGTTAGCAATAAGCAGAAGGAGAGACAAATTTCTCAGTTTAAGACTTAATTTCAACTGTTTCCAGATACGTAAGGTACTGTGTATTATTGGATTTTGCTCATATACATTGACTTATTCAGATGTATTGGAGATAGGAGAATCGAGCCAATATTAAAAGGCAAACAATCTTCCCTCTCCATTTTTAACCATTTTACCTGCTGACATATATGGTCCAACCAGAAGATTATATTTTTAATGTTAGTCGCCCAGTAGCAGAAAATAAAGTTAGGAAGAGCTAATCCTCCATTTTCTTTGGATTTGCACAAATGTCTTTTATGTATTCTATGGGTTTTGTAGTCCCAAATAAAGTTAGTGATAGTAGAATCCATTTTTAAAATTATTTATTATTTTTTAAACTTTTGGGGAGATATATCGGTATTGATTGAAATAAATATAGGAATTGCGGAAGGAAAATCATCTTTATGGCATTTACTCTACCTATAAGGGAAATAGGAAGTGTTTTCCAAAATGGAATGTAGGCACATAGTTTAGTAATTAATGGTGGGAAGTTTGTTTTAAATCGAGAGGAATGTTTTCTAGTCACGTAAACTCCGAGATATCTAAACTTTTCGGTAACAATTCTGAAGGGAAATGTTTGTAGTTGAGAAGGGTCTTGAGCTTTTATTGGCATAATTTCACTTTTATTCCAATTGATTCTATAACCTGAAAAAGCACCAAATTGTTCTATAACATTTAGTACATCTGGGATAAATTAGTAATGTATAAAGCTACATAATCTGCATATAACAAAATCTTATTGGTGGTATATTTAGTATTATATTCGTGAATGCTCGAATGTGACCTAAAATACTCTCAGCAAGGGGTTCTATGGCTAAGGCAAATAACATTGGTGAAAGGGCACTTCTTGTCTGTTACCCCTGGATAAATGAAATTTAGGTGAAAGCATTTGGTTTGTCAGTATTCTGGCTGTTGGATTAGTGTATAACAGCTTCACCCATGAAATGAAGTTTTCTCCTAATTGGAATTTTTCCAACATTGCAAAAAGCCCATTCCACTTGGTCGACAGCTTTTTCTGCGTCTAGAGAAATAATTGTTAGACCTTCGTTTCTCGTTCTATGTGAGTATATTATATTAAACAAACGTCTCAAATTATAAAACGAATGTCGATTAGGTATAAACCCAGTTTAATCTGGATGTATTAATTTACTAATAACCAAGCTTAATCTACCTGCCAGAGTCTTAGCTAATATCTTTTGGTCTGTATTTAAAAGGGCTAAGGATTAAGAATGTAACGGGGAGATGACCAAAAATAAAAGGGATGAGGGAGAGGAATGAGGTAGGAGCTGGCAAGCGTTTGATCTATTGTTTTCAACTACCCTCCCCATTCCCACATCGACCTATTGTACTCCCTGTACATACCATATAACAATTACAGCACGGAAACAGGCCATCTCGGCCCTACAAGTCCGTGCCGAACAATTTTTTTTTCCCCTTAGTCCCACCTGCCTGCACTCATACCATAACCCTCCATTCCTTTCTCATCCATATGCCTATCCAAATTTATTTTTAAATGTAATTTAAAAGTAGTTTGAGGGGAAATCCAGGGTACCACATTTCCCAAGTTCATAAGTTACAGGAGCAGAATTGGGCCATTCAGCCCATCAAGTGTACTCCACCATTCAATCATGGCTGATGTATCTTTCCCTCTGAACCCTATTCTCCTGCCTTCACCCCGTAACCCTTGATACCCTTATTAATCAAGAATCTATCAATCTACACCTTAAAAAAAAACATTGATTTGACCTCCAGAGCCATTTGTGGCAATGAATTCTACAGATTCACCAACCTCTGACTAAAGAAATTCCTCATCTAAAGGAGATCTCGACCTGAAATGTCACCCATTCCTTTGTTCCAGAGATGCTGCCTGTCCCAGAGTTACTCCAGTTGGAAACTGAGTATCTTAGCTCTAAATGCGAACCTCAGGGGATGGTTCTATTGAAGTCATTAATTGCCTCAGAGCAAATTTTAAATGCTACTTTTAAATAAACTGAGAGTTGCACAACAGAGGATCTTATAGTTAGCCCAAGCAAAATCTAATTCCCACCCCTCCCCCCAGAAAATAGATGCAGCAGCTCTGAAAGATTGGATGGAAATTATAAATCACTTGCTTTAAGCCTCTGTCCCACTTTCCAGAGTTACCCACAAATTCTCCCAAGTTTTCCCCTTGATTCAAACTCAGAGAATTACGGTAATAGCCAGCGGTACTCAGGGCTATTTTTTTTACTCATGGACATTTTTCAACATGCCGAGAAAAAGTCCCGACTTACCTGATGACTCGAGTACCTACAGCTGGCATTACGAGCCGCTACAAAATATCTACGGACTCCTAGGGACTCGCTTTGGACATTCTCCGAGTTTGAATCAAGGGGAAAACTCGGGAGAATTTGTGTGTAACTCGGGAAAGTGGGACTGGGGCTTTACAAAGTAGGACATTATTGTAACATTTTTGTAACATTACTAAAAGTTTATTTCATTATTAGAAAGCAACATTGTAACCACCAACCTCAAAACAGACAAGTGAAAGTAAACAGTTGCTGGATTTACCTAAAACCAGAGATTTACTTTTTTTTTAAATCTCATTTGTTTATTTACTTTCTTTTCAGGAGTCAAACAAAAATTAGTTAATTGCCGGGTACTCATCTAATCACCATTTCTTTGATGGGAGCACTGAAGATACAGAACCATGGCCATTTTATTTCATCTTGTCCCTTCCTGAAAAAACAATAATAAGGTTGGCTACCACAGGAACTACCAGAAATGGGAACTATAGTTTCAACACCACTTTTTTCACAAAGTTGATTGCACTTAAGAGACGCCCCAATCTGATATCTTTGAACATCCTCAAATAGCACCTAGCTTTGGACAAGAACTCCTGGGCGTTCACCCATCATTAATGCTGGGAATAGGCACTAGTTCCATTTTTGGTAAGGGGATCTTGATTCACACTTCCTGATCAGTGTGAACTAATCTAGAATCTAAGGGGCCGGCATGGTAGCGCAGTGGCAGAGTTGTCACACCCAGGGCATACAGCAGGCACGAGTCCAACCGCAGCCAAATAATTAAAGTCTTACATGCTGTGAACAATTCCAAGTGAGATAAGTTCTAAGACTATAAAACATTAATGCAACTCCAGTGTGTTATACTACGCTGCAGACAGGTTTGCTTCCTTCCATAACAGTTTTGAAATTTTCTTTCCAGTACTCACATTAGAGTCATTCATCATCATCTTCGTTAAAAATCATTAGCGACACCGTGGTGCTGGTTTACAACGGGAACGGTGGCGTACAAACATCTTTGTCCTCCAGTTCCGGCGGACTTCCGCCGCTGGAAGTATAGGATTTTGGTGTGTGTGCTTTATCATCATTCCTTACAATGCTATGTACGACAGTGATAGCAACTTCTACTGAAGTGTAGATGGCCATTGCCTCGCTAGAAGCTCATCCGCCCTTTGACAGGTCATGTTTTTGGCTCTGCTGGGGGTCCACAGCCCCCTCCTGACCTGGCAAACCAGTTGGGGGAAACGGTTTAGTCGCCGACTATCTGACTATTAAGCTAGTAGCACGGGATTACATGGTACCCGTGGCAGGAGGAACTCCCCCCGACCTGGCCTGAGAGTCAAACAGCATGGAAATTGGTCTTTTGACCCAACTTGCCTATGCCAACCAAGATGCCCCATCTACATTAGTCCCACCGGCCAATGTTTGCCGCATATCCCTCTAAATCTTGCCTATCCTTGCATGTGTCTAAACATCTTTTAAATGTTAGGTACACAAAAAAGCTGGAGAAACTCAGCGGGTGCAGCAGCATCCACGGAGCAAAGGAAAAAGGCAACGCCTCGAGCCCAAACCCTTCTTCAGACTGATCGGGGGTGGGGGGGCGGGGAGAAGAAAGGAAAATGGAGGAGGAGCCCGAAGGCTGGGGGATGGGAGGAGACAGCAGGAGGGCTGAGGAAGGGGAGGAGACAGCAAGGACCAACAAAATTGGGAGAATTCAATGTTCATACCTCCAGGATGCAGACTCCCCAAGCAGAACACGACGTGCTGTTCCTCCAACTTCCGGTGATGCCCGCTCTCATGACTGTGTGGCTAGGTTCAGCTCCAACTCGATAATCAAGTTTACTGATGGGCCTGATCTCAGACAACGATGAGAAGGCCTACCGGGAGGAGGTGGCTGATGTAGCACTCTGGTGTCAGGACAACAGCCTCCTCTTGAACATCAAAACAACTAAGGAGCTGATCGTGGACTTTAGGAGGGCACATCATCCGAGGACGTACACACCATTGAGGATAAATGGGGATACTGTGGATAGGGTGAGCTGTTTTAAATACTTGGGAGTCCACATCTCTGAGGATATGACATGGACATCACACGCTGCAGCATTCGTGAGTAAGGCAAGGCAGCGCCTTTACCACCTCAGGCAATTGAGGAAATTCAGAGTGTCTCCGAGGATCCTCCAGTGCTTCTACTCAGCGGCTGTGGAAAGTATCTTGTCCGGAAATATTACAATCTGGTTTGGGAATTGCTCTGCCCAGGACAAGAAGGCTCTGCAGAGAGTAGTGCGTTCGGCCGAACGCACTATGGGAACTTCACTCGCCCCCCTGCAGGAACTATACATCAGGAGGTGCAACTCCAGAGCCAGTAAGATCATGGGAGACCTCTTCCACCCCTGCAACGGACTGTTCCAGCTGCTACTGTCAGGCAAACGCCTCCGTTGCCATGCTGTGAGAATGGAGAGGTTGAGAAGGAGTTTCTTACCAGAGGCCATTAGGACTGTAAATTCCTATCTCACCAGGGACTAACTTTTACTGTACCACTCTACTGCTTTCTTGTAAATTGCTGTTTTTTTTCCCTTTTTCCTTCCGCCCACAATATGTTGTAGTTTGTAGTTGTTTGGTTGTTTGTTTGTTTGCTCGCAGACTTTGTGCACAAAGTCTGCGAGCATTGTCACTTTTCATTTCACTGCACATCTCGTATGTGTATGTGACGAATAAACTTGACGACCTATTCTGTCCTCAGTGTCCTCCAGGGTGAGTTCAAACACAAACTACACAGGAACAGCACCATTCACCTGGGTTATCTCCAACTTAATGGATTTTTCAAATTCATGATCCCACACTACCTTTTCTTTCTCTCTTTTGGAAACATCCAGGTCCTCTCACACCTTTCTTTCCAGCCCTGTCCCCTCTCCACAGCCCCCAGTCACCCAGTTTCCTTCTTGTGTGCACCCCCACCTTCCCACCAATTGCCCACAGTTGCCTATCACCCCACACCATACATAGTCCCCTATCCCTTCCTATGCCCTTATCTGGTTTAATTCATCATCTTTCTTGCTTATCCTATTCCATTATCTGCAGGCCTTTGACATCTCCACTGATCACCTCTTAGCCCGTCGCTCTGTCCATACCTTCCACCCCACCGAGTTCTATCTGCTTATCAAATGGAACTAGGTGCGGTGGCTTATCAACCCCTCCACACTTGGGTCCATCTATCACTTGCCTTATCCCTCTCCTTTAACCCCTTATATTGGCTGTGTCCCTTTACAAACTCAGTCTTAACGCAGGATCTTCACACGAAACTTTGACTATCCTTTTGCTACCACAAATGCTACATGACCCACTGCATTTCTCTAGCAAAATATTCAATAAGAAAGGGGCAGAGTATAAATAGACATGACAATGATACTCAAACATCGACATATGAACATACAAAAAAAGAGGGATATACCATCAGTGTGTAAATTTCCAATTTCCACAGATGCCTAAATCCAATCTGCCAAGTAATTGCGCAATACAGATTGGAATTTAACTTCACTTCCTACACCAGATGTGTAGAAATATTCAATAACCATTGCATCACCCTGGCTAGTGACATTTTATCCTGGGAACAGACAAGGAAATGTTAAAGACAAATTGTATACTAAATATCATGTCAATAGAAGAGGTAAAAACGTAAAAAGAGCATGAATGTATTTGTGCATTTCAGAGGCGACTTCTTGAAACAGGATTATGGGAAACATTTGAACCAGACCTTTGTGTGTGCGCAAGAATGAGTAAAAAGCGGCAAAAGTGGCAAGATTCTGGACAAATTACATCATCCTTTTATTTCCCCATCCTCAGCTGGTTAAAAAGGACACCCACTTGTGTTGATGTTTTCCCTCAGAGGCCTGGAAATCCTGTTCAACCAAGTCTGCTAGAACCATTATCAGTACATACGAACAGTACAGACGGTTTTATAAATGGCTCAAAGATCTGAAAATTAGTTGGGTCAAGAAATCATCATGGGGAACAACTAATGATTTTTGCTTATGTTTACTTTGAGGGAGTTAGATCCCCTTGTGCCTAAGGAGTTAGATCCCCTTGTGCCTAAGGGGATCAGGGGGTATGGAGAGAAGGCAGGTACGGGATACTGAGTTGGATGATCAGCCATGATCATATTGAATGGCGGTGCAGGCTCGAAGGGCCGAATGGCCTACTCCTGAACCTAATTTCTATGTTTCTATGTATCCACTATGATCTTGAACACATCCAAAACTCTACTTTCCATTTTTGAACTTTACCGTTTATATACCAAGATGCACGAGTCCAGTCTTAATCAGGATTTTTTTTCATGGACTTGTGGCAGCCCAAGGTCTAACATTTTGCACCTGCAACTAACAACTGCATTCCTTGTATTTAAAAGTCTTCACAGACTTTGATTTTAATTGTTCAACCATTAATGACTATTGTTCAGCAGCTTTGGCATTAAACAATGGAATTTATTATGCATATTCTCCATAACTTCCTTAGTTAGGCTCAAAAGATGCTTGTGCAATGCTTTTTAAACTGACCACAATAATTTATATATCAAATTAGTTTAACTTGTGTTTAGAAATGAGATGTATGAATGTTTTGGGAAACATTTTGGTGACACGCGAAAAGATTTCAGATTAAGCATTTAACTATAATTAAATTGTAAATCACATATAGTTTAATGTTCTTTAATAATAATACTGGATTCATTCTCTACCCGGACCAAAAACACTACCAAAAACAACTATCATTTAAAAAAACCCTCAATCCAGAATGTATAATCATTGGAGTAAAACCGACACCTAAACCAAGATTGAAGGCCACAGCAACAACGACTTCTGCTTTCACTTTATTTCTGCTCCGGCATACTGTCGCCAAATTAACCACCAGGTCTGTGACTAATTGGGGATCAGAGTGAAAGCTCATTGCATGTTTGATTAGCAAATCAAAACAAATGTAAAGAGATCTGAATATACATGCACATGAGTTTTCCAACTCATGTGCAGAATATGTGAACATTTGCCATTATGGAAACTTCTTTATTTATCTTCCAAGATGATCTGTAACAGGAATAGAAATGTTGGACTTTAGCATCATCAAATCATAAGCAATTTCAAATGTAGCTAACCAAATTAAAATTTGCATTGTTAACACTGTGGTCTCAGGGTAACTTCCACTACTCTACGAACACTCTCCTCAGCCTAGCAGAGCTATTCTTACTCTTAGCAACTGCTCATTCCCACTAAATCCAAAACCAAGGTGTAGCCATGGGCATTCGTATGGGCCCCAGCTATGCCGGCATCTTTGTTGGGTACGTCAAGCAATCCCTGTTCCAAGCATACACAGGCCGCATCCCCAAACTCGAACTCCGCTACATTTATGACTGCATCAGGGCTACCTCCTGCAATATAAACCTACCGACTCCCACAGCTATCTAGGCTACACTTCTTCCCACCCTACTTCCTGCAAAGACTCCCTACTTCCTATTCCTCCATCTACGCTGCATCTGACCCCAAGATGAGGTGCTCCACATCAGGACATCTGATATGTCCCCATTCTTTAGGGAAAGGGTGTGTCCCCCTTCCATCATACATGATGCCCTCACTGCCCCCCCCCCCCCTCTCCCCCAGTCACAACAGTGGGAGTCTCCCTAGTCCTCACCTTTTGCCTCATCAACCGTTACATACAGCACATAATCCTCTGACATTTTCTCCACCTCCAACAGGATCCCACCACCAGCCACAACTTTCCATCTGCACCCCTTTCTGGTTTCCAGGTTAACTCATCCCTTCTCACCCAAACCATCCCAATCCCAGGCGACCGCAGGAGATACAACACCTGTTCCTATAACTCCTCCCTCGTATCTGTCCAAGGACTCCAACAGTCTTTTCAGGTGAGGAAGAGGTGCACTTGCATCTCCTCTAATCTCATCTTCTGTATTTGCCGTTCCAGGTGTGAACTCCTATATATTGGCGGGACCAGGAGCAGGGTCGATGATCATTTTGCTGAACACCTTCGCTAAGTCTGCCTAAACCTACCTGATCTCCCAGTTGCTAAACACTAACTCCCCCTCCCATTTCCATGCTGACCTTTCTGTCCTGGGCCTCCTCCATTGTCAAGATTGAGGCCCAGTGCAAATTGGAGGAACAGCACCTCCTATTTCGCTTGGGCAGCTTACACCACAGAGGTAAGAACATCAACTTCAAGTAATCATTGCTTTCCCTCTCTCCCCCCATCCCTCCCCATTCTTAATTCTCTGACAAGTCTGACTGTCCCCCTGATGACATTTTTAATCTCTGCTTGCTTCGTTATCATTTCTCCCAGCTAACAATTATATATTCTACACCTTCCTTGACCTCATCTCTTTCGATGTCTCGTTTTCACACCTTACACTTCCTTATCTCTGTCTCCCTGCTGACTCTCAGTCTGAAGAAGGAATTTGACCCGAAACATCACCCATTCCTTCTATCCAGAGATGCTGCCTGTCCCGTTGAGTTACTCCAGCATTTTGTGTCTATCTTCAATCGCAGGGTGGAGTTATTTTTAGCCAATAAAATACTTCTGTTGTAAAGTCGAAGCAAAGCAAGATACCATCAACAGCAAAGAGAAATTAGCCAGTCCATTTTAGTAACATTGACTGGGGGATTAATATTGACTGGTCGTTTACATTTTACTATGCAAATTTTTATTTGCCTGTGTTTTAGCCCAGAAGACGCAATAACATATGACGACATTGTTAAAGTTACATCCAATCATGCTCTGACAGAGATTTTCTAAAGAGAGTCAAGATCTCAAAAGACTCATCCACAAACACATCATCCACTTGTCCTTCCCAATTTCCCATGACTAGATCAAGCGTTGCCCTCTTCCCTCTACATATTGCCAGAGGAAACATTCCTAATATAATTATGGAGAGGGACAAAACTGGACCTAGGGTTGAGATTTTTGATTGGAGAAAGGCTAACTTTGAGGAGATGCGAAAGGATTTAAAAGGAGTAAATTGGGACAGTTTGTTTTATGGGAAAGATGTGGAAGAGAAATGGAGTACATTTAAAGGTGAAATTTTAAGAGTACAGAATCTTTATGTCCCTGTTCGGTTGAAAGGAAATCGTAAAAATTGTAAAGAGCCATGGTTTTCAAGGGAAATTGGACATTTGGTTCGGAAAAAGAGGGAGATCTACAATAATTATAGGCAGCATGGAGTAAATGAGGTGCTTGAGGAGTATAAAGAATGTAAAAAGAATCTTAAGAAAGAAATTAGAAAAGCTAAAAGAAGATATGAGGTTGCTTTGGCAAGTAAAGTAAAAGTAAATCCGAAGGGTTTCTACCGCTATATTAATAGCAAAAGGATAACGGGGGATAAAATTGGTCCATTAGAGAGTCAGAGTGGACAACTATCTGCAGAGCCAAAAGAGATGGGGGAGATATTGAACAGTTTCTTTTCTTCGGTATTCACCAAGGAGAAGGATATTGAATTATGTGAGGTAAGGGAAACAAGTAGAGTAGCTATGGAAACTATGAGGATCAAAGAAGAGGAAGTACTGACACTTTTGAGAAATATAAAAGTGGATAAGTCTCCAGGTCCGGACAGGATATTCCCTAGGACATTGAGGGAAGTTAGTGTAGAAATAGCAGGGGCTATGGCAGAAATATTTCAAATGTCATTAGAAACGGGAATAGTGCCGGAGGATTGGCGTACTGCGCATGTTGTTCCATTGTTTAAAAAGGGGTCTAAGAGTAAACCTAGCAATTATAGACCTGTTAGTTTGACGTCAGTGGTGGGCAAATTAATGGAAAGAATACTTAGAGATAATATATATAAGCATCTGGATAAACAGGGTCTGATTAGGAACAGTCAACATGGATTTGTGCCTGGAAGGTCTTGTTTAACTAATCTTCTTGAATTTTTTGAAGATGTTACACGGGAAATTGATGAGGGTAACGCAGTGGATGTTGTGTATATGGACTTCAGTAAGGCCTTTGACAAGGTTCCTCATGGAAGGTTGGTTAAGAAGGTTCAATGGTTGGGTATTATTGGTGGAGTAGCAAGATGGATTCAACAGTGGCTGAATGGGAGATGCCAGAGAGTAATGGTGAATGGTTGTTTGTCAGGTTGGAGGCCAGTGACGAGTGGGGTGCCACAGGGATCTGTGTTGGGTCCACTGTTGTTTGTCATGTACATCAATGATCTGGATGATGGTGTGGTAAATTGGATTAGTAAGTATGCAGATGATACTAAGATAGGTGGGGTTGCGGGTAATGAAGTAGAGTTTCAAAGTCTACAGAGAGATATATGCCAGTTGGAAGAGTGGGCTGAAAGATGGCAGATGGAGTTTAATGCTGATAAGTGTGAGGTGCTACATCTTGGCAGGACAAATCAAAATAGGACGTACATGGTAAATGGTAGGGAATTGAAGAATGTAGGTGAACAGAGGGATCTGGGAATAACTGTGCACAGTTCCCTGAAAGTGGAATCTCATGTAGGTAGGGTGGTAAAGAAAGCTTTTGGTGTGCTGGCCTTTATAAATCAGAGCATTGAGTATAGAAGTTGGGATGTAATGTTAAAATTGTACAAGGCATTGGTGAGGCCAATTCTGGAGTATGGTGTACAATTTTGGTCGCCTAATTATAGGAAGGATGTCAACAAAATAGAGAGAGTACAGAGGAGATTTACTAGAATGTTGCCTGGGTTTCAGCAACTAAGTTACAGAGAAAGGTTGAACAAGTTAGGGCTTTATTCTTTGGAGCGCAGAAGGTTAAGGGGGGACTTGATAGAGGTTTTTAAAATGATGAGAGGGATAGACAGAGTTGACGTGGAAAAGCTTTTCCCACTGAGAGTAGGGAAGATTCAAACAAGGGGACATGACATGAGAATTAAGGGACTGAAGTTTAGGGGTAACATGAGGGGGAACTTCTTTACTCAGAGAGTGGTAGCTGTGTGGAATGAGCTTCCAGTGAAGGTGGTGGAGGCAGGTTCGTTTTTATCATTTAAAAATAAATTGGATAGTTATATGGATGGGAAGGGAATGGAGGGTTATGGTCTGAGCGCAGGTATATGGGACTAGGGGAGATTATGTGTTCGGCACGGACTAGAAGGGTCGAGATGGCCTGTTTCCGTGCTGTAATTGTTATATGGTTATATGGTTAAACACATTTGACAATTTCCACCCCTCTAAACCTTTCCCACTATGACATTCCCAATCATTATTGGGAAGGTTAAATCCCCTGCTATGACAACCTTATCAGACCTCCAGCTGCCTGCAATCTCCTGGCATAAGTATCCCAACTAGTTGCAACACATGCTGGTACAGCAATTCCAACATACAGGAACGCAAGATACTGCAAAGAGCGGCAGACTGGTTATTGCAGGCAGTGCACTGTCTACCAAAACATTTACATGAGGTGCTGCCTTAAGGTGACAGCATTTATCATCCACTTTGGTGGCAAAAACAGGAAAGCATACTATTATCTAAATGGTGGCCGATTAGGAAAAGGAGAGATGCAACGAGACCTGGGTGTCATGGTACACCAGTCAATGAAAGTAGGCATGCAGGTGCAGCAGGCAGTGAAGAAAGCAAATGGTATGTTAGCATTCATAGCAAACGTATTTGAGTATAGGAGCAGGGAGGTTCTACTGCAGCTGTACAGGGTCTTGGTGAGACCACACCTGGAGTATTACATACAGTTTTGGTCCCCAAATCTGAGGAAGGACATTATTGCCATAGCGGGAGTGCAGAGAAGGTTCACCAGACTGATTCCTGGGATGTCAGGACTTTTATATGAAGAAAGACTGGATAGGCTCGGCTTATACTCGCTAGAATTTAGGAGATTGAGGGGGGGATCTTATAGAAACTTACAAAATTCTTAAGGGGTTGGACAGGCTAGATGCAGGAAGATTGTTCCCGATGTTGGGGAAGTCCAGGACAAGGGGTCACAGCTTAAGGAGAAGGGGGAAATCCTTTAAGACCGAGATGAGAAAAACATTTTTCACACAGAGAGTGGTGAATCTCTGGAACTCTCTGCCACAGAGGGTAGTTGAGGCCAGTTCATTGGCTATATTTAAGAGGGAGTTAGATGTGGCCCTTGTGGCTAAAGGGATCAGGGGGTATGGAGAGAAGGCAGGTACGGGATACCGAGTTGGATGATCAGCCATGATCATATTAAACCTGATGTTAAAGTGCAGGCCCTTCTATTTGCCCAGGGAATTCACATCGACTGTTATCACTGCAGTCTATGTTCCCCCGGACGCTAATGCCAGGCTAGCAATGGAAGAGCTGCAAGCTGCTATCAGGAAACATCTATCTGCTCACCCAGAGGGGGCATTTATTGTTGCGGGTGATTTCAACCACTCCGACCTTAAAACAGTACTCCCCAGGTTCCATCAGCATGTTTCCTGCCCAACCAGAGGAAACAATGTTCTGGACTTAGTTTATACTAATATCACTGAAGCCTACAAAGCCCTCCCCCTCCCCCACCTTGGACAGTCTGGCCACCTCTCCCTGTTCCTGCTCCCCAAATACACACCTCTGATCAGACGTGTGAAACCTACCATGAGGACAGTGAAGGTTTGGCCTGAGGGGGCTGTCTCTGACTTACAGGAGCAGTTTCAACAGACAGACTGGAGTCTCTTTGCTACTCAGTCCACCTTCAACTCACAAGTGGACATCAACGTGTACACCTCAACAGTTCTGGACTATATAAAATTCTGTACCGATAATGTCACTGCCCACAAGGAGATAAAGACCTTCCCTAACCAGAAGCCGTGGATGAGCAGGGAGGTCAGACTCTTACTGAAGGCTCACGATGCCGCTTTCAGATCTGGCGACGCTAAGGGATACAGCTCATCCAGGGCCAATCTGAAAATGGGAATTAGGACTGCTAAACTCAATCATAAACGGCGGATTGAGGAGCATTTCCATAACAACTCTGACCCCAGGCGCATGTGGCAAGGAATCAAATCCCTTGCTGATTACCAGAAAGTTAACACCCCTCCCCCAGACAACGCCACCCTGCCTGACGAGCTAAACCACTTCTATGCTCGCTTTGACCGGGACAACAAAACCCCAGCCATTAAAGTTGCTCCACCCCCGAATGAACAACCTCTCAGCCTCTCCACCTCTGCTGTACAAGATGCACTGAGCAAGGTGAATGAGCGCAAAGCTGCCGGCCCCGATGGCACCCCTGGCCGGGTGCTTAGGGCATGTGCTGGACAACTATCCCCATTCCTCGCCGACATTTTCAATCTCTCACTGGCCCAGGGTGTTGTCCCCACTTGCCTCAAGACATCAACCATCGTGCCAGTGCCCAAACAGTCAGCTACAGGGAATCTCAACGATTTCCGCCCAGTGGCACTCACCCGTCATTGCAAAGTGCTTTGAGCGGCTGATCTTGGCTCACCTCAAAGCCTGCCTCCCCCCCACACTGGACCCCCATCAGTTTGCCTACCGGACCAACAGGTCTACAGAGGACGCCATATCGGCGGCCCTACACTCTGCCCTGACCCACCTGGACTACAACAACTCCTACATCAGGCTGCTGTTCATTGACTTCAGCTCTGCCTTTAACACCGTCATCCCCGCCAGCTTGATCACCAAACTCAGTGGACTTGGTATCTCCACCTCCCTCTGCAAATGGACATCCTCACTAACAGACCACAGTCTGTTAGGGTCAATAACCTCACCTCCTCCACTATAACACTGAACACCGGAGTGCCACAGGGCTGTGTGCTCAGCCCTCTCCTCTACTCCCTCTTCACCCACGACTGCATCCCAAAGTACGGATCCAACGCCATTATTAAGTTTGCTGACGATACCACGGTAGTAGGACTGATCAGCGACAACGATGAGTCAGCCTACAGGGAGGAGATCCAGCACCTGACAGCCTGGTGTGCCAACAATAACCTCGTCCTCAACTCCAAAAAACGAAGGAGATTATTATTGACTTCAGGCAGACCAGAGGAGGCAGTCATACCCCCGTCCATATAAACGGGACTGAGGTGGAGCGCGTCTCCAGCTATAAATTCCTCGGAGTATATATCTCGGAGGATTTGTCCTGGTCCCTCAACACCCCCAAGCTGATCAAAAAGGCACAGCAGCGCCTTTACTTCCTGAGGAGGCTCAAGAAAGCCCACCTGTCCCCCCGGAACCTGGCCAACTTTTGCCGCTGTACCATAGAGAGTATCCTGACCACCTGCTTCACGGTATGGTACAGCAGCTGCACTGCTGCGGACAGGAAGGCACTACAACGGGTGGTGAAAACTGCGCAGCACATCATCGGTGCCCCGCTCCCTGCCATGGATGCCCTCCACCGAAAACGGTGTCTGAGACGGGCTGGGAAGATCATCAAAGACCCCTCACACCCCAACCATGGACTGTTTGCCCTCCTCCCATCAGGGAGGCGGTACAGGAGCCTCAGGTCACGTACTAGTAGGATGAGGAACAACTTCTACAACAACACAATCGCACTGCTGAACTCGGAGTCCCGCCGAAAGATTTCTCCGGTCCCTCCGTCCCCATTGTTTAATTATTCTGTATTTTTTGATTATTCTGTATCTTCTCTCTTTCTATTTTTTTATTTTATTTTTTTTATTTTATTTCTTTATGCACAACTACTACGGACTGACGCAAAACTGCATTTTGTTGTACTCATACTTGTATTTGTGCGATGACATTAAAGTTGAATTGAATTGAATGGTGGTGCAGGCTCGAAGGGCCGAATTGTCTACTCCTGCACCTATTTTCTATGTATCTATGTATTAATGAACCTCACCACCTGGACCACGTCCTCTTCTGACTACCTACAGGTACCTACAGTCCCACACCACCAGGTTCAGGAACAGCTATTTTTTTTTCTATCTATCAACTTTGATCCTATCTTTGCAATGAAACATGAAAGGCCACCACTACCACCGACTTGTTTTGAATTCTGTTTTGCACTAATGACTTGTTTCGTTTCACTGTCTTGTAGGGTTTGAGTAATTTATGTGTTGTCTGAATCGATGTGCCTGCGATGCTGTTGCAAGCAAGATTTTCATTATACCTGTAACTCACCAGTTATGCATATGACAATAATCTCATCTTGACTTGATGATGTGCCATATTTGATGAATTCATGCGTAACTTTCAAACATCAAGATTCAAGTTTTGCTTTAAGTAAATACACTCATGAAGTCAATTTACTGCAGCCAAAACAATACTGCAAGCTCTTCATCTGAGGCTTGTTAGGGATTTCAATGGAGCATGTCTCCTCTATTTCACATAGAATGTTAATAATGTTGGGTTTCCCCCCCAATAAATGAAAGGATCCATTTCAAATAATTCCAATCTTTCTGTATAAATAATTATATGGTTAACCATAAGATTGAAGTAAATGGATAATTCATGGCAAAAAAGGAACAATAGTTATTTACCTCTGTGCTTTGGTCCAGCTTCATCAAATCCAGCCTTTTTGGACTATTTGTAACTTGAAGCAGGATTTACTTCAGACTAACGTTTTCCTGGTTAAGCCCACATACGGAAATTATAAAAACACTGTGTACCAGCACCACAGCCCTTAGTTATCCAAACATTACTGGCATTTTATTATCCAATGTGCAAGAATGCTATTCTGGGCACTGTGCCAAGTGACAAAATGTACACAGTATAACTCAAGTATAACCTAGCTATAACTGCACTGTACTGGCAAAGAGCAGGGTTAGATCATGCCTCATGCAACATATAAAATTAAGTTAGATGAAACTATAGATCCCATTTTGAAAGAAGGTATTTCCGATCGGCATTTGTCACACTTTCTAAAAAAGGCAACCACCAAACAGTAAATAGAGCTGTTGTATTTAGTGTGACTCAAATAAATAACAAAACATAAAATATTTAAATGCAGGTTCTGTGGTCTTTGGCCAGAATTTCATTTTAAATACAAAATTAAAACAAAATCAAAACATGTTTGCCAATGGAAATGGCTGAACTCCACAGTGTAAGACCATCCATAGTTTTATTTTAGATTACTCCAAAAGGATCAATTGAATTAAGGCACAAATTGTCCCCCACCTCTATATTTCAGTATGCGGAAAAGTTCCAGCCTGAAAGGCCACCTTTTCCTTTTCCCCCCAGAGATGCTGCCTGGCCCATTGAGTTACCCCAGCATTTTGTGTCTCTCTCTCTCGACCAATCTATCACATTTGCATTGTTTTTGTAATCTGTCTATATATCTACCACCGGCTATTGGGAGGCCTAGAGTATAATCCCATTTGGGAGATTGCATCTTTCTTATTTTTAAGCTTTACCCATATTGCCTTAGGGGATACCGCTCCACTACGTCCTCTCTGAACAGTCTGGTTCAGCCTCAAACAGTTGTCAAATGGAAGAGTTTGCAGCAACAGCTTTAGACAAGAGCTTTAGTCATTTTTGATCCTAGAATTTAATTGTGGAAACTTTCTCTTGCTGCATTACTGAATGTCAGACAAGTGGGGACAATGAAAGGATCAAGAGAGGTTTCAGTGTGGTAGTGCTGGGTATAATCCGTGTATTTCTGGAAAATGATACCCTGATTTTGTGATGCTGCTGCTGAGGACAACTACTTCTCAGTTCTAAAACAGATGGATTTCCTAAGAAAATATTTGTGTTTCAAAGTCACTGAATGACTTAAATAAGTTGTAATAGCTATGTTAACTTATTTCAAATTTGACAGAATCCTTTCTGTTGTTTATCCAAAGTTACTCTAACTACCCAGTGAGATCACTGCCCACAAAGCTCATATAGTCTTCCTGCTTATAACTGCGCAGTCACACAGCACTTCTTTGTCTCTCTTCTGCTACCACAATGTTCCACACTGTTGTAAGGTAGCATAATAACACATTCAGACTTTCAATTCTGTACACTTTCAATTCTGGAACTCATAACATTTAATAGCCATGGTAAAATAAATGCTGAGTCAGGATTAAGCTGATTTCAATTAAATCCATTTTTATTACCAGGTATGCTTGGTCATGATTCATTTTACGAGAGTCAAAGTGAATCTTTCGATTAGTTTGATTTGAATTATAAATGTTAAACATATAATAACAGAGTAGTACTTGGCATGGAATTTTCTTGAACGATCTGATATACGATACGTCGTTAATGAAAATTTGTTCTCTCAACTCATTTTATATTATGCCTATATCAAAAAATTTAGCAACAAGGGCAATAAAATCACCTTTGAATCAGGAACTCTGTTCACTGTACACACACTAGCCATATGGCTCTACATTAAAAACAGCAAAAAACTGCCATAATTCAGACTGAAGCTTGGCACTGCTTGAGCTGCAAGCCTGACCATCTTAAACCAACCATAAGACATTAAATGATTCAATAAAGCATGAGAAAGCATTAGAGACATTTTCAGTACATATCCTTATTTATAAAGTAATGGGATATGCTGCAACAAAATAAGCCCAGGGTCCTCTATTGGATGACCTTTGAGCATTTAAAACATTAATTATGTTTCTTTCTCTCTCTCCATAGATGCTGCCTGGCTTGGTGATTATTTCCAACATTTCTTGTTTTAAAAAAAAATTATTAGAGCTTTTGCAAAACTGGCTAAACAAGGATAAATAAAACAGTTGGTATGGAATCTGAATGTTTTAATTTAACTCTTGTGCCTCAGTGCCAAAGTTTAGAAACCAGGCAAAGAAGCATTCAGGGCTTAAATTCCGAATATTTTAAAAAGCAACAAATAACAATCAAAGATATCAATTTTACATAGAGCTCGTTTAAAAGAAAAAGAGCTTGTTTTAAAACCTTTTAATTCAATGTTTAGAGAAATGGCAGAAGAGATTTAGTGCACCCTTGTTGTCTACTGTTCCTCTGCTCATTCTCACCAAAAGAACTGCAGATAATTAATTTAAAATGGTAAAAGGTTTTTTTTGGTTCATAAGTTATATCAGTACATTTGTTCTAAATAAAAATGACGACTTATTTCATGATTTCTAACAAACGCCCTGGTTTTTAAATTGACTAGCTCAACCAATGCAGCTTATTGGTGAAGGAAGCGTGTTCACTGCAGAAACATTAACATTTGAACAAATCAACATTAAAGCATCACACCAGGGAAACACCTGCAGTGTATCTAACACTTTTCTACATATTACTTTATAATCGGCTGCCTCAACAATGTGGGACACTGAATTATACTGTATTATACTGAATTATACGTATTATACTGAAGTACATCAGTGCCATTGCATTTTCCCATTTGAATTGATAATCAGGTGTCTAAAGGCCTAAAGCATTGAGAAATCCTAATATCTTCTGAAATCAAACTGAACTTCTGAACTTTTAACTTGGCAGTCGTAGCACTGGTTGACATCCTGATTCCCATTCAGACAGCAAAGATTATCTGACAACTCAGTGAATTGAGATACAGGGTGCTGAAAAATGCAAACAGTGGTCTAATCTTTCACTCTACCCACCACCTGTTTTGAAACCTGATGCTGGTCTCAAGTGTGTGAATTACATCCTTTGCTGCGAAAAAGAAAGTGGAATCCATAAACATTGCTATATTGCAAATAACCTTTGCTTCAACATTGGAAAGCATACTTCTGCTGATCCAGCCAAATAAATCTTGCCAAACTAATCAATCCAAAATCTTTTGGGAAGAGCAGAAAATTAACAAAAATCAGTCAACAATACAAGAATGTTCAATTAAATAATGTTCATCAACAGCCTCTAATGTTTTTACACATAAAACAATTGGACAACATTGATTTGAACTTTGCAATGAACCAAATCGAGCTCTGTTTTCCCCCTAATGTGAAGTACTTGTTGGTACAGGTGCACAACCTTTTATCCGAAAGCCTTGGGACCAGACACTTGTCGGATTTCGGACATTTTCGGATTTCAGAATGGAAGATTTTTAGCGTAGATTAGGTAGGTAGCGCGGGCGGCTTGAAAAGTCTGGAGCAGCTGCCTCCTCCCCAGAGACCGGGAGAATCATTGCATAAATGTTAGTCAGTTAGTTTGGAGGGATTTTATGTGGTGGTGATGGTGGAGGTGGAGTAGGGGTGAAGGGGGAAACTTTAATTCTTAGTCCCCTACCTGGTCGGCGACTCCCAACCTCGCGGAGCTGGGGGCTCCATCCGGCCGCGGGCGTCGCCGGTTGTAGCTCCGACCCCAGCAACTCTACCCCTGGCTGCGAGGCGTTCCAAATCCAGCGCGGCCCGCGGCCGGACGTCCCAGCTCCGGGAATGTCGGGAGTCGGCGGCGTCGCAGCGCTGGGACACCAGCGGGGAGCGGGCAATGCCTTACCGGGTCGCTGTGGCCGCCGACACACAACATCGCGGAGCGTCGCTGGATTTGGAGCCGCGCAGCTGGGGGCTCCGTCCGGCCGCGTACGGCGCCGGTTGGAGCTCCGACCCCGGCAACTCTACCCCTGGCTGCGCGGCTCCAAATCCAGCGCGGCCCGCGAATGTTGGGAGTCGGCGGCCACAGCGCTCCGGAGCTTGCCGCACGGCGACCCGGTAAGGCATTGCCCGCTCCCCGCTGGTATCCCAGCGCTGCGACGCCGCCGACTCCCGACATTCGCGGAGCTGGGGCGTCCGGCCGCGGGCCGCGCTGGATTTGGAGCGCCTCGCAGCCAGGGGTAGAGTTGCCGGGGTCGGAGCTACAACCGGCGCCGCCCGCAGCCCCACTGGCCACAGCGCTGCGGAGCTTACTGCACGGCGACCCGGTAAGGCATTGACCGCTCCCCGCCTCTCCGACCAGGTAGGGGACTAAGAATTAAAGTTTACCCCTTCACCCCCCTTCACATAAAAGCCCTCCAAACTAACTGACTAACATTTAAGCAATGATTTACAGATGTTTAAGCGTCTCCCGGTCTCCAGGGAGGAGGCAGCCGCTACAGTAGTACAGACCTGGGTTGACCGTGGGTCGTTTTGGGTCAAGTTTGGCGCCAAACGCGAGCTTTGGTGCGCAGACGACATCTGGAAAAAATGGCCGGTTTTCGGAGCTTTTCGGTTTCTGGAACTCCGGATAAAAGGTTGTGCACCTGTACTTCAAATAAAGATTGCTTTATTATTTCTTCTCACACCTTTACATTTATGTTCAATTTGCAAGGCAGTCTGTTGTACAACCCATATTCCTGGACTTCCATTCAACCGCAGATCCTTCCTTATGAAAGTACTAGAGAAAGCTTTGCTCCATCACTTGCAATAGTATTTTCTAATCATCTCAAGGTACTCCATTTGTCTTAATATTTCTACAATTCATGATGATCATGCTCTTGCCCCAGCAAATCCTTCACCTCTCATAAGTTACCCAATCTGCTGTTATGAATGCCAGTTATATTTCAAGATTTGAGTATGTATGTATTTACAACTAACTTAAAGCAGCTAAAAAATCTGAACCAGTTCAAGCACAAATTATGAAAAAACCTTTCTAAAGTTTTGCATAATGAACTTTAGTTCTTTCCCCCATTATGTAGCATTCCACTCACACTTCAATAGATCCAGGGAAAAGCTAAAATACTCTATTCTATTGCCTCTGTCCAGTTTCAATTTTCCAGATCTCATCTCATCAAATTTAAAACCCAAATCCACATTTTTCTTCAATTTCTCTTTATTTGAAAATGTATCAGAGGTGATTAATCTTCGCATAACATTGTAATTTATTTACATTGGTAATAAATCAGCTTATTTTCTGGATATTGTAGCTGATCAATCCACAAAATATTTACTTTTCACATGCGCCCACAAAAATAAAATCTTTGACAGTTCCATTCTTCAATATTGTCCGAACTTTATTTCCCCTTTTGGATACTTTGTCAAATATAGTCATCTTTCCTGAAATCTCAGTTGAACGTCTCTTTGTATCTCTACCCCTTAACTATGCTGCCCACGGCTGATGCCCTATCCAACATGCTTTTAAAATGCTTTCCTCTGATGGACAGTCAATCGGGAGCGTGGTTCTTCTCACCTTAAAGCACACGTAAGCTATCTAAGTTAAAATTTGTTCCATTACTGAGGCTCATTAAATTTGACTAAAAATATGCTACTTCTTTTGGCTTTCATAACCTCTGTCTTTAATCACAATTGTATTGCATAATAATAGTAGTCCAATCATTACTGTACTTGATTAAGAAAGAACTGCAGATGCTTGAAAAATCAAAGGTAGACAATAATGCTGGAGAAACTCAGTGGGTGAGGCAGCATTTATGGAGCAAAGGAATAGGTGACGTTTGGGGTCGAGACATTTCTTCAGACTGATGAGGTGGAGGGGGCGGGAAGAAAAAAGGAAGAGGTGGAGACTATAGGCTGTGGGATAGCTGAGAAGGGGAGGGGAAGGAGGGAGAAAGCAAGGACTACCTGAAATTGGATGACAGTTAAATGATGACAGTTAAATGATGACAGTTAAATGTATTAAGTGTCAGGCATTTTCCGGTGTTAAGTACTTCAAGGAGGATGGTATTGAAACCACTGGTTTTGATCTCCTCACTGCACAGTTGAAGGGAAATATTATACTTCTATCAACTAAAGTGAATCAACAAAATTGTTTCAATTTTAATGCTAGGATATCCACACTGAACAAAGACCGATAACATGAAGATCAAACTGAAGGAGGAGTGGAGTGGTGCAAGTGTGCATGCTAAAACAAAAGAACTGTTGGCCTCGAGTTCAGCTGCCGTGAAATAAAATAAAACACAAGTTATTGTACGGTCAAAATAAGCTCAGGTTCAACCCTATTTGGAGCACTGTTCAGTTGAGTACTGCACAATATCAAGGAAATTGTCGCCACATGCAGTACATATTTCTGTGAATTACATTGAAACTTTGTGTTAAACGATTCATTGTTTCCACTCTAGCAGACGTCTAGGGACAGTCTGACAGTTTAAACATCGTACTATGACCCATGAATTTGCCAGCAGCAGTACAATGAAAAAGAACACACAAAAACACAATAAAAATTTAACATAAACATCCACCACAGCATTTATCACTGTGGTGGAAGGCACAAAAATTGGCCAGTCCTCCTCCATTTTCCCCTATGGTCGGGACCACAACCCTCAGCAGCCGTCGCTGCGGGCATCCAGAGGAGAAGACAAGGTAATGACCAGGTAAGTCCTGAATAGGTGCCTCCCCACGTGTAGGCCGCAGGCAGGCAGTCGGAGATCTAAAGTCCCCGCCGTGCTGCAGCCGGAAGCACCGCAGGGCCGGCGGTTGGAGCTCCCCTCCAGGGGTCCCCGGCGAGGGATCCTGCTCCTGATGGTAAGTTCACGCCGCACCCGTGGTTGAAGTTGGCCTTGGGCCGGCGGTCGGAGCTCTTCTCCTCCCGGGTCCCCAACAAGGGATCCCAGGCCAGGGCGCCGCGCTGGCTGGCGCTTCAGGCTGCCGCGGGCCAGTGAACGGAGCACTCCCCTCCGGCGAGGGCTCGCTCGCGACGAGAGTCCACACTGCGCTGAAGCCCCGGGCATGTGTCCAGGAAAGGCCGGTCCTCGATGTTAGGCCACGGGGGATGCGACATGATGCGTGTTTGGTCCCAAAACACAGGAGGCTTGGTCCACCAACACAATAGTCCACCACTCACCCATAGCCCCCAACTGCACAGGCACAGCTCATTTCCCCTCATCCCCAGCACTCTCTCCCCCTCCTCTTCACCCTCCCTCACATCTCCCTCTCTTTCCCCTAGTCAGTCACTCCCTCCCTTCCTCCATAACTCCTCTCCCCTCCCTACCCCCCTTCTATCCCCCACTCCCCACCTCCTCCAACCCCCATCACAATCCCTCCTCACCTCCCCCACTGCCCCCCTCTCACTCTATTCCCCACTCCTCCCCTCCTCTCCTCCTATTCTCCTCCTCCCCCACTCTCCCTCCTCACCTCCCCTCTCCTTTTCCCCACCCTCAGTCACTCCCTCCATAACTCCTCTCCCCCTCTCCCTCCCCAGGATCTTGAGTGTTGCAGCTCCTCTCCTTTCTTGCGTGCCCTGGAGGAGCATCAGCCGTTGACGTGGATCCTCGGCTCGGCCCGGAAGCACCAGCAGCTACGGCTGCACCGGCGTGTGGGTGAGGTGGAGAGCTCGGAGAAAAGACAGAGAAAGACCCATGGGGGAAGAGTTTGGTAACACGGGGGAGGGGGGCGGGAGCCAGCGAGGGGGACCAGAGGGGAAGGGGCTGGACCTGCTGGCCGTTGTGATGGCAGTGCGTTTGTAATTCACAGCGGGTGCTGGACGCTCTCCTCCGCCGGGATCAGATTCTTCGCTTTCTGTTTGGCGACATCTCCTGCGCCGCACCACTTCCGGTCCCTCCGAAAATTGTGGTCCGTTTGGAGACTTCCGCTGGCCACCCTCAGCGTCCCTCAGCTCCAGCAAAGACGCGATGGCGCAGGAATGGGCGGACTGTCCCGCGGAGTGACAGAAGAGACCAATCCGCGTGGCGCTGACTGGCACGAGAGGAGATCGATATGCGCACACGCGGTTTTTAAGATTTTTAAACCTCACTAACTTTTACAATATACCACCGATCAGAACAAAACTTGTTACACTTGCAACACAGTACTGTTTTTGCACCAATAGAAAACGCGTAGACCGGAAGAGCTCAAGATAAGAGTTTTAGTTATGTGTAGATGATAAAAATACCATACAATTTATGAACTGAAACGTTTCAAATTAATAAACTGAAATTAATCATGAAAGATCTATAAGTAAATAGTGGATTTGTAAATTCAAGGTAATCATGAATCCAAGCTCAGTGTTATCTTCCACTTCAGAAACAGTTTGAATCAATCATGAAACCATTATGTAAGCCTTTAATGCACCTAACTGTAAACAATGCATGTTCAGGACCGCTGCTCTGATACAACAAAAGCTTTTCTTGATACATTTCAAACCTTGAAAGAAAAGGTTGACCTGATTCTTCATTTACAACCTTTGCCTCATGCTTGTCCGGTCTTTTCATTTTGATGACACCATTTAAGATCATTTTAGCTTCTCTAAACTATCCACACAAGTGCAGAACTATTCTGCTTCCTTCCTATTTCCCAGCTTCATTAAAGATCAAAATTCTTTCTCTTGCCCGCAGATAGAGACTGAAGAGCACAGCGGTGTCAGCAAAGGTAGAGGTGTGGTCACGGGATTGCTGCAAATCGGTGGACTGGGCCACGTTCAGGGATTCATCAGCAGACCTGAATGAATGTGCCACGGTCGTCACTGACTTCATAAAGAAATGAGTGGATGAATGTGTATTCTTTACAAGTTTGTTCCAACCAGACGTCCTGGACTTTTAATCTGCTGAGGGTTAGATCTACAGCATATACAGTAACTACCGATCCATCATCATACATGTCTAGATTTGACCTTCTGGAAACCAGCACAAGCTCAACAATTCTGGACTAATCTGGAGTCGTCGACAGATGCTTGACGGTTATGTCAGGGCTTGCATCCTATTAGGAGAAGCCAGGTAGCATAAGTGGCAGTGGCATAATTTCACATGAGCTCAATGCCTTCTATGAACACCTAGATTTGGCTCCACAGTCCTGTAATCTCAGTCTCCGAGGCCAACATTGGAGTATCCTTCAAACAATCATTGACTTCAGAAAGGGGAAATTGGAAGACCACATGAAAATTTTCATTGGTGGATTGGTGGTGGAGAGATGAGGCAGCTTTGAATTTCTGGGCAATAAAATCTTGGATTGCCTTCCCTGGGAACAGCACATGGATGTAATTATGAAGTAGATAGAAATCATAAAGGTGGTGCACCAGAACCTCTACTTTCTTCAAAGTTTAAATAAATTTGACATGACTGAACACAGGCACCTAATTTTACATGGGGGTTACTCGCTTGAAATCCAGCGCACAAATCAAAAATCATGTAAATCAAACATTCCAGGCACTGCACACAACTATACTGCCATAAGGTTGCAGACATAAATTTGAGCGAATGATTCTGAAAACAGGAGCACGCAAATTAAACTTTGGTAATTAAGCAATCACGTATTCTAAAAACATGTAAATCAAGCTTGCATGAAATGCGACGTGCCTGTACTCTCACAAAATTTGACAGATGTACTACCTGCAGATGAAACTATCCTGACTGGTTGTATAATGGCCTAGTACAGCAACTGCAATGCACAGGAATGCAAGGGCTTGCAAAAGTGGTGGACAGCCCCGTCACTCATGGGCATTGCCCTCCACATCATCGAAAGCATCTACACGAGGCGTATCTACAAGATGTTGGCATCGATTATCATGGATCACCGCCATTCAGACCATGCCCTCTCCTTGCTGCTACCATCAGGCAGGAGTTGTAGAGGCTTGAAGTCACACACCAGTACACTTATGCCCCTGTCCCACTTAGGAAACCTGAACGGAAACCTCTGGAGACTTTGCGCCCCACCCAAGGTTTCCGTGCGGTTCCTGGAGGTTGCAGGTAGTGAGACTGACAAAAACCTCTGGGAACCGCACGGAAACCTTGGGTGGGGCGCAAAGTCTCCAGAGGTTTCCGTTCAGGTTTCCAAAATGGGACAGGGGCATTAGAAACATCTACTTTCTTACAATTCTGAGATTCTTGAACCGACCTACACAACCCTAACTCTGCCTCAGTAATGGAATACTACAGATTTGCACTACCATGTACCTTTTAATCCAATGGTATATTTTTGCACTAACGTCATTTTTTTGTACATCTTTACACTTAGTGAATTTATGTACAATGTGTGTTCTTGGATGTTGTCCGAGTCTACATGCCTGTGAGGCTGCTACATGGTTTTTCTTGCACCTATATAACTCAAAATACTTGCATATGACAATAAACCCGAACTGACTCAATCGTAGTTTCCAACTACCACTGTCAATTATTTTTTCTCCTTTCAAGAACAAACCTTACTGTCTTTCATTTTACTTTCGAGTCCTTTGCAACATTTGACTATTCATTTTCAGAACATGAGAAATAGCAAGAGCTAACACTCCTGAGCCTACCTCTATTTAACAATATTTTTAAAAGGAAATCACTCACACCTTACCTGAGCATAATCCTTCTCAATTGCGATTCTTTTCTGACTGAAAGACCTATAAGAGAATGAACAAGATTATTAGCCATACACTTGCAATTATACAATGTTCATCACAGCAGATTGAGTCAAATCGGAACACTGCTTCAGACTGATTGGAGTGGAGGGGGAGGGAGCAACAAGTGGATAGAGGTGAAGGGTGTTGATTGTCTGATGGATGGAGCAAGTGACAAAGACATAAGGTGAAAAGGAGTCAGTGTTAGATAAGGCGAGGCAAGAAGGATTGAAATGTAAAGACGGAGGGAGAGATGGGGACGTGGGGAGGGGAAAGAGGGAGAATAAAGGGAAATGGAGGATTTAGGGATGGGAGACGAGCGTATGAAGGGGGGGGGCACAGTGACTGGGAGTTGATGGGGGCCACAGGAATGAGGGGGTGGGGGTTATTGCTTGAAGTTGGTGAATTCAATGTCCAAATGTTCCTTTCCCAACGTCCCACCTATCCTGTTCCTTTTACTCCACCTCCTGCATAGAAACATAGAAATTAGGTGCAGGAGTAGGCCATTCGGCCCTTTGCACCGCCATTCAATATGATCATGGCTGATCATCAGTATCTCTCCAACCCCCTGATCCCCTTAGCCACAAGGGCCCATCATCTTAAATTAGCCAATATGGCCTCAACTACCCTCCAGAGATTCACCACCTTTTACTTTCACCTCTTTACCCTTGACCCCCCCTTTCCCACCCTTCCCCCCATACCCATATCCCTCCCACTGACTTTACATTTCTTTTTTTTCCTCACTGTCACTCTTTGGTCCCCTTTTCATCTTTAGCCTTTATCACTACCTCTACTCATCCCACAAACACCCTCTGCAATCACCTATCACTTGCTAGGCTTAACCCCACCACTCCGTCTCTTTCCAAGCTTTCTCTTTCCCCTTCCCATCAGTCTGAAGAAGGTTTTTTACCCAAAAGGTTATCTGTCCATTACCTCCAAGAGGTTGCCTAGCCCAAGTAGGATAACAATATTTAAAAGACATTTGCATAGTAACATTGTTAGGCAATCTTTAGAGTGATATGGGTCAAAAGTGAGTAGGTGGGACAAGTGTAGATGGGACATCTTGGATCAGTATATGCAAGTTGGGCTGGGAGTTGATGAAAACCCTGAAATATTCAAATATGTATCAGCAGAACTTATTTCATACTTGCAGTTAAGGGATCAGGTAAAAATGAGGAAATTACAATTTTCCTCATGTCACTGGAGCTCTTGAAGTCTCAGAGGTCTCAGAGAATCCAATTTCCTCCACTTACTTCCCTCTAACCTATTCTCTCATACATGCTTATTAACATACAGGAAAGCAGGAAGGTCATTTAACCCTCAACTAAAGGCCTTCTTTCACATTCTCACCATCAGTGGCCTGTTGTGGCAACAGAAATTCAAGTGGCGAAAAGAATGTTAAAGGTGCAGCACAATCTTAAATCCTCAATGTAATTCATATGTTGATTTAAATGTTTTGCAAAAGATTTAATGCTTGAAATAACTTTGCACTAATATTTCACTAAACACAGAAACAGTGACTTTAAAAACAGGATTTCTAAAAAGACAAACCACTGCTAAACCAGCTTTAATTCCACATAAATAATCATGTGAATGCGGGCAATAAAACCAGAAAAACTCCAATTTAGAAATCCAAGCCTAGAGCATTCAATGACAGCTGAGCTACTGATCAAAATCAAATAAACTTGGAATAAAAGCTATTCTACTGTCATGAATTTCATGCTCCAACATTCCAGACCACTTTCTGGAATCAAAGAGATATCAGAGACATAACGGATGACAGATGCTGGAATCTTGAGCAAAAAAAAAGTGCTGGAGGTACTCAGCAGATCAGGCAGCATCTGTAGAGGGAAAACGGACTGATGATGTTTTGGGTCGGGACCCTCCTTTGGAGATCTGAGGGCTGTGTTATCTGGTGAACATCAGGGAACGAGATAAAGCTACCATTAACAATACCATGGCAGTCATTTCTCAAAGTTTCAGCATCTATTTTTGTAGGTATAGTGGATTCATCATTTGAACCTCAACTCCACTTTGCTGCCTAACCCTCATACTTATCAAGCTTCTATCCATTTCTGTTTAAGAAGGAACTGCAGATGCTGGAAAATCGAAGGTACACAAAAATGCTGGAGAAACTCAGCGCGTGCAGCAGCATCTATGGAGCGAAGGAAATAGGCAACGTTTCGGGCTGAAGAAGGGGTTCGGCCCGAAACATTGCCTATTTTCTTCGCTCCATAGATGCTGCTGTACCCGCTGAATTTCTCCAGCATTTTTGTGTACCATCTATCCATTTCTGCCTGACAAATATTCAGATTCTGCTTTCACTGCCTTTTAAAAGAGCTCTAAAGATCCTTCTAGATTACATTTTACCCCTTTAGAGATTAATGGCCCCTTAAACCCTTGCCCCATGTCTGAAGTGGGTGATTCTGTATATTTAAATAGTGAATTTCCTGTTCCAAATTATTTGATAAGGGGAACATCCTCCCCACATACACTTAGTCAAGACGCCTCAGGATTTTACATCTCTTAGCAATACCCTTTCATTCTTAGCTCCAGTAAATACAAGGCTAGCATGTCTAGAGAGTCAGAGTTGTACACCATGGAAACAGGCCCTTCCTTCGGTCCAACTCGCCCATGTTGACCATGATGTCTACGTGAGCTTGTCCCATTTGCCTGTGTTTGGCTCATTTCACTTAACCTTTTCCATGCATATACCTGGATAAATGCCTTTTAATCCTGCTTCCTCTGACAGCAGCTTCCCTCTGCCCACCACTGTCTGCATGAGAAAGATGCCCCTCAGGTCCTCTCTGCAAATGGGGAAAATACTATGATAATCCACCTTATCTGTGCCTTTCATGATTTTACATACTTCCATAAGGTCACTCCTCTGTCTCCTACCTCATCCTAGCTATCTCTCATCATAATTCAAGCCCTCCAGCCCTGAAAATATCCCTGCAAATCATTTATTCACCCTTTCCAACTCAATAACATTCTTCGTATAGTATGGTAACCAGAATTGCATAGAATACTCCACATGCAGTCTCACCAATGTAATATACGCTTGTAACTTGATGTCCCAATTTCTGCACTCAATGCCCTGACCGATGATGGCAAGCGTGCCAAGAACCTTCTTTACCACCCTTCCAGGGGCTATGATGTGACCAGACAAACTCACTATCGTGTTCTTAACTCTTGCAGATACAAGCCCAGTTTGATAAAGCATCTCACTCTTTCAATTTCAAACCTCATTAATCAGCCAAACGGCTTATTGTTTAAGAGCGAGGAACAAAGATGATCAATCTTCTCTTCATTTAATGTTCAAGTAATGAACTTACATTGAAGTCATAAGTGATGAGGAAGTACCACTTTGATCAACCCAATCCAAATAGAAGAATGAAGAGGTAATTATAGAGTAAATTGGACCCGTAAATGAAAGAATAGCAGACACCTGTAAATTAAGCAGCTTAATTTTCAAATGCATAATTTAATACATGGGAACAAAATGAAAGAACTAAAATCAATATGTATTCAAAATTGTGAGGAATTTTGATCAAATAAACAAAGTATTTCACCTGAAAACTAAATGCAATCTCAATATAGCAGGGTGACAGGAGCAGACCTTAACAATTGAGAGGAAACTAATATTCATGTAATTTCCAGATTTATTTCTTTTTTTTCCAGAACGTTTTAGGCTTAAAAAGACTACAAAATTGAGAAAAATCACAATAGTTTAGTATCTCAGATGGAACAAGAATACTACAAGTAGGAGGAGAAATGGAAGGTGGAGTAGGAAAGACTTTTGGAAAAGGAACTGCATTTCTGAAATGGGAGCTATATGCACAGCATAGAACAAGCAGCTTCCTAATGGGCTTGTCCCACTTATGCGATTGTCAGTAGCCCAAAAAACTGGGAACTGGAACGGCGTCTGTCAGAGTGGAACACACACACGCACACGTAAAAGTGTAAATTTGACGTGAAAATCTTTCATAATGTTGAAAGATTTTCACGAGTTACCAAGTATCCCGAGTACCTGCCGTTAGTGTTACGAGTTCCGACGTTCCCGCTACTTTAATTCCACGTGATTACCACAAGTTTGATTTGTTTTAAACCACAGATCACTCGTGGGTGGACTCGCACCGTAAGACAGGGATTTAAGAATGGTATGAAAAAAATGAAGACATTGTTGCAAAGTTCATTGGTTTCTACAGCTTTCACAAAGGATCACTAAAACATGAGAGTGAGAAACAAGTTTCAAGAACATGTATGTAATAAGCTATAGAAGAAAGAGTAATTCAAATAAAATTTAGTCCCTTATAGGACGAGACCAGGGAGTTAATAAATAGGAATTTGGAAATGTTGACACTTTAGGCAAATATAGACGATGAGTCTAAAAGTATCATATTAATATAAAATGAGGGAGTAAATGGAAGAGAGGAAAGTACTAAAACAATTATCACTTGCCAGTATGAGGAAAACTGATGGACCTGAATGAAGTCTGACCATCTCCATTGACTACAGCAATAATGCATTGATAGTGATCGTCTAATTTTCCAGTCAAGAGAGGGAGACAGTGGGAAACTGTCAATTTGCTCATTGTCTTGGGAAATGGAAAATGATGGAATCTATTATTTACAATGTGGCAGCAGAATTATAATGTATTCACGTGGAGTCAACATGGTTTTATGAAAAGGAATGTATGTTTGATAGATTGATTAGAGTACTTTGAGGGTGCAATATGCAGAATAGATAATGTAGAACCAATAGGTTACACAAAAAAGCTGGAGAAACTCAGCGGGTGCAGCAGCATCTATGGAGCGAAGGAAATAGGCAACGTTTCGGGCCGAAACCCTTCTTCAGAACCAATAGATGTGTTATCAGATTTCTAAAACACATTGAATAGGGTGCCACATAAAAGTATCCAAAAGTATGAATGGAAGAAAAAGAGCAAAACTTTGTGGCATTAGCAGTGATGATATACCTAGTGAACTGGCTGACTAACAGAAAACAATATTGGGCTAATAAGGTCATTTTCATGTTGGCAATCACAGGAGCGTGCCAAAGGGATTAATGCCAAACCCTCAACGACACTATTAATAACTTGGATGAAGAGACCAAA
Source organism: Leucoraja erinaceus (assembly GCF_028641065.1). Classification (NCBI taxonomy): domain Eukaryota; kingdom Metazoa; phylum Chordata; class Chondrichthyes; order Rajiformes; family Rajidae; genus Leucoraja; species Leucoraja erinaceus. The sequence goes on from NC_073382.1 coordinate 10,344,196, forward strand.
AATACTGTAGCCAAATTTGTTGATGGCACAAAGTTAAGTAACAATGTAAATTGAGGCAAAAGCACAAAGTTGGCAAAAAGTTAGAGAACCACAAATTTGGCAGAAAAATATGAAGAGTGAGATTATCCATCATGGAAGCAAGTAATTATGAAATGTGGAGAAATTGCAGCGTTGTTGTACAAACGGTTCTGGATGCCAAACGGCCCGAACGTTAGGAAGCAAGTATGGTAAGTAATTGAGAAGACAAATAGAATTACAAATTTTATTGCAAAGTGATTGAGGCTTTGCAACAAATACGGGGGTGGTGTAAGGCCACACCTGGAATACTGTAACAATTTTCACATTTAAGGGATAAATAGCTGGAAACAGCACAGAGACGATTCAGTAAGTTGATTCCTGGGATGAAGGGTTGACATATAATGAAATGTTGAGTTTGTTGGGTCCATACTCAATGTAGTATAAAGTGAGGTACGGAGGCAGGGAGATACTGAGAGAAGTTTTCACCTCATTGAACAAATAAGATATAAGGGCAGAGTTTCAGATTAAGAGGTTGCACCTGCAAAAAGATGGAGAATTCTTCAATGATCTAAAATACCTGGAACACTAGCATAGAAAGCTGCAAAGGCAGAGTAATTTAATATATTCAAGACCCATTTTTTTGATTAGAGTAATATTTGTTTCTAGAAGGAAAATGGATTACTGGCCAAGAAATTATTAACCCTGATATCATCAAATTTTGGACCAGATTTGAGTGGCTAAATGGCCTACTTTTCCTTCTATTCCTCATGCTCACATCCTTACAGATAACAAAGTAGAGGTGAAATTCCAACCAGATAACGATAGCACAAGGGGTCACATTTGAAAAGCAGAATGCTTAAGACTGCAGGAGTAATGGTGCAGCAGTGGAGATGGACTCCATACCAGGCCTTGGTTATGAATAGGTAAGAATGGAGCTATGTAAGCTCAGTTCCAGATGCTGTGGCCCAAGGCATTGAAGGTGTAGGTTCAAAAGAGATAGGGATGGGAAAAACAGTACAATGCATTCTCTTCGAATGGTTCAGGGCTGTTTCAGTACTGAACTATAGGGATTCAAGTCAAGTCAAGTCAAGTTTATTCGTCACATACACATACGAGATGTGCAGTGAAATGAAAAGTGGCAATGCTCGCGGACTTTGTGCAAAAAGACAAATAGACAAACAACCAAACAAACTATAAACACAATCATAAACACACACATATTCTTTTACATATTAAATATTGGAAGGAAAAACATTCAGTAAAGTTAGTCCCTGGTGAGATTTACAGTCCGAATGGCCTCTGGGAAGAAACTCCTTCTCAACCTCTCCATTCTCACAGCCTGGCAACGGAGGCGTTTGCCTGACCATAGCAGCTGGAACAGTCCGTTGGGTGGAAGGGGTCTCCCATGATTTTGTTGGCTCTGGAGTTGCACCTACTGATGTATAGTTCCTGCAGGGGGGCGAGTGAAGTTCCCATAGTGCGTTCGGCTGAACGCACTACTCTCTGCAGAGCCTTCTTGTCCTGGGCAGAGCAATTCCCAAACCAGATGGTAATATTTCTGGACAAGATGATTTCCTCAGCCGCTGCGTAGAAGCACTGGAGGATCCTCGGAGACACTGGGATCCTCGGAGACACTATTTAAAACAGCCCACCCTATCCACAGGATCCCCATTTAATCTCAATGGTGTGTACATCCTCGGATGATGTGCCCTCCTAAAGTCCACGATCAGCTCCTTCATTTTTTTGATGTTCAAGAGGAGGCTGTTATCCTGGCACCAGAGTGCTAGATCAACCACCTCCTCCCGGTAGGCCTTCTCATCGTTGTCTGAGATCAGGCCCACCACCACAGTGTCATCAGCAAACTTAATTATTAAGTTGGAGCTGAACCTAGCCACACAGTCATGTGTGTACAGGGAGTACAATAAGGGTCTGAGGACGCAACCCTGGGGCGATCCTGTGCTCAATGTAATCGATGTATTCCCTCCCATCTTGACTACCTGGGGCCTGGCGGTGAGAAAGTCCAGGACCCAGGCACACAGGGAGGTGTTGGGACTATCGTGTTGAAGGCTGAACTGAAGTCTATGAACAGCATCCTCACATAGCCCCCCTTCCGGCTGTCAAGATGAGAGAGAGCGTTGTGCAAAACTTGGGAGACCGCATCGTCCGTGGATCTGTTCGGACGGTATGCGAACTGCAACGGGTCCATGTTGCAAGGGAGGAAGGCGCAGATGTGTTTTCAGACATGATGGTGGGATAGCTTTGAGACAATTTCAAGTATTTTACTGAGGTTTGGGAAGCTGGAGATAATGCATTTCCTTGCAATGACAAAGAGATCGTTACCCTACTATCTTTTTTGTTAATCAATAAAGCTGCTCTATAATTTATTCATTTCTCTTTTGACCAAAATTACCCAGTTCCTTGTATACCTCAACAATATACCTCAATGTATTCCTTTAGAAGGCAATGAAGTTCAGCAACATCAATGCAATTATAGTATTGGCCAATGGTGCACGATACTTTAGATTTTGGGCAGTTCTTAAGGGATGCTTCCTCCTTTCCCAAGCAGCATGTGCAAGACCAATAAACAAGAAAAAATGTTTAATTTGAGCATATTAAGTTTTAGAATAATTAGGAGGGAAGTGATTGCGAATGCTTTTAAAATCAAAGCTATCTTGTAACAGTATTATATCCTCAATTTTGTTTGTTTGATGTGAAAATATCCATCACCTATACTACTCTCATACCCATTTGGCTCCGAGTCATGTAGCTGATAATTTAATCATTTACAACCATTGCACCAGGAACTCCACCATCAGCCTAGTTGGAGATGTAGAATCTTAGAGAATACATGGAATTTGAAGACATTTCCATAACAAGATGGTTTTGTACAGGTCAAAAAATGTTATAAAACTTCCTGTGGAATAAATTCCTGTGTACACAGTATCTCATCTTCATTGAAAATGACAATGGTCCATAAAAAATGAAGTTCTGATGAAAGAGCATTGAGCTGAAAGGTCCTCTCTCCCTCTCCATAGACGCTGCCTGCATTTTCAATATTTGTCATTTTATTACTAACAGCTGGACCCAACTGAAGGATTTCCTTTTTGTTACATAGCTTTTCATAAAAGCCACGTAAAGTCAAAGATCAATAGGTAGAGAAATAAATAAATAAAGCGTATAGTGACCTAAAAGTACTCCTCCCTCTAAAAATACTACTCTTCAGTAAACTAGTTTTAACTATAATGCAGTTTATCTCAGGCAGCTTAATGATTCATTGACTTACCATGTGGTGCATTTTTATGGCCCAACCCATCCTTGGGATTTTAAATGCCACGCTATTATATCCTCGAGTTGTGTGTGACATGCATTACAAATTAATGCAAACTTCAGAACAGGAATCACTATGGCAAATAGTGAAACCAACATTTAGAATCTCTTTGTTGAACAGTTGACTTCTAGACCAAATGGAATTGTTTACTCAAAATCATCACTCGTATGAATATTTGTGCATGTAATTGTCAAATAATTTATCGTGGGCCAAAGGCCTGTTTTAATGCTGTACTGTTTTATGTGTATGTTCATGCTGATGATTTCAGTGCAATAGATTTCAACAATATGGGGTTTGCGAGAGCCTGTTCAAGAGAAAAATAATGGGATAGCTTTGACTCAATCAGCCAAATGGCCTTCTTATTGCCATAAGAAATGGGATAAAATTAAAAAAATTGCCTCACACGCCTTTGAAACTTCAAGCCTCCTGAGTGCGTAACTTCCCGGAATAGCTATTCCATGATGATTCAGTCAATGATTTTGTTTATTTTTTGGCTACGAGCCCCATATAAAGGTTTGCGGCATGCCAATCCATTAAAATATTTTTTCATCTAGAAATCCACCACTGCTTCACTTTTTTTGCCCCTTGTGACATTATATCAGTTAATGAGAATACAGGATTTAACAGTTTTTACCAGTGCCAAATTTATTGTCTCGTGTGACCCTACAGACATAAAACAAGTGTTAACTTCCTTATTGTTTTTTTCGCAGCTGACGACAGCGACTAAAATTTCTATTAGCTAATCTGTTGCTCTTGGAGAAAGATTTTTTCAAGTGTAGAGAAAGAAATGTTCCCTTTCAAAGTTTTTCAAAATCAGCGAAACTCCCTTCCTGTTTACACAAAGCAAAATACATCAGGGGTTCCAAACCATAGGTGGGGTGGGGAGAAAAATGACAAAAATTTAGCTTTGAGGGGTATTTCTCAATAGCTGATACTCTTTTTCGTTTTTGTGCACTTAGGATGTGGTGTTGAATGTATGCACAGCTTGGTTCACACGTAATCAGTCACCTTCACAAACTTTTATTCAGTCTTTCAGCTATAAGCCTTTGCTAGTTTCATCAAGTCACAGAAGCCAATTTTTTTTGCCATTGTACCAATAGCAATTTCTTGCCATCATTTCTTCAATTCCAGTCCTTTTCCTGGTTTACAGGGCTTGAAATTAACGGTTGCCTGGGTGGCAATTGCCACCTAAAGACCCGCTAGGCAACCTAAAAGCTGTGCCATTTTGCCCGGATTGGCAAGCCTGCCATTCAACTCTGAACGGGCCCCCCTCTCTTTCACTCTCCGTCTATGCCCGTCATCCGTGTCCGGGCCGCCGGGCTCCGCTTGCCAACGGTTCCTCATCCGCCAGCACGGTCGGCCGCCTTGCACATGCGCACAACCACGGCCAGCACATCATCGGCCGCCCTGCACATGGGCACTGCCACGGCAACTGGTCAGCGCAGAGCACTTTCTCCCTCCCTTTGCATTGTGGAAGGTCTGGCCGCTATTGCTGTCCTGTCGCCGCCTCGCCATGACCGCTGAAAGCCAACGCAGAATCACTCTCTGGAGCTGGAGTAACTCCCTGGAGTAACACTTGCTTCAGGGAGCAAGAGTTACTCCAAAAATATTCCAAATGGAATTTAAACTGGAGGTGATGAAGGGTCCTCCACCAAACTCTGAACAATAACAGCCTATTGCACTTTATCTGTTTATTTATTGTGTATATATATGGTCTATGGTATATAGACACACTGAACTTTTATCTCCTGTTCTGTATTGTGTTTACATATTCTGCTGTGCAGCAGCAAGCAAGAATTTCATTGTCCAATCTGGGACACATTACAATAAAATTCTCAACTCTTGACTTGGACTTAAGCAAAAAAGGGTTCTTGAGGAAAAAAAGAGCTACCTTAAATCTAGTTGCATCTGGTTGGGTAACTATGGTATGGTGAAGACTATTCCATGCTTTAATTGTGCGAGAGAACTCCATGGTGCAGCCAGCATCTCTGGATAGAAGAAATCGGGTGACATTTTGGGTACAGGTCCTTCTTTAGACTCCCTCGAGTTTTAGTGTTTTAGTTTAATCTAAAGACACAGCGTGGAAACAGGCCCTTCGGCTCATCGAGCCCACTCTGACCACCGATCACCCGTACACTAGTTCTATCCCACACATTAGTGATGCAAATCAACAGTGTTTTATTCTCTCACGTCCCAGTTAGAACAATGAAATCCTTACTTGCAGCAGCAGCACAACAGAATATGTAAACATAGTACTCTGTAAACAATGTTATAAACGAGAAAACAAAACAGTGTTCTATTGTATAGTATCGTGTGTGTAGGAAAGAACTGCAGATGCTGGTTTAAACTGAAGATAGACACAAAAAGCTGGAGTAACTCAACAGGTCAGACAGAATCTCTGAAAAATATTATGTTTTGGGTTGGGTCTGAAAAAGGTTCCTGCACACCTTTGGAATGTGGAAGGAAACAAGAGCACCCGGAGAAAACCCATGCGATCAAAGGGAAAAGGAGTAAAATCCATACAGACAACACCCATATTCAGGATCAATTCCAGGTCTCTAGTACTTTTAGGCAGCAACTTTATGGCCAATGTACTGCCCCATAGCCTTGAACTGAATTAAAACATACAGTAGCTGCAAAGGGGGACATAGCTTCACTTAGAAATTTAAGACCGAAAATGGAGAGTTTTTTAATTTAGTAACCTAAGTTATCAACGTATAATTTTTGGGTGTTAGAAAACAAAATATAGTGGCACAACTGGTAGACTTGCTGCCTCACACGCCAGAGATCTTTGTTCGATCCTGTCCTCGGGCACTGTCTGTGTTGAATTTGCACATTCTCCCTGCAAGCGTGTGGGTTTCCTCCCACATCGCAAAGTTGTTTCGGCTTTGTAGGTTAACTTGTATCTGTAAAATTGCCTCTAATGTGTAGGGAGTGGGTAAGGAAAGTGGGATAACAGAACTTGTGTGAATGGGTAGACAAAAATGCTGGAGAAACTCAGCGGGTAAGGCAGCATCTATGGAGCGAAGTAAATAGGCAACGTTTCGGGTCGAGACCCTTCTTCAGGTTGATGTGAGGGTAGGGGAGGGGGGGGCGGGAATGAGAAAGGAAGAGGCGGAGACAGTTGGCTGAGGGGGAGCTGGGAAGGGGAGGAGAAAGCAGGGATTACCTGAAATTGGAGAAGTCAATGTTCACACCGTTGGGGTGTAAACTGCCCAAGTGAAATATGAAGTGCTGCTCCTCCAATTTACGGTGGGCCTCACTCTGGCCATGGAGGAAGCCCAGGACAGAAAGATCGGATTCAGAATGGGAGGGGGAGTTGAAGTGCTGAGCCACCAGGAGATCAGGTTGGTTATTGCGAACCGAGCGGAGGTGTTGGGCGAAGCGATCGCCAAGCCTACGCTTGGTCTCACCGATGTAGAACAGCTGACACCTAGAGCAGCGGATACAATAGATGAGGTTGGAGGAGGTGCAGGTGAACCTCTGCCGCACCTGGAAAGACTGCTTGGGGCCTTGAATGGAGTCAAGGGGGGAGGTAAAGCGACAATTCTAGCATTTCCTGTGGTTGCAAGGGAAAGTGTCAGGCAGACAAAACCAGGGCAAAAATCAAAAAGGGCCACTTTTCAACATAATTGTGTAAGGGGTAAGAGTGTTGTAAAAACAAGCCTGAAGGCTTTGTGTCTCAATGCAAGGAGCATTCGTAATAAGGTGGATGAGTTGAATGTGCAGATAGCTATTAATGAATATTATATAGTTGGGATCACGGAGACATGGCTCCAGGGTGACCAAGGCTGGGAGCTGAACATCCAGGGATATTCAATATTCAGGAGGGATAGACAGAAAGGAAAAGGAGGTGGGGTAGCGTTACTGATTAGAGAGGGGATTAATGCAATGGAAAGGAAGGACATTAGTTTGGAGGATGTGGAATCGGTATGGGTAGAGCTGCAAAACACTAAGGGGCAGAAAACGCTGGTGGGTGTTGTGTACAGGCCACCTAACAGTAGTAGTGAAGTTGGAGATGGTATCAAACAGGAAATTAGAAATGCGTGCGACAAAGGCAAAACGGTTATAATGGGTGACTTCAATCTACATATAGATTGGGTGAATCAAATTGGCAGGGGTGCTGAGGAAGAGGATTTCTTGGAATGTATGCGGGATAGTTATCTAAATCAACATGTAGAGGAACCAACGAGAGAGCAGGCTATTTTAGACTGGGTATTGAGTAATGAGGAAAGGTTAGTTAGCAATCTTGTTGTACGTGCCCCCTTGGGCAAGAGTGACCATAATATGGTTGAGTTCTTCATTAGGATGGAGAGTGACATTGTTAATTCAGAAACAATGGTTCTGAACTTAAAGAAAGGTAACTTTGAGGGTATGAGACGTGAATTGGCCAAGATTGACTGGCAATTAATTCTAAAAGGGTTGACGGTGGATATGCAATGGAAGACATTTAAAGACTGCATGGATGAACTACAAAAATTGTTCATCCCAGTTTGGCAAAAGAATAAATCAGGGAAGGTAGTACATCCATGGATAACAAGGGAAATCAGGGATAGTATCAAAGCGAAGGATGATGCGTACAAATTAGCCAAAAAAAGCAGCATACCGGAGGACTGGGAGAAATTCAAAGACCAGTAGAGGAGGACAAAGGGCTTAATTAGGAAAGGAAAAATAAATTATGAAAGAAAACTGGCAGGGAACATAAAAACTGACTGCAAAAGTTTTTATAGATATGTGAAAAGAAAGAGATTAGTTAAACCAAATGTAGGTCCCTTGCAGTCAGATACAGGTGAGTTGATCATGGGGAACAAGGATATGGCGGACCAATTGAATAACTACTTTGGTTCCGTCTTCACTAAGGAAGACATAAATAATTTGCCGGAAATAGCAGGGGACCGCGGGTCAAAGGAGTTGGAGGAATTGAGTGAAATCCAGGTTAGCCGGGAAGTGGTGTTGGGTAAATTGAATGGATTAAAGGCCGATAAATCCCCAGGGCCAGATAGGCTGCATCCCAGAGTACTTGAGTAAGTAGCTCCAGAAATAGTGGATGCATTAGTAATAATCTTTCAAAACTCTTTAGATTCTGGAGTAGTTCCTGAGGATTGGCGCGTAGCAAACGTAACCCCACTTTTTAAGAAGGGAGGGAGAGAGAAAACGGGGAATTACAAACCAGTTAGTCTAACATCGGTAGTGGGGAAACTGCTAGAGTCAGTTATTAAAGATGGGATAGCAGCACATTTGGAAAGTGGTGAAATCATTGGACAAAGTCAGCATGGATTTACGAAAGGTAAATCATGTCTGACGAATCTTATAGAATTTTTCGAGGATGTAACTAGTAGCGTGGATAGGGGAGAACCAGTGGATGTGATGTATCTGGACTTCCAGAAGGCTTTCGACAAGGTCCCACATAAGAAATTAGTATACAAACTTAAAGCACAAGGCATTGGGGGTTCAGTATTGATGTGGATAGAGAACTGGCTGGCAAACAGGAAGCAAAGAGTAGGAGTAAACGGGTCCTTTTCACAATGGCAGGCAGTGACTAGTGGGGTACCCCAAGGCTCAGTACTGGGACCCCAGCTATTTACAATATATATTAATGATCTGGATGAGGGAATTGAAGGCAATATCTCCAAGTTTGCGGATGACACTAAGCTGGGGGGCAGTGTTAGCTGTGAGGAGGATGCTAGGAGACTGCAGGGTGACTTGGATAGGCTGGGTGAGTGGGCAAATGTTTGGCAGATGCAGTATAATGTGGATAAATGTGAGGTTATCCATTTTGGTGGCAAAAAAACAGGAAAGCAGACTATTATCTAAATGGTGGCCGATTGGGAAGGGGGGGAGATGCAGCGAGACCTGGGTGTCATGGTACACCAGTCATTGAAGGTAGGCATGCAGGTGCAGCAGGCAGTAAAGAAAGCGAATGGTATGTTAGCTTTCATTGCAAATGGATTTGAGTATAGGAGCAGAGAGGTTCTACTGCAGCTGTACAGGGTCTTGGTGAGACCACACCTGGAGTATTGCGTACAGTTTTGGTCTCCAAATCTGAGGAAGGACATTATTGCCATAGAGGGAGTGCAGAGACGGTTCACCAGACTGATTCCTGGGATGTCAGGACTGTCTTATGAAGAAAGACTGGATAGACTTGGTTTATACTCTCTAGAATTTAGAAGATTGAGAGGGGATCTTATAGAAACTTACAAAATTCTTAAGGGGTTGGACAGGCTAGATGCAGGAAGATTGTTCCCGATGTTAGGGAAGTCCAGGACAAGGGGTCACAGCTTAAGGATAAAGGGGGAAATCCTTTAAAACCGAGATGAGAAGAACTTTTTTCACGCAGAGAGTGGTGAATCTCTGGAACTATCTGCCACAGAGGGTAGTTGAGGCCAGTTCATTGGCTATATTTAAGAGGGAGTTAGATGTGGCCCTTGTGGCTAAGGGGATCAGGGGGTATGGAGATAAGGCAGGTACGGGATACTGAGTTGGATGATCAGCCATGATCATATTGAATGGCGGTGCAGGCTCGAAGGGCCGAATGGCCTACTCCTGCACCTAATTTCTATGTTCTATGTTTCTATGAGAGGGGATGATATGGGCAGGAAAGGATGAATTGACTAGGGAGTTACAGAGCGGTCTCTGCGGAAAGCCGACAGGGGAGGAGATGGGAAGATGTGGCCAGTGGTGGGATCCCATTGGTAGACAAAAACGCTGGAGAAAATCAGCGGGTGAGGCAGCATCTATGGAGCGAAGGAATAGGCGACGTTTCGGGTCGAGATCCTCCTTCAGACTGATGTCGTGGGGGAGGGGTGGGAAGAAAGGAGACGGAGACAGTAGGCTGTGGGAGAGCTGGGAATGGGAGGGGAAGGAGGGAGAAAGCAAGGACTACCTGAAATTGGAGAAGCCAATGTTCATACCGCTGGGGTGTAAACTACCCAAGCAAAATATGAGGTGATGTTCCTCTAATTTGCAGTGAGACTCACTCTGGCCATGGAGGAGGCCCAGGACAGAAAGGTCGGATTCGGAATGGGAGGGGGAGTTAAAGTGCTGAGCCACCGGGAGATTAGGTTGGTTATTATGAACTGAGTGGAGGTGTTGTACAATGCGATCGCCAAGCTTGCGCTTGGTCTTACCGAGGTTGATCATACACAGAATAATCCAACCACATTTGTGTTTGGAAATGGAAATAATAGAAATTACTTTCATTGCAACGTGTAAAAAGAGTTGAGATACTGTATTATAATTTTGCTGCATATCATTGACGTATATATCAGGTCTTGATTGATGAATGTTTAGTTTGTGACTTTATTTGAAAAAGAAATAATATGTGAATGCTCCATTGAGCATAATTCCGACTGGTAACTACGCACTTCGTCCGAGCACATTATCACACGTAAGCCGTCTTACATTACCACCTAAACTATTATTTGGCAACCTAAATAGCTGCCTAGGTTGCCCGGCTAGCAACAGAGAAAAAAAGTTAAGTGAGAGCCCTGTTTTACCTTTTAAATCTCAATTTTTATCTTAAATTTTGATTTACATTCAACAGATTTTTGTTCAAAATACTTGCTCAATTCATTTTCATTTCAATGAGAATTTAATAAAAACAATGTGAAACAGAAGCTGAAAATAGCAATACCTCTCTACATGTTACAATAGCATTTTTGATACTGTGAAGAATTTATAATTATTCTAAAAAAGATCCACATCTCGTCATTATTAAATAGTACAATTTAAAAGGTAAAAGTCAAATCATTAAAAGGCTTTAAAACATTTTGCTTGGTCATTTCCTCCAAAAAATCAAAACATTTACTTTGAAGACTGAAAACAACAAAACTGCACATTATTGGACAGCTGGAAAGTTGGGTGGAGTGGTGGTGGATTGAATTTACTCCAGATTTATGCAAGGTAATGACTTTGGGGAAAGTCAGATTCTAGGAGGACATGTGCAGTAAATGATAGGACCTTAGGAACCTTGGGGCGCAGATCCATAGCTCTCTTAAATGGGGACACAGGTGGACAGGGCATTGAAGAATAATTGCCTTCATACCAGAGGCATTGAATATACTTGTTGCATCACATGGCAATTACGCAGAACATTAGTTAAACTAAACTTAATGTATTTTTACTGTTCTGGTTGCTACGTTGCAGGATGTGGTAACAGAGAGAATGCAGAAGACTTTCACCAGGATGTTGTGAGAAAAGGTTGACTATAGTTATAAGGAGAGATTGAATAGGCTGTGTTTATTCTCACTAGCACGTAGGAGGCCAAATGATGGCTTTATGGAGACTTATAAAATTGTGAGGGTGATTGTTAGTCTTTTTCTCAGTATAAGTGGTCTTGAAAAAGAGGGCGCAGGTTTAAAAGTAGGGTGTAGAAATTTAAAGGAGATCTGTAGGGTAAGATTTTCACCCACATCAAAAGTGGTGTTTATCTGCAATGATTTGCATGGGGCATGGAAGAGCCAGATACCATTATGATACTTAAAAGGCACGCAGATAGATAACTGGACAGGGTAGGTGTGGAGATGCCCAAAGCAGGAAAGCGAGGTTGGCATAGATGGGCATCACAGTCGGAATGGACAAGATGGGCTGTAAAAGCCCTTTTCCTGTGCTGTACAATTTCTATGACTTAATAATTTAATAACTATTGGCAAATTTACAAACTTCAGAACTCAAAACCAGAAGTCCATGTTGATTTTCATGTCCAGCTTGTGGTAACAGAAAGAATAACCTGTTCTATAACCTGGACATGAAAATCAAAATGGACTTCTGGTTTTGAGTGCTGAATATAATCAAACTAATCAGTTACACATTAATGAATCTAGCTTTTAAACTTCTTAAGAACCTCATAATATCCTCCATTGTCGATTGAAATTTTAAAACATTAAGCTATATATTGATCCCACAAAAAAAATAATTAGGTTCTGCAAATAGTACCCGAAATGAACAAACTTGATGACCAAAATCATTGAAGCACTAACTGATGACCAGGTAAACGCAGGCTGTTAAAGTTTGCATATCAATTCACTCAAGAACCATGACCAAATTGTTTGACCAGTTTAATTTGTTATGACACAAATATTACCAAGGTATTGGGAATTTGGAATCCCCCCCCCCCCCCCAAATGACTCAAAATTCGATACTCAAAACCTTTGAGGCCATCTGCGTCGGAAACAGATGCTGGTTTAAACCGAAGATAGACACAAAATCCTATCTGTACAGGTAGATTGAATTTAAATAAAAATATTGCATCCAACAGTGCAAATTTACAGCAAACTAGATTTAGAGAAACGAAGCAATGTAATTTTGTCCTCCCAAACATTTGTAAGTATCAAAAGAAAATTATCTGGAGAAATCTCAAAATAATTCAACTTCAAATTATTGAATTCCACTCGCACCTGTATTTGATTATATATTTATGAACAATCACGAAGCCACTTAGTAACTGTAACTTTCACTAAAATTACAAGGGACAACAAAAGGATTAAAATACCCTTCTTTCCATTTATCTAAATTGTAACTGAAACTCTTAAAATATTTTATGGATTTCTGTAGAACTACTGACATATAAAATGTTACTGGCCGAGATAATGAATACGCCCATCACAATCATTTTGTCCAACAGTTTCAGTAGAGGTTCAGATCCATAGAACAGGCCATTTCACCCACACATCCACAGATCAGTATTAATCCCATTTTCCAGAACTTGGGCTATAGTTTTCTATGCGAGGCAATTCAAGTGTTTGGCTGGACACTTGTTAAATGCTGCCAGCCATTCTGCTTCCACCATTCTCTCAAGCTGTGCATTCTAAGTACTTGACAATCTCTGGGAGGGCAAAGGTCCCATTCAGATCCCCTCTAAATGTCTTGCCCTCTACCCTAAATCTACTTTTATCCACCTGAAATGGGGGATAGTTTACGCTGTCAACCCTATCTATATCTTTCATCATTTTATATTCCTTAATCATATCTACTCAACCTCCTCTATCAGGTATAGGTTTCGGTTTATTTGGCATGTGTACCAAAGTACAGTTAACAGCTTTGTTATCCAATCAAATCAGATAATACTAAACAGGAATACAATCAAGCCTAACTTCAACAACAAATGTAGAGCAATGGGAAAGATAGTTCTCAACATTGTAATGCACTAGTTCCATAGACAATATCCACAATGGGGCAGAGGTGCATCAACAGGTCACTAGTTTAGGGAAGGACCATTCAGAAGCCTGATAAGAGGGGAAGGTGATGTTCCCGAGTCAAGTGGTGCGTGCTTTCAAGCTTCTGTATGGTTAAAGTTAACTTTTGTCTCAGTTCTTCTGAATGCAGGTGGAGTTCAATTGTACCAATATACCACAGAGGAAATTTTCAATTTGCAACAGGCATAAAATAGGTTTGTGAATCAGTGCTTTTAGCTTCCAGTGAAATTAATTAAAAATAATTAAAATCAGCTTTTTCCAATAATAGGCGAATAATACCATGTGCATGCTACTGGAACATGGGTAGAAATTCATGACACATTCAGCATGGAAGAAATAAAAAATCTTAACAAGGATTCAAATAAGGAATTCAGGGGAAGTTTCTTTGGGAGTGCCTTCAATGTGGAATTTACTTCAAAAGGTGGTTGAAAATTCACTTAAAACTAATATTACCCAAAGGAAAAAGAATCCTACAAATGTTGACAAACCTGCAAACCACAGTTCATCAGAACGTCCTCAACCCAACAAGATGTCATGCACTTAGCAATTGAAATCTTTCTTGGACCACTCAAATCTTATGACAGTTCAGGTCTGCTAGCATTATTTGATTTTAGATGCCCAACATCATCACCAACGCCAGTACTGAGAAAAAGAACACCTGCCAGAAAATGACAGCATAACAAATGCAGGAAAAAAAAACTATTAAAATGGATTCTACCTATTCTCTAATCTAATCCATAGAAAATACATCTGTTGATATTCATTAGTTTCCCCAAACCGATTTCATAACTATTGGATTAATGATTTCTAGGATATTTAAGGTATGACATACCACTATGACATTTGAACATGTCAGTTTAATAATGTCATAGTAAATTATGTTATCCCTCCCTCCACAAATGAAAATCCCTTGCATGCACTCGGGCTGGATAAACTGTTTAACGTGATAAATATAAATTATAAACTTTTATTTGAGATATTCATCTTCTTTACAATGGAGATACATTGGCTATGCATTAAGTTGGCTAGCAAGGGTCTGTGATGGTCATCTTCAAATGTTTACTGTGTATATAATACTGTCCTCATAATCTGTTGTTATTTTGAAGTTAGCCATTGACCAATATTTCTGCAAATTGGCAAGTGCTTGTAGATTTCTGCGTTTAACCTCGAGGAAAGTCCAGATTATCAAAATAAGACGAATAAACAATAATGCTATTTAATTTGAAGATTCAAAATTTCTAAGATTAGACATGAAAATGCAGACTGATTCTAGAATAGGTGGTATAGTGGTCAGCAAAGATGGCTATCCAGAATTATAACAAGATCTTGTTCAGCTGGACAAGTGAGCTAAGGAATGGCAAATTAAGTTTAATTCAGATGTGTGAGTTGTTGCATTTTGGAAATTCAAATCACACCAGGACCTTCACAGTGAATGGAAGAGTCTGAAGGAATGTGTTAGAATAGAAGGATCGAGGAATACTGGCACGTAGTTCATTGAAAATGATGTCATAAGGAGATAGTGTAGTGAAGATGGCTTTCGTTACACTGGTTCTCATCATTCAGGGAATTTAGTTGTCTGAAGAAGGATCCCGACCCAAACGTCATCCATCCTTTTTCTCTAGAGATGCTGCCTGACCCGCTGAGTTGCCCCAGCACTTTCTGTCCATGCCGAGTTATTCCAGCACTTTCTGTCTACCTAATTAAGTATAAAGATTGGAACAAAAAGGAAAGTATTGGAGTAATTCAGTGGGTCAGGCAGCATCTCTGGAGAACATGGACAGAGAACGTTTTGGGTTGGGACCCTTCTTCAAAGTAGATCCCAACCCAAAATGTCAAGTCTGAAGAAGGGTCCCAAGCCGAAACATCACTTATCTACGGTCTCCATTGATGCCGATCCGCTGAGTTACTCCAGCAATATGTCTTTTATGATAAACCAGCATCTGCAGTTCCTTGTGTCTACATAGAAGTTGGATAATGTTATACAAGGCTTTGGCGAGACCACACTTTGACTATTGTCTTCATTTTGGCTGCACTGCTATAAGAAAAATGCCATTAAGCTAGAAAGAGAGAAAAGGAGATTTACAATGATACTGCCAGGACTTGAACGTCTAAGCTATGGGAGCAATTGGGCAGGATAAGACTTTATTCCTGGCACAGGAAACTGGGGGCAGATCTTTGAGGCATATAAAATCATCAGGGGCAGTGATAGGGTTAATGCACAAAGCATTTGCCGAAGATTGGGAATCAAGAGAGTGGTGAATTCACACAGGAGGGTGGTGAATCTCTGGAACTCTCTGCCACAGAGGGTAGTTGAGGCCAGTTCATTGGCTATATTTAAGAGGGAGTTAGATGTGGCCCTTGTGGCTAAGGGGATCAGGGGGTATGGAGAGAAGGCAGGTACGGGATACTGAGTTGGATGATCAGCCATGATCATATTGAATGGCGGTGCAGGCTCGAAGGGCCGAATGGCCTACTCCTGCACCTAATTTCTATGTTTCTATGTAAGAATTAAAGGACATAGGTTTAAAGCGAGAGGGGGGGGGGGGATGTTTAATAGGAAGCTGAGAGGCAATTAATAACAGACTTTGTCTTTGTTCTGAAACATCACTGGGCAACAGCCCCCATTACTGCAGTTATATTTTTGAATTAGATATATATCCAAGATGATATATTTTCATAGGACCGTACTATGAAGAGTTTCTTCTCTTTAACTCTGCAACCTCCTAGTCTCCTCCCTCTAACAGAGCAGGTCTGAGGTATCATCCTAGATATTCATGCTCAAAATCTCTGGAGTGGAACGTAAACCTACAGCTTTGTGGATTCAGAAGCAAATGCCCAATTTAAACCAATATTAGAATCCACAGAATACCCAGAAGAATCCAGGAAAAAAAAAAAAAATTCTATTTGTTTGAACTTTCACAGTGACCAAACAGCATTCTAGGGCAGACGTCCTGTGCTGTAATTGCACGAAGTCTACAGAAGCAACTAAATAAAAAAATGAAAATGGCACCAGAGTGTGGCACAGGTACTGACCTTCCCACCATCAAAGGGATCTATAGCAGGCTCTGCCTCAAGAACGCAGCCAATATCAAAGACTCAAACCACTCTGGCCATGTTCCTACCACCGGGAAGGTGGAACAGGAGCCTAAAAAACATGGCAATCAGGTTCAAGACTAGCTTCTTCCCAGCAACCATTAGGCTCTGGAACGCTACACAACACTAACCTCAGTAACGATGGACTGCGTATCTGATTGCACTACAGACTTTGGGTTTTGCATTGCTATGGCTACCTTGTGTTACGTGTTTAATGTATAATTGATGAATAATATTTTTATCTGTGTGCATTGAATTTACTGGCTTGAAAAACTGCATGATGTAAGAATGTCACTATTCTATTGTTGGCACAAGTGACAATTTAACAGTCTTGCCTCTTGAAATCAGGCAAAAGTTCACGAGCCAAGTGGAAGGACAAAGGTTCCCAAGCTGAACTCACACTTCCTGGCACACTACATCTCTGGCCCCTTGCTGCAATGTTGAATTACAACATGGCAGTGCAATCTTTAGTACTTCTAACTTCACCTGCTGCCATGCGTTCCAGATCTTCTTTGTACCAGCAGCTGGTAGATCCTTGTGCTCCACTACACAGAGGATAGTAACATTTATCCATACAATGAAATGCTTTCTGCCCTTAATGGATTTTGTTTTAAAGAATGAGTAGATATATTCAATAATAAGCTTATAAAATAAACAGCAGTTGGGGATTATTTAGGCATGAGAATTCAAAATAATTTCCACATTGAAATATTCTTTAATGTTCTCAACCTTTGCCTCAAGCGCATTTTCCAAATGCCAAGCATTCCACAAACTTCTGATCCATAATCAATATCTATTGAAGAAATAACTTGGATTCCACTGGTGACATCTTTATTTAGGGCTCTTCTAATCTGGCAAGAATTGTCCAATTAAAGTTACCTACACTATGAAATGTTCAATGGGATTTATTTTAAATGCAATAAAACTAGAGGCAGGGTTGTATTCATGCACTAACAATTGAATACACTGGGATGAACCAAGCTAGTATTATATATTGGAATAATGAACCTCGTGTAATTGTCCCTGTTGCTCAATTTCTGCCCTGTATTCAATATCCATACTAATAACTGGCTTCTATGCTTATACTGTGGCTGCAGCAAGCTATAAAGGCTTGGCGGTGACAGAAAAACATGTGCAATTGAGGAATGGTGGGGCAGAACCTATGTTCATTTGAGGCTTATGTTTGAGGCAGCTCTTTTATTTATTTGTGATGGGTAAACCTTTTTAATTATCTTGAATACTGGTGCTTTATATTTCAAATTAGGATCATTAATGATACCAAAGGGAAAGTAATTTTTAGACCAAGTCTGTGAACCAATCTGAAATATAATAATTATTATTTATTTCTAGTAATATTTCAAATCATTTGGTATTTTTAAATTATTTTTAAATTAAATTAATTTAATATTGTTTCAGCATGCTCTTGGTCTCTTTTTAAGAAATTGCTAGCCTCCTAGAAAGAGCACATTACTGAGTAAATAAGGTGCAACATGTAATAATACGATTTGGGCCACTGCAGAAAACGTGGTAGAAAAAAAAAGGAGGAAAAAAAAAAAAAAAAAAAATCAGAAAAGGAATGCGGGGTCGAGCTTGCTTTGAGGATCCTGTCAATTTATTTTCCTGAAAACATTAACAAAGCAACCATACTCCATTGGGGTCTTCCTGACAGCCCACTGAGGTCATAACTTTGACAATCATAACCACCTGTTGTTACACTCCCCATACTACTTTAGGGCATATCAGTTGACTTGTGATGCTTTCAATTTCAAAGTTCAGAAATAGTCATTCTTGAAATTCCCAGCATCCTGTGAAAGCAGGGCAAGTGCATGTTCAATGTTTCTGCAATAGCAGAAAAAACTCCTGTAACATATCTTTTGACAATGCCACAGCCTCTGTTAATGGAAATACGGATGGTGGTCAACAACCAGATTTGGAAAATTAGAGAGACCAGTGGCAGAAAATATTTGCCACTTACGCCGAGTTATGATCTGCTCATGGCCCTACAGCAGCCGGGTGAATTGTGCACAGCCTGCACAGAAAGAGCTGATGGGATCACGCTGGGACGCACCGACCACATCAATCCGATACCAACGGGCCTTTAAGCGGGAATTAAGAAATTGCACATCCACTTAGGCCAACATCAGACTTTTTAACTTTGCAAGATGGCAGAATGTGACAACTCTGTGTGCTGTTCCAGAAGAGGATCTTTTGTAGCATGATTTGACTGGAGAGCATGCAGAACAAGCATTTCATTGTATCTCTGTATACGTGGCAATAATTAAACCCAACCGAACATAATAGCTTAGCCACTACCTCCTATTTTTCAACGCTCCCTGTAAACTATCGCCATAAGTAAGTTTTATGAACACTACCGAAAAACCTGCAAAGCAAAAAAATGGTGGGGCAAACATGACAAATAAAAAGCAAATGCTGAAAATACACATCAGGGCAAATACACATCCTAATGCATTTGGGCAGAGACCTGCTGCCCTCTGGAAGGCGCTATAGGTGCATCAAATCCAGGACAAACAGACTCAGGAATAGCTGCTTCCCGAGAATTATATCTACCATAAATTCAAATCCACACATGCACTGACTACACCGCCCAACAGGACTTCCATCTGTATATATGTATGTAGCGCCGTAGAATTTGTGCACCTATTCCCCCCCCCCCATCTCCCTTCTGTTTTGTTTTTTCTGTTTCTTGTTTTTTTTGTGTAAAATTGTATGTATGCACCGAGTACGAGCAGCTTTCAGTTTCACTGTACATGTATAGTGACAATAAATGGCATATCTATATCTTGGAAAGGATGAAGATTTAATTACTTTAAAGGTAGACACAAGATGCTGGAGAGGAATGGGTAACGTTTCGGGTCGAGACCCTTCTTCAGACCCGAAACATCACCCATTCCTTCTCTCCAGAGATGCTGCCCGAGTTACTCCAGCATTTTGTGTCTACCTTCGATTTAAATCAGCATCTGTAGTGTTTTCTCCCACAAGAGTTAACGACTAGATTGGTGAATTTGCAAAAACATAGAACAGTAGAGCACAGTCTGTGCCAAATATGATACCGTTAAATTAACCTCATCTGCCGGCATGTGATCCATACCTCTCCATTTCTTGCATGTCCACATGCCTATCTAAAAGCCTCTTAAATGCCACTATCATATCTGCCTCCACCACCACCCCTGGCTGTGTATTCTAGCACCCACAACTCTATAAAAAAAATTGACCCACACTTCTCCTTTAAACTTTGCCCTCACCTTAAAGCTATGTCCAGAGAACATGCATCCAGAATATGTATCCTGACCCAGCATGTGCACAACTGAACTGCAACAATGAACGATTTAGAAATAATTAAACAACTGCTTTGCCTATAAAGTAGTTTTCAAACACCAATCTTGATTCCAGAAACATGCTAGTGTTCTTCCACAGAAAATGAAGCAATCCTTTTATGTGTGCATCTTTTAACATACAAAATAAACATCCTCTGAAACAGACAACAGAATGACTGGCAATAATAGCAAGCATATGGATCAGAGTTGAAATTATGTGCAGAACTTCTCACCAGCAATGATTAATCGCTGAACAGGCATTTTTGACAAGGAAGGAAGGAAAACACTCACTAGGATTTTGTTCAGTTTGCCAGAAACTGAATTTGCAAAGTCAGGCACAGATAATGGTTCAATGGAAATAATGGAGAGACATTAAACAATGGAAATACAAAGAAACTGCTGACAGCAGTAGTGTTTTTTTTCCAAGGTTCTACAAATCTATTTTCATTCTAGAATACCTGCATAATGCACAATTGTATACTTGGGGTTAGGCTGCATTTAGCATACACATCCACCACTGATTTTCTGGCACCTTTGGTTCCAGTGCCTTCCTGGATTATACGTTTTCCGGACCAACAGGGATCATGTTCTCTTAAAGGAGTCCAATGGTACAGGAACAGTCTGCCTATGCCGCAGTGATACCGGCCCACAAACTCTGCTGTGGGAACAGATCTGTCAGTTCCGACCGGAGTTCCTAAGCACCAGCCACAGCGGGCAAATTTGACTCGTAGATTGGCGCAGAAGTCATGACGAGGTTGAAATCGGCCACCTTACCAATGTTTGGGGGGGGGGGGGGGGGGGGGGGGGGGGGGGGGGGGGGGGGGGGGGGGGGGATTTTGAGCGCCCTCTCATAACCACCAGCTGGCAGAAAAATCAGTGGTGGACCTGTATTGTGCGCAGTGTTGTTGGCCTCATTTAAGAACAGATATGGAGAGGGTTTAAAAGATTTACTAGGATGCTGGATATACAAGGAACTGCAGGATGCTTGCTTACAAAAAAAAAGACTTGGTGTTGGAGGCAAATAAGCGGGTCAGGTAGCATCTCTGGTGAACATGGATAGGTGATGTTTCGGGTCAGGATTAAAAAACAGTCCCAAAACTAAACATCACCTATCAGTATTCTACAGAGCTGCCAGATCCACTGAGTTACCACAGCACTGTGTATCTTTAAAAAAAAAAGACAACTGCCTGGATTAGAGGGTATTAAGGAGTGGTTAGAAAAAGTTGATTAGTGGAGTATCAGAGAGCAAAGGGGAGATCTGATATATGTTTATAAAATTATGAGAGATAGATACAAGGTGGATGGTATTTTTCCGATGGTCCAAAGGTCCATTAATCTTTGGTTTAAAGGGAATAGTTTCACAGAGATATGCAGGGCAAGTTTTTTAATTTTTTAATTTTTTTATAAAAGAGTTGTTGGTGCCTGGAATGCACTGTAAAGGATAGTAGTGAAAGCAAATCTGATGGTGTTTAAGAGGGTTTAGAGAGACAAGAATGTGGATCATGTTCAGACCGATTGGAGTTCTTCAATTTGCCGTCATGTTTGGCACAGACATTGGGGCCGAACGGCCCTGTTCCTGTACTGTTCTTTTTCGGATAAGAAACAGAATTCAACCAAGGCTGTCAGTACTCAGTGGAGATAAAAACTGAATGCTACAATAGTCTGAAAAGTTTGACAGGGTAGATGCCAAGAAGTTATTTCTTCTACATGATACCACTGAAATAGGTACACGATCACAGAATATGGGATTGTCGATTTAAAATAGAGATGCACAGAAATGTCATAGATCTTGGTGATGCAAATCATCTGAGTTATATCTCCCAGACAACTGGGGATCCTTGGTCATTGAGTATATTCAAAGTAGAGGTTGTTGACTAAAAAGGAACGCATGGATTCACAAACCCGTCTTCATTAACGGGTCAGTGGTAGAGACAGTCAACAACTTCAAGTTCCTGGGCTTGCATGTCTTCGAAGATCTGTCCTGGACTCAGCGCATTGATACAATCAAAAAGTAAGCCCATCAATCCCTCTACTTCTTTGGAAGATTAAGATTTGTTACGTCGATGAATACTATCTTGAACTTCCACAGGTATATGATAAAGAACATAATGACCGGTTGTATCACTACCTGGTTCAGTAATTCAAACGCCCAGGAATGTAGGAGATTCCAAAATGTAGTGAATAGTCCATCACGGGTACCGACCTACCCACCTTCGAAAGGATCTACAGGAGTCAATGCCCGAGAAGGGCAGCCAGCATCATCAAGAACCCACACCATCCTGGCCACACTCTAATTTCACTCCTGCCATTGGGAAGAAGGTACAAGAGTCTGAAAATAATTACATCCAGGTTCAGGAACAGCTTCTTCCCAAAAACTATTAGGTTACTGAACACTATAAACTACAACTAAACGCCAAACTGCATTGGTTGCACTAAAGACTTCAGCCTTTTTGTTTTGTTGGTTTTGTGCACTACATTGTTTTATTTTAGTTATTAAACTTTGTTTGTTTATTATATTATATATTGAATACTGTTTACACAAACCTGTGATGCTACAAGTAAGAATTTCATTTTTTAGTTTCAGTACATGTGACAATAAAACACCCGATTCATGACAATTCTTTAGACAGCAAATGGAATTTATATATATTGAGACCAAGCAAGAAAGTAGATAAATATAAGATGAGATCTGATACTAATGAATGGCAGTGCAA
Organism: Leucoraja erinaceus; assembly: GCF_028641065.1. Taxonomy (NCBI): domain Eukaryota; kingdom Metazoa; phylum Chordata; class Chondrichthyes; order Rajiformes; family Rajidae; genus Leucoraja; species Leucoraja erinaceus. The sequence continues at coordinate 10,366,877 of NC_073382.1, forward strand.
GATCAAAGGCACAATGCTGACACGTGTTTCAGATTTTCATGCACTTGGGATGAATATGAAGACCCACATTTGGCTTCCTCTGTCCTCACCTCTAGTAAATGTGTTGTAACCTCCAGAAAACCTTAATAAATTCCCTGTACAGGTGTTTCCAGGGTTACTGATAAGCTGACTAATGGAAATCCAACCTTATGTTAATTCCCCCATATATTTATAAAGCATTGTTCAAGATAGCAATAATAATAAAATATTTTGTGGTATTCATTAATGGCTGGATACAGCATGTATTTCAATAAGTTATTAATAGAAACAGTGTTAATTCCCCCAATATTTAATAAAGCATAATTTCTAAAGCATTGTTCAAGATAGCAATAATAATAAAATATTTTGTGGTATTCATTAATGGCTGGATGCAGCATGTATTTCAATAGTTATTTATAGACAGTGTTAAGTTGAATATTTAATTAAATTAATTTCAAGCAAGTCAATGGAGAGCAATACAATGTGGACTACTACAGAAAATTGCCATTTCTGATGGACAATAGTTCATTGGAACAGAATCCTTATGTAACCCAGGGACTGCCTGTATTGTGGATTCCAACATAATATTTAAAATCTAAAGACTTATTAAAAGATGAAATCTTAGCCCGGATATATGCTGAGACACTGCTTTTAAATGTCCAATTAACATCAGTAGCAACCCTTCACTTGCTCCCCCCCCCCCCACTCCCCCCTTCCCAATTCTCTTCGACTTTAGACTAGAACTGCAGATTAGGAAAAGGGGAAATGCAGCGAGACCTGCGTGTCATGGTAAGTCATTGAAAGCAGGCATGCAGGTGCAGCAGGCAGTGAAGAAAGCGAATGGTATGTTAGCTTTCATAGCAAAAGGATTTCAGTATAGGAGCAGGGAGGTTCTACTGCAGTTGTACAGGGTCTTGGTGAGACCACACCTGGAGTATTGTGTACAGTTTTGGTCTCCAAATCTGAGGAAAGACATTATTGCCATAGAGGGAGTGCAGAGAAGGTTCACCAGACTGATTCCTGGGATGTCAGGACTGTCTTATGAAGAAAGACTGGATAGACTTGGTTTATACTCTCTAGAATTTAGGAGATTGAGAGGGGATCTTATAGAAACTTACAAAATTCTTAAGGGGTTGGACAGGCTAGATGCAGGAAGATTGTTCCCGATGTTGGGGAAGTCCAGGACAAGGGGTCACAGCTTAAGGATACGGGGGAAATCCTTTAAAACCGAGATGAGAAAAAACTTTTTTCACACAGAGAGTGGTGAATCTCTGGAACTCTCTGCCACAGAGGGTAGTTGAGGCCAGTTCATTGGCTATATTTAAGAGGGAGTTAGATGTGGCCCTTGTGGCTAAGGGGATCAGAGGGTATGGAGAGAAGGCAGGTACGGGATACTAAGTTGGATGATCAGCCATGATCATATTGAATAGCGGTGCAGGCTCGAAGGGCCGAATGGCCTACTCCTGCACCTAATTTTTATGTTTCTAACTGCTGCCTCACAACATCAGAAATCCTATTCGATTCTGCCCACGGATGCAGTCTTTGCGGAGTTTGCACCTTCTCCTTGTGACCGCCTGGGTTTCCTCCCAGTACTCTGGTGTCCACCTGTATCTCAAAGATTTTTATGTTACTTGGCCTCTGTAAAATTGTGTGGAGAGTGAATGAGAAATTGGGATAACATAGAACCTGTGTAAGCAGGTGGCGAGGATTCGGTGGGTTGAGTGGCCCGTTTCCATGCTGTATCTTTCAATCAATCCCACTATACATCAATGTTGTTAAGGGTCTTACCAATGTTGTTAACGGTCCTACTCTTCCATTACATTTGACCTCCAATAGAGCAACACTTCACACTTGCTCAGATTAAACACCATCTCCTTTTTCTCTGGCCACATTTGTAACTGATCCATATCCTGCCATATCCTTTGGCACCTTCCTCACTGCCAATCTATCAATTTTGGAGCCCACTGAAATTTAAACTTTTCCCCACCAAAACACTGGAATAACTCAAAAGTTGAGTTCCTCCAGCAGTTTGATTTTTGCTCCAAATTCCAGCTTCTGCAGCATTTTGTGTATCAACTTTTCCCAAGCAATAGATTTAGGGTGAATGGAGGTTTCGGGGGGAATCTGAGAAATAATTTTTTCACCCAGAATATGGTGGAAATCTGGAACTCATTGTTTGAGATTGGTGGAAACTGTGATTGCCAGGACTGAGACGGCTCAAAAGCTGAAAAATTAGATTAGTATAGATATGCATTTCCATACAGTGACTGAAAAATAATATCAGCCAATATTTTTCTTATTTTACTTAGTAACTGAAAATCTACTATTGTCCTTATTATGACCAAGGAAGAAGGGGCAATGGATAAGAATTGAACATTTTAAATATTTCTATTTCAAAAATTATCTAAATATCAATGTATATCCAAAAAATGCACCCAGTGTTTACCCAAAATCTCCATTGGCTGCTGAAGAAATGTTCACGTTTGTAAAGAAAGAGCATTTTGTTTAATTCTCATCCTACCTCTTCATCACTAAACAAAAGCTTGTTCTCCAAAGCGAAATGAGGCATTGTCAAACATTACATTAAAAATAATGTGCATTCAAATACAAAAGCACTAATGCACATATGAAACAAATATAATGTTAAGTGATGTAACAAGACAAGACATGGGAAGAAACACGATGCCATTGTACACACCAGAAAACGGGCTCATAATAAAAATGATTTACAGTTTGGGTTAACAAATCCATCAAATGCATGTTATTCCTTTTCCACATATTTAAACATGGTCTAGAATCATGAATATACTAGATTTTTAAGCATAAAATAGACAACCACCAGGAGTTTTCCCCCCCTCAGTGGGTTCGGTAACCAGCGCTCACTATTTTTGTTCACATTTTTCCTATTGTTCTTGAACCAATATTGGTGGAGCAAGGACGTGAGCAACATAAGTGATCGCATGGGTGGGCCAGAAAAAGCCCGGCAGCCAGCTACACTGTCAAACCCGTCAAATTTGTTTAATGCTTCAGAACAGAGACGTTCAAACCTATTAAAATATATTAACCAATTAAGAAAACTAATACCATTAAATCATAATTTAAACCTGAAATGTACCTCACCGATTGCTAGAATGTAGGCAACCAATTGCAAGAACCTGGGGAGTATTTTCTACTGCCAAATTTCTGCTTTATATTTATATTTAATATTAAATTAAGGAATTTCAAGAGTTTGGTCACGTGGAACCTGCCACAAAGTCATGGACACTGTTAGTGACCTACACAACTACATGCACAGGAAGCATCTACAAGTGCAAAAGCTTGAACAGCAGCAGCATATATAGAGATGATCATGCTGCAGCATTAGTGTATGTTGATAGGGATGGAAAGGGTACCACCTGGCAGTCTCAGAGATAGATTTTGCTCTCTTGGACATTGGAAAGGACAATTATTCCATGGCGTAGTGCAATAAGAACTGCGAACATAGCAATAAGAACTGAGAACACTACGAGTCTTAGCTGCAGAGAATTACAAAACAGGAAATAGAGCAGATGAATGCAAGTGAATAAACAGCACAGGAGGGAGCACTATTTATGGGTAATGGAGGACCTCAACAAGTCACCAGGTTGCACCTCAACAGGAATGGAAACAAATATTTGTATGGAGGAGGATGGGGTGCAATTTTCCTCATGCTACTGGAGATGGATTAATCTCGTTTGGAAGAGCTATGAGCACCTGATGGCAAAATCAGAAAGGAAATAGTTATATTGTTAACATATTCAAGGGTACTTGATATTTTGTAAAGATAAGCTAAAAGGAAATGCAGATGGGGCAAGACCAATATTTCAGGATGAGAAATGGAATTAGCTCAGAAGCCCAAAATGTGGAATCAGTTTGGAGACATGATAGAAACCTCTGGTTGTGGTAATATTTTGGCCCCCTTAACATTAGGTATACTGTAAGATGGAATAAATTAGAAATAATGTGGGCTGGTAAGAAAGCTACTGAAACAATCAAGCAATTTTAATAATCATATAAATTAAAGAATCAAATTGGAAAAAATTAACACTGCAAATCTGTTCATAGCAGAAATGTGCAATATCTTATTTGATAGCAATACATTTAAAATTCAGAGAGCTGGCTATTTAGATCTGGAAACGTGTAATGTGACAGGATTAATTAATAATAAGCGAGTTCGGTATTCCGACTGCGCATGCCCAGGTCAAAGGTCACTATGCATAACATTGCTGGAAAACAGTGAACCTTCATTTCTTCCATTTTTTCTAGCTTTGATTTTTCTAGGTAAGAAAATACAGCTTTCAAACTGTGAAATAGTTGTATTTATTGTTCCTTAGTTATAAGCTAAGATTATTTTGTTATTTTTATTATTGCTTTATGCTTTGGTGAGCGAGCGAGATCGTGCTCGTCCGTGGTCGGTGTCGGGTCCGGGTCTGTTGAGTTGCTGCTGGGCTGTCCCCGTCCCCTCCCGCGTGTCTTGTCCAACCCCGCTCCCCAACAGGCCGGGGCCCGCTGGCGGCCAATCCCCCCGGCATTGGCGAAAGCCGAGCACCAGCCATACACACAAAGCGCTGCAGCAATTCAGCCTTCTCCCCGCACCGGCTGCAAACCCGGCCCGACACCTCCGGTCGCCCCCAAGGACAGGGACGAGACACCCAGGAGGGGACGGGGATGGCCCAGCAGCAACTCAACAGACCCGGAACCGACACCGACCATGGACAAGCAAGATCTCGCTCACTCACCAAAGCATAAAGCAATAAAAACAACAAAATAATCTTAGGTTTTAACGTAGGAATAATAAATACAACTATTTCACAGTTTGAAAGAGGTATTTTCTTACCCTGAAGAATCAAAGCTGGAATAAACGGAAGAAATGAAGTTACACTGCTTCACAGCAATGTTATGCATAGTGACCTTTGACCTGGGTATGTGCAGTCGGAATACCAAACTCGCTTATAGTATAATCAACAAATTCCCAGGAACAAGCGATCAAAATTAGCATAGTAGAATTTCAATCTCAATTCAAAAGCGAGAAACTTAAGGTTAAAATCCGTGTCTCGAATTTATAAATCCAATGCAAAGGTATGAGGGCAGAGCTGGCCTTGGAAAATAAATGGGAAAGGTAGTAATTTATGGTCTGGCAGATACTTAGGGTGATGCTTTATAAATCTCACCAAAATTATATTCTGATGAAGGTTTGAAGGATGCACCAACTTCCATAAATAAGGAAATTAACGAAATAAACATATGAAAATGGCACAGTATTGTAAATTTTAGTGGTAGGCCAAAAGATTGCAAATTTTCAGGGAACCAGCAAAAGATAATTAATAAAATTATAAAGAGGGAGAAAATAAAGGATGAGTAAAAACTAGCAAATAATACAAAAATATAGTATGATTCGACAGATATAAATAAAGTAAATTAAACATTGGATCATTTGAAGACGACACTGTCGAATTGATACAAAAGCTGGAGTAACTCAGCGGGACAGGCAGGATCTCTGGAGAAAAAGAATGGGTGACATTTTGGGACAGTCATTAAAGATCTCTCCATTCCGAGGCCGATTCCGAATTACGAAAAGTGTCTGGTCCCAAGGTTGTCGGAAGATGACAGGTGACATTTCGGGTAGACATTTCGGGGTTACAGGCAGGACTCTCGACCTGAAACATCACCCATTCCTTCTCTCCAGAGATGCTGCCTGTCCCGCTGAGTTACTCTAGCTTTGTGTCTATCTTCAGTTTAAACCAGCATCTGCAGTTCCTTTCTACACACTGTAGATTTAATAGTCGGGAGTAGAGAAACAACAAACATTCATATCATTGTTTTAGATCAGTCTTCATAATTGAAGCCATTGAAACATCCCAATAATAATAAATAATTAATGCGGCTTTCGGAAAGGAGGAAGTTAAGATTAAAGGTCAAGTGCCCAGGATCTAATGGCCTGCATCCAAGGGTCTTAAAGAAGCGAATTAACTAGTTGTAGTCTACCAAAACTGTTGAAAAACTACAAATGTAATGCTATCATTCATGAAAAGAGGGGAACAGAAGCTGAAAACTATATGTCAGTTAGTTCACATTTGTCATCGTGTAATGCTGGAATCTAATACTTGGGTGGCAATAGCCAGAGATTTAAAAAAATCATTAGACAGTGAAGGAGAGCCTATGTGGTTTTTTGAAAAGAGAAGAATTGTTTGATACATTTTCAAGTTCTTTCAGAATATAATAGACAAGATAAATGTAAATTTTGATTTTCAGAAAGCATTCAATAAGGTGGCACATAAAATGTCACAGCACAATTAATAATGCATGGGGAGGTCATATATTTGCTTAGATAACATAGCTAACAGAGGGGCCAAAATAAATGGGCCATTTTTGAATTAACTATCAGTAACTAATGGGGCGTCAGTGAGCATTACTGGGGCCACAACTATTTATAATCTATTTTAATGACTTGATTAAATGACCAAGTATTCTGCAGCCACATTTGCTAAGAAAATAGGTGGGTTAAGATGGTGCCAAGGAATCCCAACAAGTTTCCGCTCTGCCCTTGGACTCCATGTGGTATCCTGTAACAAAACGCAGTTGAAAAACAACCAGAAATCCTGGGCCAGTAACTTCCAAATTTCGTAATTTACAAATAACCCTGATACTTGCATGCAATCATGCTGGGAAACATTGTTGTAACTACCAGCAGAAAGAAAACAAGCATGTAGTTTCCCATCTCGTTATTTTGAAAATGTTATTTATATTTTAGGAAATAAAAATAACACCAATGACTTCAGTGAGCAGATACTCAAATAAAATGGTAAACAGACAAATATACCACAGTAGATTCTACGCTATATTTAACATAATCTGAAGTACAAGGAGAAATTAAACAGAGTGGGCCTGTATTCTCCTGAATTTGGAAAAAGGAGATAATCTCATTAAAAGACCTATAAAGATTTAGTTCCATACATATTCAAGATTGTGAATGATAGATTAGGTAATCTGATACATGATTAGTGGAGGAAAGTGCCACTGAAGTAAAAATTCAGACAGAATTTTTTTGAATGGTCAAATGGCCTACAGTTGCTTCTATTTCTTAGATTTGAACAGATAGTTCTGCTGTCATGTGAAGTTGTGTTCCAGAGAAAGATTGCATTATGGAATATAAAAACAATTTGTCAATGGGGAAAAAAAGGAGTTAAGGACTAGTGAGTTTCAGACTTGCAATAACAAAGTTATTTTTCCCTCGGGGAGGTATTTTTAACAGCTGCAAACTAAAGCCTATGTGTTACATTGTTTAAGAGAGTATCTTTGAACAAGTGTGAATGGAAGAGATTGCTTGTCAATTTCATTGATCACTTGCAGTGAATTTGAGACAATTCTGATAACAGTGGGTGGTAACAAATTGATGACCTTTCATCATAATTGGGGGAAAAAAAGAGGAAAAGTATGGTTTAAATGGCAGAGAATGGGAAAGAGGACGAGGTAAAAGAATGCAGCAGGAGAGAAGAAAAAATCCTGATAGAAACAGTTGCAAGAAACTGAAATAAAATAATGCTATAAACAGCCAACAGGCCATGGGAGCGAAAAATTATGTAACTGGTTAATAATCGTCTGTTAAAACTGGTCAGTTCGGCCAGTAATAAGAAAGGTTAGTTATCTGAAATTGTTTTATCTAGTCCCCAGTCTTGTCACATGGCTAGATGGATGATCAGGTGCTTGTCTTCAAACATAGACTTCATTGGACCAGTTCAGGAGGCCAAAAATCAGAGGTCTGAATTAAACTGACAATTGGCATTTGAAGACTCAAGGTCTGAACCAAGATGTTCTACAAAACAGTTATCCAATCTGTGTTCAGTTTGTCCACTGTAGAAAAGATCACACTGTGAGATCTGGGTGCATTATATCAAATTAGAAGTACAAGCACATTGCAGCCTCATCTGTAAGGATCTGCTTGGCTTCCGGATGGTGGGAAAGAGGTAAAAGACGCAATGCTTCTCCTGTGGTTGAAAGAGAATATGCCACGAAAAGAAAAATGTTTTTGGTGGAGCCAGTAGAGAGGCAAGCGATGGAGGAAACTTTGGAATGTTGAAAAAGGGAAGTAAAGAAAAGACATTCATTGCTGGAGTTGTGTTAAAAATAGCAGAAACTATGAATCAAACAAAGGAGACTGCAGATGCTGAAATCTTCATCTAAAAGAAAACTGCAAGAGGAACTGATTAGGTCAAGCAACATCTGAGGAGGCAATGGACAGACCTTATACGCTTGGGTAATGTTGAAAATTTAGTCAACTGCCTAATCAACCCTTTTTGGTGGGAGGAGGGGTAATTAGGGCTCAACACCCCCCCCTGTGTGCCTGGGCCCTGGACTTTCTCACCGCCAGGCCCCAGGTAGTCAAGATGGGAGGGAATACATCAAAGTCTCTCACCCCGAGCACAGGATCCCCCAGGGTTATGTCTTCAGCCCCCTATTGTATTCCCTGTACACACATGACTGTGTGGCTAGGTTCAGCTCCAACTCGATAATCAAGTTTGCTGATGACACTGTGGTGATGGGCCTGATCTCAGACAATGATGAGAAGGCCTACCGGGAGGAGGTGGCTGATCTGGCACTCTGGTGTCAGGACACCAGCCTCCTCTTGAACATCAAAAAAACTAAGGAGCTGATCGTGGACTTTAGGAGGGCACATCATCCGAGGACGTACACACCATTGAGGATAAATGGGGATACTGTGATAGGGTGAACTGTTTTAAATACCTGGGAGTCCACATCTCTGAGGATATGACATGGACATCACACGCCGCAGCACTAGTGAGTAAGGCAAGGCAGCGCCTTTGCCACCTCAGACAATTGAGGAAATTCAGAGTGTCTCCGAGGATCCTCCAGTGCTTCTACTCAGCGCCTGTGGAAAGCATTTCGTCCGGAAATATTACAATCTGGTTTGGGAATTGCTCTGCCCAGTAAAACAAGGCTCTGCAGAGAGTAGTGCGTTCGGCCGAACGCACTATGGGAACTTCACTCGCCCCCCTGCAGGAACTATACATCAGGAGGTGCAACTCCAGAGCCAATAAAATCATGGGAGACCCCTTCCACCCCTGCAACGGACTGTTCCAGCTGCTACGGTCAGACAAACGCCTCCGTTGCCATGCTGTGGGAACGGAGAGGTTGAGATGGAGTTTCTTCCCAGAGGCCATTCGGACTGTAAACTCCTATTTCACCAGGGAATAACTTTACTGTACCACTCTACTACTTTTTTTTTTTAATTGCCGTTTTTTCCCTTTTTCCTTCCGCCCACAATATTTAATATGGAAAAGAATATGTGATTCTGTTACATTCTGTTTGTAATTTGGTTGGTTGTCTTTTTGCACAACGTCCGCGAGCATTGCCACTTTTCATTTCACTGCACATCTCGTATGTGTATGTGACGAATAAACTTGACTTGAAGCAAGGGTGTCACGCCACATATGCAGGAGGACAACTCAAAAGCAAAAGCTTTCAAAATCTTAATATCAGAACATATATATGACAGAGCTAGAGAAATTGATAGAATAGAATGGAGTCCTCCCCACAGGAGCAGGGTGAAACATGTAGTCCAGATAGCTATGGAAATCTTCGAGCTAATAATGGACACAAGTCACTAACCTATCCTGAGACAGAAGTTGGGAAGTCAATAAAAGGATGTAGCAATGTTATTTCCCTTGTCTATGGTGTTAGCATGATAGGCTAATACAAAAGTTTAAAATTTATGGGGTCCAAGGCAGGCTGGAAAATTGGATTCAAAATTGTCTGTGACATAGGTGTCAAAGGCAGCAGTGGAGGAGATTTGGTTTTCTAACTGGAAATCTGTGATCAGTGATGTAACAAGAATCAATTTTGGGATTCTTGATGTTTATGAAATAGACAAGAACCAAGTCAAGAGATTACGTCAACTCAATACAATTTGGATACTAATGCAAGAGATAAGATCAGTAAGTCTGCACAAAATCTGTGGTATAGATAGTGAAAAGAATTGTTAGGTAGGCTACAGCATGATATTGGTCAGGTGGAAAGTTGGACAAAGCAATGGCAAAAGGAATTTAATGCTCGACAATTGCAAAATTATGTACATAAAGTCAAATCAGGGTAGAAAATGTACACAATAAATGGAAAAACACTTGCCAGCATGCTGATGACCAGTGTGACTTTGGGGTGCGCCCTTAGATTCCTGAAAATGCCAGGTAAATATGGGTTGTTTGTCTTATGGCAAAAATCATAAAAGCAGGGATGTCACTTTTAAAAACAATGGTTTAGCATATTTGAAGTATTGTGTGCAATTCTGGTCATGACACGATAGGAAAGATCCAATTGTGCTATTTGTGTGTTTTACTTAAGAGCCAAGGGTCACACAACCAAGAGGTCAAACAGTCAACAGAAATGAGAAGAAATATTTTTAGCAGTTTGCGTACGTTTGAAATTCTCTACCCAAGATGTATGTGGATACGCAATAGCTGAAACCAGGTGTCTTATTAGGTACCATCCAGCTTATTTGTCTTTAGGAAAATGGAAACAGTTTGATGAAAGTTACAGAGATCACAAGATGTAATAGTTTACATATGGCTGAATATTATTTTAAGACACAAATGAAAAACCAGGAAGATTGCTGGAAAATCCAACAACATCTGTAAGTATTCACAAGGTTATTGCAAGCAAACCCTAGTATGCTTTTAAATCAGATATGCAAATTCAATTCAAGAAAATAAAATGTTGATTATGACAATTTATGATCTTTATTATTCAGTCAGCAAGCAAGTGTTAGGAAATCTTACCTCAAATCTTCCAATAAATCGCATTCTCCTTGATGCTTTGCCTGAAGTTTAATCATTTGCTCAGCATGGATGTTTTTCAGTTCTTGAGTGACTTTTACCTTTGATAAGAACACACTTCTTTCAGAGATAGCAAACCGTACAAATAAAAGCAACTATCAAGCTACAACTGAACCCACCAAATTCCTTGTGAGAACTTGCAAAAGTAGTAAAATATAAAATATTAAATAGTAAAACATAAAATAGCACTAAACTTCGCTGTGTTATGTCATAACACAAGCCAGTGTCCGTAAAGCTCTTATACCGTTTATAAATGTAGTTATGTAATGTCCTAAACTATGTAAATAATACAGAATATTTTTAACCAGACATTATCGCACACCGCTGGTCTTGAAAACAATTTTGAAAAATTCTACCCTTTCACTTTGCGAGAAAGTCGCTGATTTAAAGTGTAGTTTTATATACCATAAAGCGCCTTTCTTTGAACGCCCACTCCAATTACAAGGATTTTAAAGGGCAGATGTGTACATATTTTGGACTGTACTTCGACGCATACGTGATACTTAGCTGGATGGAGTGTGATGTACGAAAATAAATGTTTGGTTTCCCAGAAAAAAATAACCCACTGCTCTGCCTCCAGAAAAACAATAACACCCTCTCCTTTCACATGCAAATCTCTCACCATCCACCGTGATTTTCAAACTCAACTGAGCTCACATCTTCCATATTTACGTTCCGACAACAAATGGTGTTAACAAAAAAAGGGTATCCCTAACCCCTCCAGCACACGCGCAACCAAGGTAATTAACACTTCCCTGCTTTAATTCAAGCTGTAAATCCGGAAGGTGCTTCTGAACACCGGGGACATCCCCCCCCCTCCCTTCCCCCTCTACCCCGCATACGACATTTCTTCACACAGCAGCGAATAAAGATGTCTCGATCGGGATTGCTCACTCACCTTTCTCGGAGGAGGCTGCATGTCGAAGAACTGGTGGGCAGCATAAATCCCGACGTCGGCGGCTGAGGAGAAAAGCCGAGGAGAAGGGATGGGGAAAGCCGCCGCCGCCGCCGCTGCCGCTGCCGCTGCCGCTGAAGGGAGCAGGGCTGAGAGTGTGGACGAGAAGCGGTGGAGGGATGCGAGCGGAGGAAGGAAGGAAGGAAGGAAACTGCGGTAGTGGAAGAGAGAGAGAAGAGAGGCGAGTAAGCGCGCCCTGGCTCCGCGCTGGCGGGGCGTCACTCCAGCACCGCCATGATTCTTCACCCCCGCTCCTCCTCCTCCTCCTCCTTCCCACACTCGGTCACTCCGCCGCCGCCGCCACCACCACTCGCACGAAAAGGGACAACAAGCACCGTTCTGGGGGAAGGCGGTGAGCATGAAACACCGAGCCGCCCGCACAACAGCGACCACCAGTGGAGACGGCTCCCTCACTCAAGACGGCGGCCGAGGGGCGGGCATCTCCGGCTCCGTCAACACAGCAAACAAAAAAAAAAAATGTCTTCGTGTCAAACGCCAATGCGGCCCAGCGGGCGCCCCTGCCTCTCCCTCCCCTCCCCTCCCGCTCGGAGGGGCCCGGGCCTCCCCCGTTGTCAGGCAACCGGCGCCAGCCAGCGGCCGATGCAATCAAGCCCGATGGCTCAACCCCATCGATTAATTAGAAGACAACTTTCCCTGTCACCATCGGGAGCTGCACCTGACCTAAACTCCCAATGTTATGTCGAAGATGCTGGAGTAACTCGGCGGGAGGGAGAGAGAGAAGGAATGGGTGACGTTTCGGGTCGAGAACCTTCTTCAGTCTGAGAGTCTAGACAGACCTTATTGTGTGATGTCTGGGGGTCTGTGTGGGGTGGGAGGACCCGTTGCTCCTCCCGTGCAGCAGGTGGCGCTGCACAGGACAAAGGATGTTGTATGTCTTGTAACGACCCAAGCAGTAGTTCCAGGTGCGACAGGGGTTCACCTGCATCTCCTCCAACCTCATCTACTGCATCCGCTGCTCTAGATGTCAGCTGATCTACATCGGTGAGACTAAGCGGAGGCTGGGCGATCGTTTCGCCGGACACCTCCGCTCGGTCCGCAAGAACCTACCTGACCTCCCGGTGGCTCAGCACTTCAACTTCCCCCTCCCATTCCCCATCCGACCTCTCTGTCCTGGGTCTCCTCCATGGCCAGAGTGAGCAACGCCGGAAATTGGAGGAACAGCACTTCATATTCCGCTTGGGGAGTCTGCATCCTGCGGGCATGAACATTGAATTCTCCCAATTTTATTAGCCCTTGCTGTCTCCTCCCTTTCCTCAGCCCTCAGGCTGTCTCCTCCCATCCCTCAGCCTCCTCCTTCTCCTTTTTCCTTCCTTCTCCCCGCCACCACCTATCAGTCTGAAGAAGGGTTTCGGCCCGAAACGTTGCCTATTTCCTTCGCTCCATAGATGCTGCTGCACCCGCTGAGTTTCTCCAGCATTTTTGTGTACCTTGTATGTCTTGTATATAGTTTATCCTGTGGGCAGACAGTATGCGGGCAGCCCTGGATAATATTAATGTGCAGGGATCACTTCGTCTTCTTTCGTGGACAACTTGTTGGACTACTTGTTCTATTTGATCTTACGTTTTGTGCATGTCGAGTTGATTGCATTAGTTGAAACAGGACGGACCACGTGAAGGTTGCAATCTTCCATCCCGGGGATCGCTGGTCGGTGCAGACTCGGTGTCGTTTGGACCGGCGCCGGCCATCTTCCAGAAACTGGTCGACAGTCTGGTTGCCGGGATTCCGTATGTAGCCGCCTACCTGGATGAGATAATTGTCACCGGCTGGACAGAGGAAGAACACCTGCGAAACCTAAAACAGGTCCTCACGGCACTGAACAACTACGGCATGAAGTTGCGCATGGACGTGCGCATTTTTCCGACAACAGGTCACATATCTCGGACATGTGATCTCGGATAGTGGTCTGAAGCCATCGGAAGAATGAGTGGACGCCATTGTGAAATTGCCGACACCCAAAAATGTGAAGCAGCTTCAAAGCTTTAAGGGTAAGATTAACTACAACGGCAAGTTCATACCGGCACTTTCGACTTTGTGCGTACCATTGAACAACCTGCGAAAATGACGTTGAATGGCACTGGTCCAAAGAGTGACCATACATTCACCAGGTTAGAGATGCTCACCCAGAATGAATGAATCTCTTTATTGTCATTGCACATGGTACAACAAAATTTAAAAGTCAATCCCACGGTGCGATTCACAAGAGCAATTTTAAATATATAAGAAAAGGTAAATATATATACATATAAAAAAATTACAGATAAATAACAATAGCAGCTGAGGTAGAGCCATTCAGTTGAATGCGAGTGTTATTTCTTATTTTGCATTGTTAAGTTCACGTATGGCTATGGGGTAGAAGCTGTCTCCGAGTCTGTTTGGGTGAGTTTTGAAAGACCTGTACCGTCTACCAGAGGGCAACAGGTGGAACAGGTTGTGTCCAGGGTGGGAAGGGTCCTTCAGGATGTTGGCTGTCCTGCCAAGGCAGCGAGAGCTGAAGATGTCCTTCAGGGAGGGCAGTGGGCAGCCAGTGATTTTTTGTGCGGTGTTGATGACCCTTTGAAGGGCTCTCCTGTCCGCTGCAGAGCAGCTGGCATACCATGTGGTTATACAGTACGCCAGCACACTCTCGATGGAGCAGCGGTAGAAGGACACCAGCAGCTTCTCCTCCAGGTTGTTTTTCCTGAGGATCCTCAGAAAGTAGAGTCGCTGCTGGGCCTTCTTGACTGCTGTGGTGGTGTTTGTAGTCCAGGAGAGATCCTCCGTAATTTGTGTGCCCAGGAATCTGAAGTCTGAGACCCTTTCCACACAGTCCCCATTGATGAATAGGGGTTTGAGGGCTGCACTGTTCTTACGAAAGTCTATGATAATTTCCTTTGTTTTTGTGGTGTTTAGGATGAGGTTGTTGTCTGAACACCACGCTGCCAGTCTTTGGACTTCCTCCCTGTAGGCCGTCTCATCTCCTCCTGAGATTCGTCCAACCACAGTCGTGTCGTCCGCAAACTTGACGATGGTGTTGGTGGAGTGGGCGGGGGCACAATCGTGGTGTGTAGAGGGGGCTCAACACACAGCCCTGTGGGGAGCCAGTGCTGAGTGTGATGGGGGTGGAGAGGGGATGGACCAATCTGACGGTCTGGGGGCAGTTAGACAGAAAGTCCTTGATCCAGAGGCAGATGGGTTGAGAGAGTCCTAAATCCATGAGTTTGGTGACCAGTCTGCTGGGGATGATGGTATTGAAGGCGGAGCTAAAGTCAATGAAAAGCATCCTAACATAGCTCCCCTGGTGTTCGAGGTGGGTCAGTGCAGTGTGAAGAGCAGTGGCGATGGCATCCTCAGTGGACCTATTTGCTCTGTAGGCAAACTGGTGTGGATCAAAGGTGGGCGGGAGGCTGGCTTTGATGTGCTGCTGGACCAGCCTCTCGAAACACTTCATGATGACTGGTGTGAGAGCGACTGGTCGGTAGTCGTTAAGGCTGCTGATAACAGGCTTTTTTGGTAGTGGGATGATTTTGGCAGACTTCAGGCTCGGTGGGATGATGGATTTGGACAGGGACAGGTTGAAGATTTTCGTGAAGACCTCAGAGAGCTGGTCTGCACATTCCTTCAGAACCCTTCCTGTCACGCCATCCGGGCTGGCAGCCTTCCTCGGGTTCACCGCCCTGAGCACCCACCATACTTCATGCTCCTGCACAGTGAGGGTGTAGTTGTTGTTGTTAGGGGCTGGTGGGAGAATGGTGACGAACTCTTCTGGTTCTGCCTCGAAGCGAGCAAAGAAGCAGTTCAGCTCCTCTGCCAGTGAGGCATCGCTGTCGGCCGTCGTGCTGTTGCTGGGCTTGTAGTTGGTGATGTGCTGGATGCCCTGCCACACCCGCCGTGGATCGTTGTTGTTAAAGTGGTCCTCTATCTTCCTCTTGTGGGCCGCTTTGGCATCCCTGATGCCTTTCTTCAGGTTGGCTCTAGCAGCGCTGTACAGGGCTCTGTCGCCAGACCTGAAGGCAGTGTTGCGGTCCTCGAGGAGAGTTTGGACCTCTTTTGTCATCCACGGCTTCTGGTTGGGGTACACCCGGATGAGTTTGTCGACGGTGACATTGTCAACACAGTTCTGGATGTAAAAGAGTACTGTGGATGTGTACTCCTCCAAGTCCTGATTTCCAAAAATGTCCCAGTTTGTCCTTTCAAAGCAGTCCTGTAGCTGTGAGGAAGCTCCTTCAGGCCAAGTTTTAACAGTCCTGGTGGTGGGTTGAGCTTTTCTCCTGACGGGGGGTGTATGCTGGTACTAAGTGAATGGATAGGTGATCCGACTGGCCTAAGTGTGGTAGTGGTGTGGCTCTAAACCCCTTCTTGATGTTTGAGTAGGCCTTGTCTAATGTATTTTCTCCCCTGGTTGCACATTTGATGTGTTGTTCAAACTTGGGGAGAACTGATTTTAAGTCAGCGTGATTGAAATCACCAGCTATGATATGGGCTGCTTTGGGGTAGGTGTTCTCTTGTTTGCTGATAGTGCTATGGAGGTAGCCTAGGGCTATGCTAGCATTAGCATCCGGTGGGATATACACAGCTGTAACTATGACCACGGTAAACTCACGTGGAAGGTAGAAAGGCCTGCATCTAACTATCAGGTACTCCAAATCAGCAGAACAGTCTGTCTATGATTGTATTTGTGCACCAGTTGTTGTGAACGTAGATGCATAACCCCCCTCCTTTGCTCTTACCAGAGTCTTTGTTTCTATCCCAGCGAAATGCTGTGCGGCCTGCTAGCTCAATGGCTCCGTCCGGTACAAGTGCGTGTAGCCACGTCTCTGTTATTAGCAGAATGCAACTGTCCGCGATGAATTTATTTGCGGCGACCTGTAGTCTTAGTTAGTCCATTTTGTTGGTGATAGATCTGGCGTTGGTGAGAATGATGCTGGGTAGCGGTGGTTTATGTGGTTGTTGCCTTAGCCTAGCGAGTAGTCCGGACCGGCGACCACGCTTTTGCTTCCTGTGCCTCCTCCGTCTACGGCGTTTGCTGGGGCCGACAACAATCCACGGAGAGCCCGGTGTCCTGGCTATCTCCTCCGGTATGTTGCGTGAATGCAGAAAAACACACTTAACTGCCTGTTTACACTGTAATCCGATAATCAGAAGATCCTGTCGGCTGAAGGTGAGATTCGCACGACAAAACGTAACATTGTCAAACAGACATACAAACAAAAACAAACAAAAAAAGCACCGAAAGGGAGAGCCTCGAGCCGCTGCGACTGTGCACGCCGCCATCTTAGGTATCGTGACGCATTGGCATGCTCGGCAGACTGTCGGTAAATGATGTCGGTACTGTCGGTAATTGAAGATGCGTTTGGTCCACTATGACCCATCGAAGCCAATCTCGCTGGCCGCCGATGCATCGCATATGGTCTTGGAGCTGTGATCTCACAAACGGCGCCGAACGGCAAGGAAGAACCAATCCCGTTCACATCCCAAACACTGACGACAGCCGAGGAAAAGCTACAGCCAAGTGGAGAAAGAAGCACTGGCGATGGTGTTTGGTGCCCGGAGGTTCCACCAATATTTGAGCGGGCGACATTTCCTGCTCATCACCGATCACAAGCCGCTGCTGATTAGTTTCAGTCCAGAGAAAGGTTTGCCTATCATGACGTTGCAGCGTCTACAACGTTGGGCCCTGATCATGATGGGATATGATTACCACATCATTTACCGACAGTCTGCCGAGCATGCCAATGCCAATGCACTGTCTTGTCTACCGATTGGACCCGACCTGACATTCGATAAAGAAGAAGAAATTATGGAAATTGAGATGGACGTGAACTTGCTCAACACGCAGGTCATTGTCGATTTCTCTGTCTCCGCAAGGACAGTAGCCACTACACGAGCACAGACCCCATTTTATCAAAGGTACGACATTTTGTCACTCAGGGGTGGCAGAATAGTCCTAAGCTGGACAAGGAATTACGCTCATTCCAGAATGCGCAAAAACGGAAATCTCCTCAAAGGATGGCATTCTGCTTCGCGATGGACGAGTGATCATTCCGACGGAACTGCGATCACTAACTCTGAAAATGTTGCACAAGAAGCACATTGGAATTGTACGAATGAAGGCCCATTCAAAATGGCCACATGTTATCCAAATGAATAAGTATCCAACCACCGAAACAGCCACTTCTGCGCTCGACGATTTGTTCGGCATTTGGGGATTGCCCTTAACAATCGTAAGCGACAATGGACCCCAATTTGCCTCGCAAATGTTTGGTTACTGGTGCAAACAACACTCAATCGTGCATCTGGCATCAGCACCTTTTCATCCGCCCTCAAATGGTGAGGCAGAGCGGCTCGTCGGCGTTTTCAAGCAGGCCATGAAACGTGCTGTAGGAATCGAAAATAAATCGAAACAATTGGCATTGCGCTATTTCTTACAGCAATATCGAACGGTTCCAAACTGCACTACCGGTCGAACTCCAGCGCAGATGATGCTCAGACGTCAAGTGCCCTCTTCCCTATCTGTTTTGAACCCGACCCGTAACGCTTATACGGCGCGCACTCAGCCAACGAATTAGAACAAGCCAAATTTCGACATTGGCGACTACATATATTTCCGCAATTATACAATCAAGGAAAACAAATGGTGCGCTGGCAGGATCATGGCTCACATTGGAACCAAAATGTACACCGAATAAGGACAAGACGGACAATGCAAACGGCATGATGACCAATTAAGAAGCCGCATTCCTTGATCTGGAATTTTTGGGATCTGGACATCACTGGCTCTTGACCACACTTGAGAAGGTGGTGATGAGCCATCTTGTACCTGTGCTGTCCTGGTAATGATGTTACTGCATTACTATTGAGGAGGGCGAGCATGAAGGAATGACCGAACATTTCCAAATCAAGATAACCATTGGTCGACAAAAGTGCTGGATAAACTTAGTGGGTGCAGCAGCATCTATGAAACGAAGGAAACGGGCAACGTTTCAGGCCAAAACTCTTCTTCAAGATAAATGTTAAGAACTCCAACTAAACTACGAACTGCCTGGGATGCACGAGGGACTTTGGGTTTTGTTTTTACACTATATTGTTATAGACAATAGGTGCAGGAGAAGGCCATTCGGCCCATCGAGCCAGCATCACCATTCAATGTGATCATGGCTAATCATCCCCAATCAGTACCCCGTTCCTGCCTTCTCCCCATATCCCCTGACTCCGCTTTCTTCAAGAGCCCTATCTAGCTCTCTCTTGAAAGCATCCAGAGAACCTGCCTCCACCGCCCTCTGAGGCAAAGAATTCCACTGCCTCACCACTCTCTGTGAGAAAAAGTGTTTCCTCATCTCTGTTCTAAATGGCTTACTCCTTATTCTTAAATTGTGGCCCCAGGCTCTGGACTCCCCCAACATCGGGAACATGTTTCCTGCCTCTAGCGTGTCCAAACCCTTAACAATCTTGTATGACTGTAAGGAAAATCCATTTTGTTTTCTCTTATGAGACAATGACAATAAATTGAATCCAATCCAATCCAATTCAATGAGAACCCCTCTCATCCTTCTAAACTCCAGAGTGTACAATCCCAGCTGCTCCATTCTCTCAGCATAGAACAGTCCCGCCATCCCGGGGATTAACCTTGTAAACCTACGCTGCACTCCCTCAATAGCAAGAATCTTCTTCCTCAAATTAGGGGACCAAAACTGCACACAATACTCCAGGTGTGGTCTCACTAGGGCTCTGTACAACTGTAGAAGGACCTCTTTGCTCCTATATTCGATTCCTCTTGTAATAAAGGCCAACATGCCATTTGCTTTCTTCACTGCCTGCTGTACCTGCATACTTACTTTCATAGACTGATGAACAAGGACCCCCAGATCCCGTTGTACTTCCCCTTTTACCAGCTTGACGCCATTTAGATAGTAATCTGCCTTCCTGTTTTGCTACCAAAGTGGATAACCTCACATTTATCCGCATTAAACCTCATCTTCCATGCATCTGCCCACTCCCCCAACCTGTCCAAGTCACCCTGCATTCTCATAGCATCCTCCTCAGTTCACACTGCCATCCAGCTTTGTGTCATCTGCAAATTTGCTAATGTTACTTTGAATCCTTCATCCAAATCATTGATGTATATTATAAATAGCTGCGGTCCCAGCACCGAACCTTGTGGTACCCCACTAGTCACTGCCAGCCATTCTGAAAGGGACCCGTTAATCCCTACTCTTTGTTTCCTGTCTGCCAAACACTTCTCTATCCATGTCCGCACTCTACCCCCAATACCATGTGCCCTAATTTTGCCCACTAATCTCCTATGTGGGACTTTATCAAATGCTTTCTGAAAGGTGAGTAAATGCTATGCCAGAGGACATGTTACCTTTGCCTACGACATAGCACTAGGACCCCAGATTATGGAAGACTAAATTTATGAAAATCTGAGTATGCAAACTCGGCCATAATTTTTTTTTAGTTTAGTTTATTGTCACCTGTACCGAGGTACAGTGAAAATGTTAAGAATGTTTACTACATTAATGCAAATAGTAGAATGCAAATGAATACCACAAGTAGAGCATATGACAGGAAGCATCATCCACCATATGCACTCAGACATATTGTTACAGCGTGTATACTGGCCACATTGACTTGTAGCCCTTAATTGCACTGCAATAAAAAGCAGAAAGTGACAAAGTGGTTTCAAGGATGCTGAACATTATCAGATGTACAAGTTGGTCGATTTAAAAAAGAACCCGAGAACTATTTTGCAGTATGAAGAATGCCAAAGGCTTTCTTTTATCTGAAGCATGTAACATCTCACGAACTCAACAATGAACACAATTTTGAAGGATAGAAAACTTATGAAAGGAACTGATAAAGTTTCAGCACTTTAAACTCAACTGTGTTAACAAAACAGCGTTGGTGCTACCTTGGGTGAATTGGAAAAGTCGCCTAACGGTGATCCCAACACCAAATCCATGGCTGGTCGTGGTTCATTTAACAGTTTTGTTCTTATTTTCATAAAGTAAAATTGTGTGGAATGCACTTTTGCTTGGGGTTAATGCATCTAGACATTACAGAATGAATCTACTGCTCATGTATTAATCAGAAAACTCCCAAGCATTTAAGAGCATCAGTAATGTGCGCAAATGCAAATAAATATAATTTTGAAGGTTTAGGTGAAGGGGAAAACCTTCAAAATTTTCTCACAAAGGGGATTTTCTCACAAAGGGTGGTGGATGTATGGAACAAGCTGCGAGAGGAGGTATTTGTGGCAGGGACTATCCCAACATTTAAGAAGCAGTTAGACAGGTACATGGATAGGACAGGTTTGGAGGGATATGGACCAAATGTGGGCAGGTTGGGACTAGTGTAGCTGGGTCATGTCAGCCGGTGAGGCTAAGTTGGGCTGAAGGGCCTGTTTCCACATTATCACTCTATGACTAAAACCGAGGAGGTGGCAATTGTTTTCCATGAGATGGCATCAGCAATGGCACAGTTGGAGAATATGGACCCTAATTCCTCAATTCTTGTAAGTGAATAGGGGAATGGACAAGAGAGTGGGTTGTTTATCGAGAGATATATGAAGAGAAGAAAAAAGTCACTATCCAGTTATCACTTGATGAGTTTGTAAGGAAGAGTAACGGGCCTGTGCTTTCCACATTTCCACAATCCTCCACTTCCTCAGCCTCTTTATGTCATGAGTTATCTAATGCACCATCTTTAACTACAATTACAATCGCTTACGATCTCATTTGAAAGTGAATGCTCTGTTACTGTAATAAATAGTTTTCAAATATGTTGTGCAATTCATTAACGATGATACAGTATATCGATAGTTTAATTATGAGAAATATTGAGGTGAACATACATGAATGACAATGAAATGAAAGAATTATTGGAAATGTATGCACAGCCAATATGATATGAATAGCAGAAGACAATGGATGTCTGCACAATGGAGAGAAAACAAAGGAATACATCAGGAAGGCGAGGCTCAACTATTTCGGTCAATCAATTGTTGCCTTAATTTTAGGGAGAATTGTTTGTTTCTGACTTGCACAAAAATAAATTTATCAAAAAAAACCTATTGTATTGTATTCAATTTATTGCCATTATCTCATAAGAGACAACAAAATGGATTTTCCTTACAGTCAAGTAACATAAAAATAAATAAAAAATATTTTAAAAAAGCACAAACACAGAGGTCCACGACACAACATAACCCCACAGCGACACCAAAGTTGAGGAAGGTACCATAGTCCCTGCCGATCTTCCCAGATGTTCACCCATGGTCGGGGCCTCCCGAGCACCCGCAGTGGCTGCCATGGGCGCCCGATGCTCAGGCCCTCTCGCCGGGAACTATGGAACCCCGATGCCGAACCCCGACAGAGAACATCCTCAGCGGCCCGCACCTCCAGATCAGCCACCTCCCACCGGAGTCCGCGGCTCCCGAGTCCACAGGCCAAGCCGGGCGGAGTCGCAGGACTCTGCGATGTTGATCAGCGCCGCCCGCTTTGGGAGCTCCGCGAACCACAGCTCCGCGTTGTCGGTGCAGCAGGCCCAGGAGTGCCAAACGGCGATCCCCGGCGAGGCATCGCCCGCTCCGCGATGTATCCAACGTTGCACTGCCGCTGCTGGAGCTCTAGTCGGTCCCGGAAGGAAAGGCCGCGCCAATCCAATAGGTAGGCCGCTGGGGGGGGTGGGGCGCGAGGACTCGATTCGAATAATAGTCGCATCCTCTCCAGGAAGCGACTGAAAGACGGTATCCCCTTAAGATCCTGGACTGCCTGGACTGACCAGAGCTCCAGCAGCGGCGGGACAGCGCTGATACATCGCGGGGCTGGCGATGCCTTACCGGGGATCGCCGTCTGGAGCCCGGAGTGCTGGGCCTGCGGCACCGACATCCTGGAGCTGTGGTTCGCGGAGCTCCCAACGCGGGCGGTGCTGACAAACATCGTGGGGTCCTGCGACTCTGCCCGGCTCGGCCTGCGGACTCGGGAGCTGTGGACTCCGGTGCGAGGCGGCTGATCGGGAGGTCCGGGCTGCTGAGGAGGATTATCACCGTCGGCGTTCCATCATCCCGGCGACAGGGCCTGAGCATCGGGCCGCCCGGGGTGGCGATTGCGGGTGCTCGGAAGGCCCCGACCACGGGTGAACATCGGAAGGGAGGCTGGCTGAACTATGGTGCCTTCCTCACCTTGGTGCCATTGTGTTGTGTTGTGGACTTTCTGTGTTTGTGCTTTTTTTTTAAAATTCTATTTTATTTTTAATATGATTAAAATTATTTATTATTTATTTACTTTTATGATACTGACTGTAAAGGGAAATTCATTTCGTTGTCTCTAATTGAGACAATGACAATAAATTTGAATACAATACAATATCGATATATCTCCCTAAAAGCTTTTTTTTTTTTTTTTTTTTTAAATTGACTCTATTGTTACTACCTTTATTTGGGACTACAAATCCCACTGAATACATAAAATACATTTGTCCAAACCCAAAGAAAATGGGGGATTAGCTCTACCTAACTTTCTTTTTTACTACTGGGCAACTAATATTAAAAATATAACCTTCGGGTTGGATGATACATGTCAACATGTAAATTGGTTAAAAATGGAGAGGGAAGATTGTTTGCCTTTTCGTATAGGCTCGATCCTCCTATCTCCAATACATCTGAATAAGTCGACGTATGAACAAAATCCGATAATACATAGTACTATCCGTATCTGGAAACAGCTGAAACTCAGTCTTAAATTGAGAAACATTTCTCTCCTTCCTATTGCAAATAATCCCTCGTTTAAACCGTCTATTTTAGATGTGGTGTTTGCTCAATGGAAGAATCAGTGAATCAATATTGTGGGAGACCTCTATCAGAAAGGTCTCTCCTCTTTTCAAGAACTGCAGGAGAAATATGACTTGAATGCCAATAATTTTTTTTAGACATGTCCAACTCCGAGACTACGTGAAAACATATACACAAGACTGTCCTTTTATGGGTCCAGATATATTAGGCGATTGTTTGATTGAACAGCCACGATTCGGACTCCAATTATAACAGTAGTCTTAATCACTCTATATTAATATACAGTCATGATTTGAACAAAGATCACAACAGTGTATCTAACACTCAAAACTCTAAATCAATGGCAAGACACAGTAAATACAATAAAGCAACGACAAAATTTTAAACACACTCTAAACTGTAAATCAACAAAATCTTAACAATTCCAACAATATATTATTTATTACGCACAAGTTAACAAACAATCTAATATATATGCACTTTTATCAATGTACAGTAACCAGTGCCCTGAATATGAAAGCCCAGAATTGATCATTGAAGGATATCTATACAATAGACAGTCTTTCAATATGAAGCCCTGAATTTAGTAGAATTTGAATCGAATAATTTAGACCTTTTCTTAATTACCATACCCCACTATTTTAGCTCCCTTCCCACTAACTTGAGTAATTATAATAGAAGCGCCTCTCAATTTCAATCCTCAGTGTTGCCCCAGAGTATTTTCTTTAGCCAATTATACTCCAACACCTCCACCTCCTTGGTTTTAGTCATAGTGATACAAAGAAACACTGCTTCATTAACTGACAGGAGATTGGTGGAGTGTAATCAGGGAAGATTGCCTTGCTCATGTCTTGCACAGTGTCATGACTTCATGGGTCTTGGAGCAAATGCTAAGGACTCTTGGACCACTCTGTACTACTTGCATATCATTTGTGCCATCCATTCTGAAGAGTTAATCCTGCCAGTGAGACAGGATGTATTCAGGGTATGTAATTTATGTAAAGGGTATTGCTTGGACCCAATAGCAGCACAGAATCAGGCAGGTAAAATTGGTCATGAACCTTATTACGATACTGTAACACAGAGTAGTAACACAGGAATGGGTACACCGTACTCACACAGAGGCTCAGGATTGAGCGAGGGTTCCGAAGAGGGGCAGGCAGGAGATGTAGTCGGGGTAGCGGAAGGTCCGGTAACCAGGAGATCCAACACACGATACAAACAAACCAGCGAGGGACAGACGAAAGGAGAGTCAAAGCCAGGCAGGAAATCGAGGAGCCGTTGCTGGGATACACCAAACAGCCCAGGAGAGAGGCAGACAGAAACCAGGAGGTACGGGACGAAGGCCATGGTCGGGGACAGAAGGCTGAGGTGATATCCAGGAAGACGACAGGATGGAATGGTCAGGGGCGGGCAGGCAGGCAGGCAGGCAGGCAGGCAGGCAAGCAAGCAAGCAAGCAAGTTCGAATCCGTGTAGTCAGTCGGGAAATCGCTGGAGAGTCTTGCATGAATGCTGAGAACAATCTGGCACTGTGTGAACGGTGAGGAGAGTCTATATACCGGGTTAATTGGTGATCAGAGGCAACTGAGTGCAACAGGTGAGGAGAGTTGGGCTGATGAGAGGGGAGTGGCAGGCGAGGAGAAGGAGGGAGTGGAAAGGTACTGGGAGGAGGGAAGGACAGGGACCGACCCCAGTGCTGAAAAAAAGTACTGTGGGGAGGTGAATGTTGAAATTTGGATGGAGAATGAGCTAGAGATGGCAGACCGTGGACAATCTATGAGGTAAGATCAGTGTACTACAACGAAATGCATTTTTGATCTCCCTGCACCAGGCTGTTGCTTGACTTAACATTCCATTACAGGCAAAGGTGGGTGAAGTGTAATGCCCAAGGAACAAAAAGTAGCACTCCAGGGAAAGCCCATATGTCCTTCTTAGGTGCTTAGGATTGTAGTTGATCTTCCACTTCAGAACCACTTTTAACCATATAACCATATAACAATTACAGCACGGAAACAGGCCATCTCGGCCCTACAAGTCCATGCCGAACAAATTTTTTTTCCCTTAGTAGCCCACCTGCCAATTATCCAAATCTGATTGGAAGACACAGTGGTCCCAATGCTACAATTATCCAAATCTGAAGACTCGTACCATAATCCCTGGCCATTGGGAACAGGAGACAAAGGGGAGACCCTTCTCATCCATATGCCTATCCAATTTATTTTTAAATGATACCAATGAACCTGCCTCCACCACATTAAAAACTGGGAGCTCATTGACAATGCCATCGCCGGAAACAGTTCCACTCTCTGCGCATGTAAAGAAGCAACAGAAAGAAGATTCAACCCCTGAAGAAAACTTCTGTCCCTTAATTCTGAAGTCATGTCCTGTTGTTTAATTTTTGAATCTGGCCCTATTCTCAACTGTGGGGAAAAGCAATGCAACATTGTGGATGCCGGCTGCCGTAAAACTCTGTCTATCCCTCTCATCATTTTAAAGACCTCTATCAGGTCCCCCCTTAACCTTCTGCGCTCCAAAGAATAAAGCCCTAACTTGTTCAACCTTTTCAGCACTATTACCAAATCTCTTGATATTCTTAATGCCCAGAAACCTATCGATCTCTGTGTTAAATGAACATAACGACTGAAGTTCTACAACCAGAGGGCAGGGAATTCAAAACGTTCATAACCTTCTGAATATAAAAACATTTCTTAACAAACTGTATCCCTGGGTCTTGGACTAATCATTCAGAGGAATTGTCCTCTCTAGTCTTCAAAATCCTATGAAGATTTTTAAAAGTTTCCATGAAATTTCTTCTCAGCCATCTAATCTGGATGAATACACCACAGTCGTTACAGACTTCATAAAGAAATGTGTGGAGGACTGCATCCCAACAAACACCTTCCGAGTGTTTCCTAACCAGAAGCCTTGGATGAACCATGAGATCCGCAGTCTTCTGAAGACCAGATCCCAGGCATTCAGGTCTGGCAATGCAGATATCTATAAGAAGTCCAGATAGGACCTTGGTAAGGCCATCAAAAAGGGCAAAAGGGACTTCTGCTCTAAGCTGGATGATGAGGTGGATGTTCGGCAACTGTGGCAGGGCTTGAATGCAATCACCTCCTCCAAGGCAAAATCAGGAGGCAGCTCAAATATCAGCAAAGCATCACTCCTTGATGAGCTCAATGCGTTTTACGCATGCTTTGATAGGGAGAACACTGATGTGCCTTCCCGAGCCTCCATTCGCCCTGATGGTATTTCGGTCACAGTCACAAAGGACGACATCAGAAGATCCTTCAGAGGGGTGAACCCTCGGAAAGTGTCTCGACCTGGTGGTATACCCAGTCATGTTTTAAAAACCTGTGCGGACCAATTGGCTGTAGTATTTACGAACATTTTCAACCTCTCACTTCTGAGGTCTGAGGTTCCCATCTGCTTTAAAAGGGCATCAATAATATTGGTGCCCAAGAAGAACAAGGTGATGTGCCTCAATGACTATCGACCAGTGGCACTAACGTCTGTGGTGATGAAGTGCTTTGAGAGGTTCATCATGGCACAAATCAACTCCTACCTTGGACCCACTGCAGTTCACTTACCGCCACAACAGATCAACAGTGGATGCGATCTCACTGGCTCTCCTCTCCGCTCTGGACCACTTGGACAAACTCGTACGTCAGGCTGTTATTTAT
The DNA here is from genome assembly GCF_028641065.1 of Leucoraja erinaceus. Lineage (NCBI taxonomy): Eukaryota > Metazoa > Chordata > Chondrichthyes > Rajiformes > Rajidae > Leucoraja > Leucoraja erinaceus. Next base: position 10,394,191 of record NC_073382.1, read on the forward strand.
TGACTACAGCTCGGCGTTTAACACTATCATCCCCTCAAGCTGGTTACCAAGCTCTCAGATTTGGGTCTCCGCGCATCCCTCTGCAACTGGATCCTCGACTTCCTCATTCACAGACCACAGTCTGTCCATATTGGAGGAAATGTGTCATCCTCGATAACAATCAGCAGGGGAGCACCTCAAGGCTGCATGCTCAGCCCCCTGCTGTACTCACTCTATACTCATGACTGCTTAGCGGACATAGTGTGAACTCCATCATCAAGTTCGCCGACAACACGACTGTTGAAGGACGTATCACTGATGGGGACGAGTCCGAGTATAGAAGAGAGATCGACCGATTGACCAGCAAATCCAAGGAACTGATTGTGGACTTTGGAAGGGATAGGATAGGGACCCACAGTCTCATTTATATCATCGGGTCGATGGTGGAAAGGGTCAAGAACTTCAAATTCCTGGGCATGCATATTTCCGAAGATCTCTCCTGGTCCCAGCACACTGATGCAATTATAAAGAAAGCACATCAGCGCCTCTACTTCCTGAGAGATTACAGAGAGCCTACAATATTCTGTTGTGCTGCAGCAAGCAAGAATTTCATTGTCCTATCTGGGACACATGGCAATAAACTCTCTTGACTTGACGATCTCTAAAAAACAGTCCCAGTTTACCCAATCTGGTGTCGTGCAACAAACCCACCAACCCTAGAATCAGACCAATGCTGCATTCCCTCTATTAAAAAAAAAAGCATTCTTGGGTAAGGAGAACAATTCTGTACACAGTACTTTTAAGTGCGATCATGCCAAGGAGCTTTGCAATTCTTCCTCATACTTGAGCGGCACGGTGGCGCAGCGGTAGTGTTGCTGCCTTACAGCGAATGCAGCACCAGGAGACCCAGGTTCGATCCCGACTACAGGTGCTGTCAGTACGGAGTGTGTACGTTCTCCCCGTGACCTGCGTGGGTTTTCTCCGAGATCTTCGGTTTCCTCCCACACTCCAAAGACTTACAGGTTTGCAGGTTAATTAGCGTGGTAAATGTAAAAATTCTATGAAATTTCTATCCCATCTAGTGGGAGTAGTATCGTGTTAATACGCGGGGATCGTTGGTCAGCGCAGACCCGATGGGCCAAAGGGCCTGTTTCATCGCTGTGTCTCTAAATTAAACTGAACTTGTCATCAAACCCGCTTGTAATAAAGGCTAACATATAATTTACCATCTTAATTGCTTGCTGTACCTGAATTTGTGTATCAATTACTTGTGCAAATGTTCCATGACTCGGTGTGACAGCGTTCTCACTTTGGACACCAATTTGTAAAATGCCTTTAAGGTCAATTGAGCTATGAGCCGTTTTTTAAAATGACTGTAATTGGTACCTAGTTAGTCATTAGGTGATCCATCTAGTTTTATTATTTGTTACAACATTGTGATAATGGCAAACGTGAATGGCTTAATAGGGCATTTCAGAGTCAACCAAACTGGTGAATCTGAGGTCAGATATAGACCAGACTAGATAATGATGGTGGATTCCTTCCCTGAAAGGAATTCATTTGTTAGACGTGTTCTTCAAACAAAATGGTCGTGCTTATGGTCATAATTACTGATTCTAGTTGTTGCTTTTGTCAAATATTTGATGCTATTAATTAAATTAAAATTCCAAAACTGCCACTGAGGGATTTAGAGTCTGATCTCTTAACTGTCGGTTCAGTAACTTATTTCCTGCACCTTCACCATCCTTTGACAAAGAATAGCAAACCTGGGAACTTTCACAGGGAAATGATACTGAAACCTTTCACACCACAGAATCTAATTGGTGCAGGTGCAGGCTCCAGAACTGATTGGGCATGTACCAATAGCAGTCTGTGGTCTGAACAGTTTGTAATATGAGCATTTGCTCAAACCTAAATTAGGGTTTATACACACACATAATGCTACATTTTGATGATCAAAAGTCCCTGTTTTACTAAAGAAGTTGTGTCGCGAAGAATTCAATTGGTACAGGTTCACAAATATTCCAGTGATGCTGGTATTTATTTTTCGATGAATAGAATTAATAAAACAATACATATAAAATGGATTTAGAATCTTGGTTAGACCACGCTTAAGAGATCTTTACTACACACTTACAGAAAAGAGAGACCAAACGTAGACTGGGCGATCATTTTGCTGAACGCCTTCGCTCAGTCTGTCTGAACCTACCTGATCTCCCGGATGTTAAACACTTTAATTCTCCTTCCCATTCCCACAGATATTTCTGTCCTATGACTCTTCTATTGTCAGAGTGAGGCTAATTGCAAATTGGAGGAACAGCATCTCATATTTCACGTGGGCAGCTTACAGCTCAGTGGTATGAATATTAGACAATAGACAATAGGTGCAGGAGTAGGCCATTCGGCCCTTCGAGCCAGCACCGCCATTCTGACTGTTCCCAGCACCGCCCATTCAATGTGATCATGGCTGATCATCCCCAATCAGTACCCTGTTCCTGCTTTCTCCCCATATCCCCTGACTCCGCTATTTTTAAAAGCCCTATCTAGCTCTCTCTTGAAAGCATCCAGAGAACCTGCCTCCACCGCCCTCTGAGGTAGAGAATTCCACAGACTCACTACTCTCTGTGAGAAAAAGTGTTTCCTAGTCTCCGTTCTAAATGGCCCCTGGTTCTGGACTCCCCCAACATCGGGAACATGTTTCCTGCCTCTAGTGTGTCCAAGCCCTTAACAATCTTATATGTTTCAATGAGATATCCTCTCATCCATCTAAACTCCAGAGTGTACAAGCCCAGCTGCTCCATTCTCTCAGCATATGACAGTCCCGCCATCCCGGGAATTAACCTTGTAAACCTACGCTGCACTCCCTCAATAGCAAGAATGTCCTTTCTCAAATTAGGGGACCAAAACTGCACACAATACTCCAGGTGTGGTCTCACTAGGGCTATGTACAACTGCAGAAGGACCTCTTTGCTCCTATATTCGATTCCTCTTGTAATAAAGGCCAACATGCCATTCGCTTTCTTCACTGCCTGCTGTACCTGCATGTTTACTTTCATAGACTGATGAACAAGGACCCCCAGATCCCGTTGTACTTCCCCTTTTACCAGCTTGACGCCATTTAGATAGTAACTTGCCTTCCTGTTTTGCTACCAAAGTGAATAACCCGCATTTATCCACAATAATCTTCATCTGCCATGCATCTGCCCATTCCCCCAACCTGTCCAAGTCCCCCTGCATTCTCATAGCACCCTCCTCACAGTTCACACTGCCACCCAGCTTTGTGTCATCTGCAAATTTGCTAATGCTATTTGAATCCCTTCATCCAAATCATTGATGTATATTGTAAATAGCTGCGGTCCCAGCACCGAGCCTTGCTGTACCCCACTAGTCACTGCCTGCCATTCTGAAAGGGACCCGTTAATCCCTACTCTTTGTTTCCTGTCTGCCAAACACTTCTCTATCCATGTCAGCACTCTACCCCCAATACTATGTGCCCTAATTTTGCCCACTAATTTCCTATGTGGTACCTTATCAAATGCTTTCTGAAAGTCCAGGTACACTACATCCACTGGCTCTCCCTTGTCCATTTTCTTAGTTACATCTTCAAAAAATTCCAGAAGAATAGTCAAACATGATTTCCCCTTCGTAAATCCATGCTGACTCGGACCGATCCTGTTACTGCGATCCAAATGTGCGGTTATCTCATCTTTTATAATTGACTCCAGTGTCTTCCCCACCACCGATGTCAGGCTAACTGGTCTATAATTCCCCGTTTTCTCTCTCCCGCCTTTCTTAAAAAGTGGGATAACATTAGCTACCCTCCAATCCACAGGAACTGATCCCGAGTCTATAGAACATTGGAAAATTATCACCAATGCATCCACGATTTCTAGAGCCACTTCCTTACGTACCCTGGGATGCAGACCATCAGGCCCAGGGGATTTACCATCAGTCCTTCAGTCCCATCAGTCTATCCAACATTTCCTGCCTAATGTGGATTTCCTTCATTTCCTCTGTCACCCCAGATCCAGCAGAGGAGGACAAAGGGCTTAATTAGGAAAGGGAAAATAGATTATGAAAGAAAACTGGCAGGGAACATAAAAACGGACTGCAAAGGTTTTTATAGATATGTGAAGAGAAAAAGATTAGTTAAAACAAATGCAGGTGCCTTGCAGTCAGAAACAGGTGAATTGATCATGGGGAACAAAGTCATGGCAGACCAATTGAATAACTACTTTGGTTCTGTCTTCACTAAGGAAGCCATAAATAATCTGCCGGAAATAGCAGGGGACTGGGGGGTCAAATGAGATGGAGGAACTGAGTGAAATCCAGGTTAGCCGGGAAGTGGTGTTAGGTAAATTGAATGGATTAAAGGCCGATAAATCCCCAGGGCCAGATAGGCTGCATCCCAGAGTACTTAAGGAAGTAGCCGCAGAAATAGTGGATGCATTAGTGATAATTTTTCAAAACTCTTTAGATTCTGGAGTAGTTCCTGAGGATTTGAGGGTAGCTAATGTAACCCCACTTTTTAAAAAGGGAGGGAGAGAGAAAACGGGGAATTCCAGACCAGTTAATCTAACATCGGTAGTGGGGAAAATGCAAGAGTCAGTTATTTAAGATGGGATAGCAGCACATTTGAAAAGTGGTGAAATCATAGGGCAAAGTCAGCATGAATTTATGAAAGGTAAATCATGTCTGACGAATCCTATAGAGTTTTTCGAGGATGTAAATAGTAGAGTGGATAAGGGAGAACCAGTGGATGTGTTATATCTGAACTTTCAGAAGGCTTTCAACAAGGTCCCACATAAGGGATTAGTATACAAACTTAAAGCACATGATATTGGTGGTTCAGTATTGATGTGGATAGAGAACTGGTTGGCAGACAGGTAGCAAAGAGTAGGAGTAAATGGGTCCTTTTCACAATGGTAGGCAGTGACTAGTGGGGTACCGCATGGCTCAGTGCTGGGACCCCAGCTCTTTACAATATATATTAATGATTTGGAAGAGGGAATTGAATGCAACATCTCCAAGTTTGTGGATGACACGAAGCTGGGGGGCAGCGTTAGCTGTGAGGAGGATGCTAGGAGGCTGCAAGGTGACTTGGATAGGCTGGGTGAGTGGGCAAATGCATGGCAGATGCAGTATAATGTGGATAAATGTGAGGTTATCCACTTTGGTTGCAAAAACAGGAAAGTAGACCATTAACTGAATGGTGGCCGATTAGGTAAAGTGGAGATGCAGCGAGACCTGGGTGTCATGGTACACCAGTCATTGAAAGTAGGCATGCAGGTGCAACAGGCAGTGATGAAAGCGAATGGTATGTTAGCATTCATAGCAAAAGGATTTGAGTATAGGAGCAGGGAGGTTCTACTGCAGTTGTACAGGGTCTTGGTGAGACCACACCTGGAGTAATGCGTACAGTTTTGGTCTCCTAATCTGAGGAAAGACATTCTTGCCATAGAGGGAGTACAGATAAGGTTCACCAGACTGATTCCTGGGATGTCAGGACTTTCATATGAAGAAAGACTGGATAGACTCGGTTTGTACTCGCTATAATTTAGAAGATTGAGGGGGGATCTTATAGAAACTTACAATATTCTTAAGGGGTTGGACAGGCTAGATGCAGGAAGATTGTTCCCGATGTTGGGGAAGTCCAGAACAAGGGGTCACAGTTTAAGGATAAGGGGGAAATCTTTTAGGACCGAGATGAGAAAAATATTTTTCACACAGAGAGTGGTGAATCTGTGGAATTCTCAGCCACAGAAGGTAGTTGAGGCCAGTTCATTGGCTATATTTAAGAGGGAGTTAGATGAGGCCCTTGTGGATAAAGGGTTCAGGGGGTATGGAGAGAAGGCAGGTACAGGATACTGAGTTGGATGATCAGCCATGATCATATTGAATGGCGGTGCAGGCTCGAAGGGCCGAATGGCCTACTCCTGCACCTAATTTCTATGTTTCTATCCTCTGGCCACTACTATATCAGGAAGATTGTTTGTGTCCTCCTTCGTGAAGACAGACCCAAAGTACCTGTTCATATTGATTTATCTCATTCGCTTGTGTGTCAGACGATATAGCTCGCTGTTGACTTCTGTCGTCGTCCAACACGTCGACAGAATTGCCGCCTGACGTGTCACAGAGTGCATCGCATTGTCGCTTCCAGGAATCGCCACGAGGAGGGTTCTGTCATGATCTAACTTCGTAACCCTGGCTGGCATTCCCTCTCTCTCTATCCCTCCCCGACCCAAGTCGCACTAGCTTCTCATTTTCACCCAACAAACGGCTAACATGGGCCTGTTTCCTTTATCATCGCTACTTTTTTTGCATATTTTTCATTCATTGTTCTTTATCTCCCTACATCCATATCTCTCATTTCCCTTGTCCCCAATGGAGTCTGAAGAAGGGTCTCGACCTAAAACATCACCCATTCTTTCTCTCCAGAGATGCTGCCTGTCCCGCTGAGTTACTTCAGCTTTTTGTGTCTATCTTACAGCCCAGATATCAGGTTGGTACAATTAATGGGTTTATTCCTCTAGACAGCAAAGACTGGAAGATTATCAGATAAAAGGCTTTAAGTAGTTCTATAAGGGTTGAAAAAAAACAAAAAACATAGATGTTAAATCCAGAAGCACTGAGCAGATGAAGCAGCATCTGGGGAAAGAAGAACAGGGTTAATGTACAAAACTGAAAAGCTTGCATTAGAACTTCATCAAATCACAAGTGGAAGCAAAATGTATATTCCACTGGGGGGGGGTGGTTTAAAAACTGGGCACAACAAGTACAACTTAATTTACAAATAAATCCAGGTAAGGATGACAGTCCTTCATGCAGAAGACATGAAGAATGTGGAACACATTGCAACAGAAGATGGTTGAGATAAATTGGGTAGATGAACAATGGAAACTTTATTCTCACATGTAAGATTCCCCTGCTCAATGCTGGGGAAATCCCCCATAAGACTAAGACTGGACAGCCAGTGAACTGTACATGATATGACTGATCTGACCTCCGAGATTGACTGTGTTGTCAATCCTGAACTGCTGTATTTGACAATACTTGTGCAGAACTGTAAGGTTTACTGAATTTTGAAGGGTTGAAGAGCCCATGATAGTTGATCTCTTCTTCAGAATTTTAGTAGTTGCACGGTCCACTTTGTACCAGTGCAATCAGAACCAAACATAGCATTCTAAATGCATTTCCGATTATGAAGTGTCAAGTGGTGAGATTGCTCATCATTCAGCTCAGTATTGAACCTTTGGTGCATTCCATCACCTGATTTGATTCTCTCATTCTGGAGCGCTAGTATGGGTGTTTTGGGATGAAGGGACTGGTTTCTAGAGGGCTAGCATGGTCATTGTGGGCCGAATGGATTATTGAGCTGGCAGCTCAGTCACTCAAGCCTGTTGTGCTGGCAGCTCACTCACAGCTGGTGGGCTGGCAGTTGACATGGCTATTCCTTAAAATTCCATTTCAAGTAGGGTGCAAGGTCACCAAATTCAAGTGCAGTTTCATACCATTTCAAGCAAGGTGCAAGGCAACCAAAGACAGCGAGTCGTGACCTCTCCCTCCTCAATCTTTCAGCGACTGAGCCACGCACACGCTTCTGGGTTTTATAGTCCCTCCCACCCTCTCACCAGAAGGGGCGTGGCCTTCATGACGTGATAGACAGTAGAGAGAATCTCAACATTTTTTAAACACTAATAATTCTTTTATTTTTCATCGATGGGAAATATCCTCGGCACCTGATGAGCGGAGGGGGACTCTGAATACGATGGCCAAAAATCACAGCCCGTACGTGGTAGCATTTATTCTAAAATCAATATAAAGCGCAAACAGGAAGTGGTCAAGATTAGACTTTTTATTATATAGAAAGCAAGGCAACTTTAATTAGGCAAGGCAACTTTAATTAGGCAAGGCAACTTTAATTAGGCAACACAGCTTTAGCATTTCCAAACTATAGGCAACACAGCTTCAGCATTACCAAACCAAAGGCAACACAGCTTTAACATTTCCAAACCAAAGGCAACACAGCTTTAGCATTTCCAAACTATATTTTCAAACCACATTAAGGGCACTGACAGGTCAGTAAAACCACTCACAGTTTAGTAGACATGTGTTCAGTGTTATTCACAGCTCAGACTGAGAGACATGCCCCTCTTGCTCCCCCATCTTGCAGAGACTGACTAAGGCACTCAACACTTCTGGGTTTTATCGTCCCTCCGTAAGAGGTGTGGCCTTCATGAGAGAGAATCTCAGCATTTTTTAAACACTAATAACTCTTTTATTTTTCATTGATGGAAAACATCCTCTTGTCCTGCACAGCGGAGAGGAACTCTGAGTAAGATGGCCAAAAATCACAGCCGTAAGTGGCAGCTTTTTTTCTAAAATCAATATACAGAACAACAGGAAGTGGTCAAGATCAGACTTTTAGTAATATAGATTGTCAGTCTGAACCACCAAGATCTCTTTCATTTTCTGTACATTGCTACTTTCTTTCTATTTGAGTAATGAATTTTTCTTGGCTTTTTATAATTTATGAAGTACAATATCAAAGTAAACCACTATCCATCTTTCATTTTGCGTTTTAGGTACTAAGATAAATAAATTTAGCTTGTTTACATTTTTCTGTAACAAAAGTATGCAAAGTTATATTACAACGTTCCAAACAAAAAAAAAGTAATTTGTAATTATGGATTGGTTAAATTTAGGATATTATGTTAAGCCATTTGGTATTTTATTGTCTATTATCTAATCCAATTTATATATCAGGGAATAGTCAATTATCGATAAAAGATCCACGAGCACAAAGTTTTGCAAGACTTCTTTTCATTCTCAAAAGGAAACATTGCAGGATTCCAGGTTATTATTGTGTGCTGTTATTTGGCTACTGATAGTTGCATTCCACAGTAATTTCCACAATGGTTCCCAATAGCACAGGAACAAACCCAGTTTCTAAAAATATTTAATACGTGTAGCTGTAAGACATGTTCACATAATACCAATTGGAAATAATGTGAGTAATAATATGGAATAAAAGTCAGAGGCCCGGGAACCGTTGGAGCGAGTGGAGGAGGGTCAGGGCTGTGAGTATTTAAATCGAGCGCGGGGCTTTCTTTCACAGAGGCCCGGGAACCGTTGGAGCGAGTGGAGGAGGGTCAGGGCTTTTTTACCGAAATCTGTAACGTTCCACACTTCATGGGGAGGGTTCTGGTGGAAGCCGCTGATTGGTGGAAGCAGACTAGAGGAAGCAGCTGATTGGGTGCAACCACAGGTTAGCATTTCTGCTTTCTGGTTAAAGGTGCAGTGCTTTAATAAAGGTACAGTGAGCCAAGGGTATAGTGGGCTAAAGGTACAGTGCTTTGGTAAAGGTACAGTGAGCTAAGGGTATAGTGGGCTAAAGGTACAGTGCTTTAGTAAAGGTACAGTGAGCTAAGGGTACAGTGCTTTAGTAAAGGTACAGTGCTTTTTGTTTATATAATAAAGGTACACTTTAAAGGTCAAGAGGGAGCAGCTGTTGTGAGTCAGATACCTGCTGATTTCTCCCAGCAGTTTCTATTGTATTATACTTGTATCGGATCCAGGGAGAGCAGTGGAGGAGGGTCAGGGCGGTGAGTACTTAAATCGGGCGTGGGGCTTTATTTCACAGAGGCCCGGGACCGTTGGAGAGCAGTGGAGGAGGGTCAGGGCGGTGAGTACTTAAATCGGGCACGCGGCTTTATTTCACAGAGGCGCGGGACCGTTGGAGAGCAGTGGATGAGGGTCAGGGCGGTGAGTACTTAAATCGGGCGTGGGGCTTTCTTTCACAGAGGCCCGGGACCGTTTGAGAGTGTGGAGGAGGGTCAGGGCTTTTTTACCAAAATCCGTAACGTTCCACACTCCATAGGGAGGGTTCTGGTGGAAGCCGCTGATTGGTGGAAGCAGACTAGAGGAAGCAGCTGATTGGGTGCAACCTCAGGTTAGCATTTGTGCTTTCTGGTTAAAGGTGCAGTGCTTTAGTAAAGGTACAGTGAGCTACGGGTACAGTGCGCTAAAGGTACAGTGCTTTAATAAAGGTACAGTGAGCCAAGGGTACAGTGGGCTAAAGGTACAGTGCTTTTTGTTTATATAATAAAGGTGCAGTTTAAAGGTCAAGAGGGAGCAGCTGTTGTGAGTCAGATACCTGCTGATTTCTCCCAGCAGTTTCTATTGTATTATACTTGTATCGGATCCAGGGTAAGGCGGGAGAATGACAGTCAGAGCAGTGTACTGTTCTGGATGTCAGATGTGGGAGGTCATGGTGTCAGATGGCCCTCCAGACGTCCACATCTGCACCAGGTGCATCGAGATGGGGCTCCTAAGGGACCGTATTAGGATCCTGGAGCAGCAGCTCGATGACCTCTGTCTGTTCAGGGAGAGTGAGGAGGTCATAGAGAGGGGTTATAGGGAGGTGGTCACTCCAAAACCACGGGAGAGAGACATGTGGGTCACGTTAAGGAAGGGCAAGGGGCAGAGGCAGGGACGAGTGAGTACTCCAATGTCGGTACGCCTTGTAGTGGCCATTTGGCCTATTTTGCATGTCATTGTGGATGGCATGTTCCTTTAAATTTTAGCCAGCCCGTTATAATGTGGGTGGGATTTTATGACGTGTCTTGGGGCGTGTTTATGCAGCTTAACTGCTTGGGTGTTAGTTTAGTTGAGAATTCGTTTTGGACAGGAGAGGGAGAAGGTTTATCCTTTGACCATGTCGAGCCACAGGTCAAGCATGTCAAGCCTCATGTGAAGAAGAAGACACGAGGAGTTTTCTAGTATCTGAAGCAATGCGCTGGAGTTCGAAGAAGATTGCTGGAACAAGTCGGAAAACCTTGGATGTATCTTACTGTTTTATATCTACAATAAAGAAAATATTCATTGAAAGACTGTATGCTGAAGCTTTATGAAAGTAGAAGCTCTGAAAGTCTCTGAGGCAGCTTGCATGCGTACCGAAGATATTCCCCTTATCCCCTCTCGTCCAATTAGTGGCTAGGGAGTTAATTTCCTGAAAGATCTGAAAAATCTGCCGCTACACGCCTTGCAAATAAGTACTCCTGTTTGAGTACGGATGGGGGTGACAGCCTGCCCGGGGGTAGCGACAGGGGACGGGCCTCCAGCACAGAGACCGGTCCTGTTGCTCCGAAAGGTAGGGACAAAAAGAAGAGGGCAATAGTAATTGGGGACTCTATTGTTAGGGGGTCGGATAGGCAATTCTGTGGATGCAGTCGTGAGACCAGGATGGTGGTCTGCCTCCCTGGTGGCAACGTCTCGGACGTGTCTCAACGCATCCAAGATATCCTGAAATCAGAGGGAGAGGAGCCTGAGGTCGTGGTACATATAGATACCAATGACATAGGTAAAAAAAGGGAAGAGGTCCTGAAGGGAGGCTTTTGGGAGTTGGGAGGAGAGTTAAGGAAAAGGACCAAAAAGGTAACAATCTCAGGATTACTGCCTGTGCCACGCGACAGTGAGAGTAGGAATAGAGCGAGGTGGAGGATAAATGCGTGGCTGAAAGATTGGTGCAGAGGGCAGGGATTCAAGTTTCTGGATCATTGGGACTTCTTTTGGACAAGGGTAAGGATAAGGGGGAAATCCTTTAAAACCGAGATGAGAAGAACTTTTTTCACACAGAGAGTGGTGAATCTATGGAACTCTCTGCCGCAGAAGGTATTCGAGGCCAGTTCATTGGCTATATTTAAGAGGGAGTTAGATGTGGCCCTTGTGGCTAAGGGGATCAGAGGGTATGGAGAGAAGGCAGGTACGGGATACTGAGTTGGATGATCAGCCATGATCATATTGAATGGCGGTGCAGGCTCGAAGGGCCGAATGGCCTACTCCTGCACCTAAATTTCTATGTTTCTATGTTTTGGGAAAGGTGGGACCTGTACAGAAAGGATGGGTTGCACTTGAACCCGAGGGGGACCAATATCCTGGCGGGGAAATTTGCAAAGGCTACTGGGGAGACTTTAGAAACAGAAACAGAAAATAGGTGCAGGAGTAGGCCATTCGGCCCTTCGAGCCTGCACCGCAATTCAATATGATCATGGCTGATCATCCAACTCAGTATCCCGTACCTGCCTTCTCTCCATACCCTCTGATCCCTTTAGCCACAAGGGCCACAAACTCACTCTTAAACATAGCCATTGAACTGGCCTCAACTACCTTCTGTGGCAGACAATTCCACAGATTCACCACTCTCTGTGTGAAAAATGTTTTTCTCATCTCGGTCCTAAAAGACTTCCGCCTTATCTTTCAACTGTGACCCCTTGTTCTACCTTCCCCAACATTGGTAACAATCTTCCTGCATCTAGCCTGTACAACCCCTTAAGAATTTTGTAAGTTTCTATAAGATCCCCCCTCAATCTTCTAAATTCCAGCGAGTACAAGCCGAGTCTATCCAGTCTTTCTTCATATGAAAGTCCTGACATCCCAGGAATCAGTCTGGTGAACCTTCTCTATACTCCCTCTATGGCAAGAATGTCTTTCCTCAGATTAGGGGACCAAAATTGTACACAATACTCCAGGTGTGGTCTCACCAAGACCCTGTACAACTGCAGTTGAACCTCCCTGCTTCTATACTCAAATCCTTTTGCTATGAATGCTAATATACCATTTGCTTTCTTCACTGCCTGCTACACCTGCATGCCTACTTTCAATGACTGGTGTACCATGACACCCAGGTCTCGTTGCATCTCCCCTTTTCCTAATCTGCCACCATTCGGATAATAGTCTACTTTCCTGTTTTTGCCACCAAAGTGGATAACCTCACATTTATCCACATTATAGTGCATCTGCCATGCATTTGCCCATTTACCCAACCTATCCAAGTCATCTTGCAGCCTACTAGCATCCTCCTCACAGCTAACACTGCCCCCCAGCTTCGTGTCATCCGCAAACTTGGAGATGTTGCATTCAATTCCCTGGTCCAAATCATTAATATATATTGTAAATAGCTGGGATCCCAGCATCGAACCTTGCGGTACCCACTAGTCACTGCCTGCCATTCTGAAAAGGACCCGTTTACTCCTACTCTTTGCTTCCTGTCTGCCAGCCAGTTCTCTATCCACATCAATGCTGAACCCCCAATACCGTGTGCTTTAAGTTTGCATACTAATCTCTTATGTGGGACCTTGTCGAAAACCTTCTGAAAGTCCAGATATAACACATCCACTGGTTCTCCCTTATCCACTCTACTAGTTACATCCTTGAAAAATTCTATAAAATTCGTCAGACATGATTTACCTTTCATAAATCCATGCTGACATTGTCCAATGATTTCACCACTTTCCAAATGTGCTGCTATTCTCTTTAATAACTAGCATTTTCCCCATTACCGACGTTAGACTAACTGGTCTGTAATTCCCCGTTTTCTCTCTCCCTCCCTTTTTAAAAAGTGGTGTTACATTAGCTACCCTCCAATCCTCAGGAACTACACCAGAATCTAAAGAGTTTTGAAAAATTATCACTAATGCATCCATTTTTTTCTGGGGCTACTTCCTTAAGTACTCTGGGATGCAACTTATTTGGCCCTGGGGATTTATCGGCCTTTAATCCATTCAATTTATCTAACACCACTTCCCGGCTAACCTGGATTTCGCTCAGTTCCTCTATCTCATTTGACCCCCGGTCCCCTGCTATTTCCGGCAGATTATTTATGTCTTCCTTAGTGAAGACAGAACCAAAGTAGTTATACAATTGGTCTGCCACGTCCTTGTTCTCCATGATCAATTCACCTGTTTCTGACTGCAAGGGACCTACATTTGTTTTAACTAATCTTTTTCTCTTCACATATGTATCAAAACTTTAAACTAGAATGGTTGGGGCGAGGGACTCAAATAGAGAAAGCTAGTAGACAGAATGGGAGGCAGGAAGCAGAAAAGGGAAGCACTCGGACACAAGAGGAGAAAGAAGAAAAAGGAGATAAACAGAGAATAAGAGGAGGGGGGTTTCTTAAATGTGCATATTTTAATGCTAGGAGCATTGTAAGAAAGGTGGATGAGCTTGGATAGACACCTGGAAGTATGATGTGGCGATCAGTGAAACATGGTTGCAGGAGGGCTGTGATTGGAAACTAAATATTCCAGGATTTCGTTGCTTCAGGTGTGATAGAATTGGAGGGGCAAGAGGTGGAGGTGTTGCATTGCTAGTCAGGGAAGATATTTCAGCAGTGCTTTGGCTGGATAGATTGGAGGGCTCATCTAGGGAGGCTATTTGGGTGGAACTGAGAAGTGGGAAAGGTGTAGCAACACTTATAGGGGTGTATTATAGACCGCCAAATGGGGATCGAGAATTGGAAGAGCAAATATGTAAGGAGATAGCAGATATTAGTAGTAAGCACAAGGTAGTGATTGTGGGAGATTTCAATTTCCCACACATAGACTGGGAAACACATTCTGTAAATGGGCTGGATGGTTTAGAGTTTGTAAAATGTGTGCAGGATAGTTTTTTGCAGCAATACATAGAGGTACCTACTAGAGGAGGGGCAGTGCTGGACCTCCTGTTAGGAAATGAGACGGGACAGGTGGCAGAGGTATGCGTTGGGGAGCACTTCGGGTCCAGTGATCACAATACCATTAGTTTCAATATAATTATGGAGAGGGTCAGAACTGGACCTAGGGTTGAGATTTTTGATTGGAGAAAGGCTAACTTTGATGAGATGCGAAATAATTTAAAAGGAGTAAACTGGGACATTTTGTTTTATGGGATGGATGTAGAAGAGAAATGGAGGACATTTAAAGGGGAAATTTTAAGAATATAGAATCTTTATGTTCCTGTTCGGGTTGAAAGGAAACAGTAAAAATTGGAAAGAGCCCTGGTTTTCAAGGGAAATTGGACATCTTGTTCGGAAAAAGAGGGAGATCTACAATAATTATAGGCAGCATGAAGTAAATGAGGTGCTTGAGGAGTATAAGGAATGTAAAAAGAATCTTAAGAAATAAATTAGAAAAGCTAAAAGAAGACATGAGGTTGCTTTGGCAAGTAAGGTGAAAGTAAATCCAAAGGGTTTCTACAGCTATATTAATAGCAAAAGGATAACGAGGGATAAAATTGGTCCATTGGAGAGACAGAGTGGACAGCTATCTGCAGAGCCAAAAGAGATGGGAGAGATATTGAACAATTTCTTTTCTTCGGTATTCAACAAGGAGAAGGATATTAAATTATGTGAGGTAAGGGAAACTAGTAGAGTAGCTATGGATACTATGAGTTTCAAAATGGAGGACATTTAAAGGGGAAATTTTAAGAATATAGAATCTTTATGTTCCTGTTCGGGTTGAAAGGAAACAGTAAAAATTGGAAAGAGCCCTGGTTTTCAAGGGAAATTGGACATCTTGTTCGGAAAAAGAGGGAGATCTACAATAATTATAGGCAGCATGAAGTAAATGAGGTGCTTGAGGAGTATAAGGAATGTAAAAAGAATCTTAAGAAATAAATTAGAAAAGCTAAAAGAAGACATGAGGTTGCTTTGGCAAGTAAGGTGAAAGTAAATCCAAAGGGTTTCTACAGCTATATTAATAGCAAAAGGATAACGAGGGATAAAATTGGTCCATTGGAGAGACAGAGTGGACAGCTATCTGCAGAGCCAAAAGAGATGGGAGAGATATTGAACAATTTCTTTTCTTCGGTATTCAACAAGGAGAAGGATATTAAATTATGTGAGGTAAGGGAAACTAGTAGAGTAGCTATGGATACTATGAGTTTCAAAGTAAAAGAAGTACTGACACTTTTGAAAAATATAAAAGTGGATAAGTCTCCAGGTCCTGACAGGATATTCCCTAGGACATTGAGGGAAGTTAGTGTAGAAATAGCCGGGGCTATGACAGAAATATTTCAAATGCCATTAGAAACGGGAATAGTCCCCGAGGATTGGCATACTGCACATGTTGTTCCATTGTTTAAAAAGGGTTCTAAGAGTAAACCTAGCAATTATAGACCTGTTAGTTTGACTTCAGTGGTGGGCAAATTAATGGAAAAGATACTTAGAGATAATATATATAAGCACCTGGATCACCAGGGTCTGATTAGGAACAGTCAACATGGATTTGTGCCTGGAAGGTCATGTTTGACTAATCTTCTTGAATTTTATGAAGAGGTTACTAGGGAAATTGACGAGGGTAAGGCAGTGGATGTTGTCTATATGGACTTTAGTAAGGCCTTTGACAAGGTTCCTCATGGAAGGTTGGTTAAGAAGGTTCAACTGCTGGGTATAAATGCAGGAGTAGCAAGATGGATTCAACAGTGGCTGAATGGGAGATGCCAGAGGGTAATGGTGGATGGCTGTTTGTTGGGTTGGAGGCAGGTGACTAGTGGGGTGCCTCAGGGATCTGTGTTGGGTCCTTTGTTGTTTGTCATGTACATCAATGATCTGGATGAAGGTGTGGTAAATTGGATTAGTAAGTATGCAGATGATACCAAGATAGGGGATGTTGTGGATAATGAAGAGGATTTCAAAAGTCTATAGAGTAATTTAGGCCATTTGGAAGAATGGGCTGAAAGATGGCAGATGGAGTTTAATGCTGATAAATGTGAGGTGCTACACCTTGGCAGGACAAATCAAAATAGGACGTACATGGTAAATGGTAGGGAATTGAAGAATGCAGTTGAACAGAGGGATCTGGGAATAACCGTGCATAGTTCCTTGAAGGTGGAATCACATATAGATAGGGTGGTAAAGAAAGCTTTTGGTATGCTAGCCTTTATAAATCAGAGCATTGAGTATAGAAACTGGGATGTAATGTTAAAATTGTACAAGGCATTGGTGAGACCAAATCTGGACTATGGTGTACAATTTTGGTCGCCCAATTATAGGAAGGATGTCAACAAAATAGAGAGAGTACAGATGAGATTTACTAGAATGTTGCCTGGGTTTCAACAACTAAGTTGCAGAGAAAGGTTGAATAAGTTAGGTCTTTATTCTCTGGAGCGCAGAGGTTAAGGGGGGACTTGATAGAGGTCTTTAAAATGATGAGAGGGATAGACAGAGTTGATGTGGATCAGCTTTTCCCTTTGAGAATAGGGAAGATTCAAACAAGAGGACATGACTTCAGAATTAAGGGACAGAGGTTTAGGGGTAACATGAGGGGGAACTTCTTTACTCAGAGAGTGGTAGCGGTGTGGAATGAGCTTGCAGTGGAAGTGGTGGAGGCAGGTTCGTTGGTATATTTAAAAATAAATTGGATAGGCATATGGATGAGAAGGGAATGGGGGGTTATGGTATGAGTGCAGGCAGGTGGGACTAAGGGAAAATAATTGTTCGGCACGGACTTGTAGGGCCGAGATGGCCTGTTTCCGTGCTGTAATTGTTATATGTTTATATGGAGTGTTCAATTAGAGAACACCATTTGCATTTTGAGGGCTAAATTACTTATGACGCTATTTTAATCGAGATCTGGAGAAGAATTTAAAAGTTACTTTGAAAACTGACCAACAGATCAAAATTATTTAAGAAAGAACTGCAAATGCTGAAAAATCGAAAGTTGACAAAAGTGTTGGAGAAACTCAGCGGGTGCAGCGGCATCTATGGAGCGAAGGAAATAGGCAATGTTTCGGGCCAAAACCCTTCTTCTGACTGAGGGAGGGTGGGGCGGAGGGAGGGGGAGGGGAGAAGAAAGGAGAAAGGGAGGAGCCAGAGGGCTGAGGGAGAACTGAGAAGGGGAGGAGACAGCAAGGGCTACCAGAAATTGGAGAAGTCAATGTTTATGCCACTAGGGTGCAAACTGCCCAAGCGGAATATGAGGTGCTGCTCCTCCAATTTCCGGTGTTGCTCACTCTGGCCATGGAGGAGCCCCAGGACAGGAAGGTCGGATTCAGAATGGGAGGGGGGGTTGGTGCTGGGCCACAGGGAGATCAGATTGATTAATGCGGACCGAGCGGAGGTGTTCAGCGAAACGATCACTAAGCCTACGCTTGGTCTGACATCTAGAGCAGCGCAATAGATGAGGCAATAGATGAGGTTTAAACAGAATAGGGGGATTTGCCTATTAAAAATTAACCCCTCTCACTTGTAACCATATATCACTTGTCAGACTTTGATCTGCCCCTCCTCTCTTGCAGATCCCCCCTGACTACAATCAGTCTGAATCAATCCGACCTGACCCAAAACGTTACCTATTCACGTTCTCCAGTGATGCTGCCTGACCCACTGAGTTACTCCAGCACTCTGTGCTTTTTTTATATGGGGAAAGCTAGATTCCCTGCAGTAATCAGACATCATTATCTCTTTAAGAACATAGCTGCTATTTTAGCCACGAGTGGTCATTGAAATTGACTAGCAATCGCTTCTATTGACACTTGTCCAAGGTTACATGCCGTAAGCTCCAGTCGAAAATATATTGCAATGGAACTTCAAACTGGTGCAGATTACTAGAGCCATAAGCAATCAGAGCGTTTTTTATTTGCAGTTTCGGATGTGAGCACATGATGTATTAATCCCCGAAGGTAGTGAGCACAATAGGATGTCCCAGATTTGAGTATCCTAGGCTCTGGGGCTTGATGTGAATATATAACATACAGTCTTTAGTATTATCAGCTTGCATAAACAAAAATAGACATCGCTATTGAACAGATCTCTATTTTGTATGAAGTATAACTGTTATCGTGAATCTGAAACTCTCTGGCCCCTAACTGCCTTTCCCTCCGGAGTTGACAAAGTAGTCGTTATAAATTTTCTATAGACGAGGAAGTTCTGTATGAAATCTGCAACTAAAGGCTCCCCCCGGGCTTTCCCACTTAGGCAGGACCTTTTTAGGTGAGTGCGGCTTTGAGACACTAGGCGCTTGCGCCGATATGATGCGCCACATTAATGGTCGCTTCCAATACCTGTTTTAACCATCTTGACATGCTCGCCATGTGGTTTTTTGGTCTGACCCATAAGGGTCGAGTCAATATAAATTTTTATGTGGGTCAACGGTCTGGTGGGTAAGCCCGGAATACCACTATGGATGTTCCCGCATTCTGTATAGGAAACTAGTTGCGTTGTTTCCCTGTCAGTTTATGCAATGACTGGACCCCTCTGGCCTAGAGCCATAAGCATGAGCGTTTTTTGTCAATTGCTCAACTGAGGGATGTCCCGCAAAAATATTCTGCGACCAATGCCCCTCAATTGATGATGCTGCATGGAGAAAATTGATAATCCTGTAGCCGTAGGTGCAGTTGTAGTGGGCTCGCCATGTAGTGTAGATGGAAACTGACCATTTATAGGTAGCTTTTAAAGTAGTCGTATTAGTGCTTACAATTTTAGCAAATGCTGGAAAGGATGCTAACATTTTGCCAATTACTGCTTGTCAATCTTGTCATTTACGTATTACATGATTGATGTTTGTTGCAGGTTTAGTTAGTCGCCTTTGCTGACCGGTCATTTTCATTGGCTCATTGGAGAAAAAAACGTAAGCACGAGTTTTCAGAACCAAGGATAACCGCCCGGTAATATTAAATGCCCGACAACATCACAACTGTGTATCTCTGGCTTATTAAAAGTTGGCTGGCTTCTTAAAAGTGTCTCCACTCCTTCTCCCCCCCTTCTCCCCTCCTCCCATCCACCCTCTTTTAAAGGACTTGCCGTACACTGTACTAGCCGACTTAACCTTCCTGTTCATCGCGGTGTGTGCCTGTAGCACCTTGGCTTTGCACCGTGTGAATTTCAGACAGCGCTCCCCCCGCTTTCCCTGGCCCCTGCCTTTGCGATGTGTTTGTGCATATGTGTGTGTGTTCCACTCTAACACTCGCCGATCCAGTACCCGGTTTTTCAGGCGAGTGCCGCAAACTTGACTGGCAGTCTGCTGAAAAATCGCCTGTGGGACAGGCCCTTGAAACTTCACTGCTGAGCTACCTGTACTTCAGCTTTTGCCTAAATACTTATTAATGCAATGTAAATTACATTATTGTTTTTATGAGACTTCCATATACAAACTACAACTCAGTATAAAATTTTCAATTATAATTTCTGATGGCATGAGCATGTTTTTATATTTCAAAAAGACCAAGACTCGATAGTGTTTTAAAATTGAGCAACCAGTGATAATTATATCGATTCATGTCTCATAGATTTCACCGTGTTCGGTGCAGTGACTTTAAATACTGGATTCTCCCACTTCAGTTTCTGCTTGTAAGCAGAGAGTAAAAGCACAACCAGGTGGTCAGATTTACCGAAGTGCATTTGGGGGATGGATTGGTTGGCAGCTTTGATGGTTTGTGTAACAGTGGTTGAGGCCTCTGGGCCTCTGGTTGGCTAGGAGATGGCTGATAGTATTTTGGTAGCATACTCCTGAGGTTGGCCTCATTGAAGTCCATGACTGTAATGAACAAGGCCTCGCGGTAGGTCATTTCAATGCTATTGGTTATGGTGTGTAGTTTCTCGAGTGCAAGCTTAGCATTGGGAAATGTAGACAGCAGTCAGGATAGCCAAAGTGAATTCCTGTGGCAGTAGTAAGAACGGCACAGATATTCCAGATCTAGAGACCAGGAGCTTGCCAGGGCCACCACTGGGGCAGATGTATGGATAGGAAAGATTTTGAGGGATATGGCCTAAATGTGGGCAAATGGGACTAGCTTAGATGGGGCATCTTGGTCGGCATGGACAAGTAGGGCGAAGGAGCCTATTTCCATGCTGGATGACTCTATGACCATGTCCGAGCACCACGAGGATTTAATTGGGAAGTGGACCATTCCAAACATAACCTAGCTACTTGAGGATGATCTGCTTGAGGACGCCATACATCCGAAAGATATAAAGCCTTGATCATGCCACATTATGGAGAGAAAGAGACAAACTCAACTCCTCAAAAGATGTAGAAAACAAGTATCAAGACTTCACCAGGCGAAGTGCACCAAGCTAGTCAAACACATAGTGGAAGATTTAATCCCCGTTACTGTGAAAAGTAGGTATTGTATAGAAAGGACACGTATGCTGGAAAATTTGCCTCAAATTCAGGACATTGTTGATGACATCTGTTTTTTATTAAGAAACTCAAATAATGTTAAAAAGTAATGTCTGGTTGTCATATTGCATGACAACGCACTTTATTCATTGCTATCTTCAAGCCAGACATGATACTTGCATCATGTGCCATTCCATTTTGTTTGGATCACATAAAGGAACTGAATCTCTGGAACTGTTTAAAAATGTGTATCATTCATTTTTATTACCTCTCGCCAAGTCTCTCAAAGTGCAAATTTGCTTGGGCCATCTTATTTACATTCTTTTTAATATTACAATGAAGGATCCTCATCACAGATGTCATCTTTTCCTATCTTCTGAGGTCGCAATAGTCCCATTGGCCAACACAGCGACATAAACCTAATTTTACAAAAATGGAAACTATCATGTTTCGATATAAGCTAGTTAATTCCAGAGAAAGAGAGAGGGAGTTGAACTGTTGGCACGGGCTGAGAGGAAATTCCATAACTGTGTTTAGCTTCATTTTGCAGGCATTTTGGACAGAGATACTGTCCAAATACTGAGCTTTAGTTGCTGTGGCTCTGGCATTCCATATGTTATTACAAGAACATCAAATTCTATTGCAATAGCACCTTTGTCCCAAGAAAAAATCCTGAGATGTTTCAAGTATTCATGTAAGGAAAACAATGCCAAACTAGGAAGCATGATTTTAGGAAAGTGACTGCAAACTTTGCGAAGGATATGGAATTACCAACCTCTCTTCCATTGATTCAATTTACACCTCACGCTGTCTCGGCAAGGCCACCAGCATAATCAAGGACGAGTCGCACCCTGGCCACTCCCTCTTCTCCCCTCTCCCATCGGGCAAACGGTATGGAAGTGTGAAAATGCACAGCTCCAGATTCAGGGACAGTAACTTCCCAGCTGTTATCAGGCAACTGACTCATCTTACCAACAACTATAGTGTAGTTCTGATCCATTATCTACCTCATTGGAGAACCTCTTTAATTGGGTTTTATCTTGCACTAAACGTTATTCCCTTTATCGCGTACATGTATACTGTGGATGGCTCAATTATAATCATGTATTGTCTTTCCGCTAACTGGGTAGCTAGCATGCAACAAAAGTTTTTCACTGTACCTCTGTACGTGACAATAAATTAAACTAAAACTAACACTAAGTAATAGACCCCCTCTTTAATGCAATCCTTAGTATTTTTCTTCTTTATTTTTGATGTTTGCAAAGAGAAAATGAATGGGTTGAATCGGTCAATCTTTTTGGTGCTTGATATTAACCTCCCATATAGCTGAATGTCATAAGCAGGCTGGAAGCAGTCCTCGCCCAGTGAAGGTTTGCTCACCATTGAGTTGGAATATTGTGCTGCACCATTGAAAATCTTGTCTTTCAGATGAGACCTTAAAACTTGATGCATCGTACATACTCAAGTATAAATCTCAAGATAATATTTTGAAGAAGTCCAGAGACATTGCTCTGGTCATTCTTGCCAATGTCTAAAAAAACAAATGACATGTTCATTGTTACATTGATGTTTGAAGGAACTGCCATGGTCAGATTGCATGCCCGTCATTCTACATTACCACAATTACTATACCGCCAGTACTTAAATGACCATAAAACACATTAGAACAACTTAAAACATGAAAGGTGATATATAAATATGCATTCTTTCTTCACCTACAGTTGACATCACACGCCGCAGCACTCGTGAGTAAGGCAAGGCAGCGCCTTTACCACCTCAGGCAATTGAGGAAATTCAGAGTGTCTCTGTGGATCCTCCAGTGCTTTTACTCACCGGCTGTGGAAAGCATCTTGTCCGGATATATTACAATCTGGTTTGGGAATTGCTCTTCCCAGGACAAGAAGACTCTGCAGAGAGTAGTGCGTTCGGCCGAACGCACTATGGGAACTTCACTCGCCCCCCCTGCAGGAACTATACATCAGGAGGTGCAACTCCAGAGCCAATAAAATCATGGGAGACTCCTTCCACCCCTGCAATGGACTGTTCCAGCTGCTACGGTCAGGCAAACGCCTCCGTTGCCATGCTGTGAGAACGGAGAGGTTGAGAAGAAGCTTCTTCCCAGAGGCCATTCGGACTGTAAACTCCTATCTCACCAGGGACTAACTTTTACTGTACCACTCTACTGCTTTTTTTAAATTGCTGTTTTTTTTCCTTTTCCTTCCACCCACAATATTTAATATGTAAAAGAATATGTGATTCTGTTCCATTCTGTTTGTAGTTTGTTTTGGTTGTTTATTTGTTTGTCTTTTTGCACAAAGTCCGCGAGCATTGCCACTTTTCATTTCACTGCACATCTCGTATGTGTATGTGACGAATAAACTTGACTTGACTTGACTTGACTATGAAACAATGCCCACAGAAGCTGTGCTCTGCTCTGCCATCTCTAAGTTACGTCACATACTGCAAAGAAAATTACACCCTACTTCCTCTAATCACTCTATGCTCCAAGCTGGTATTGAGCTCAAGAAATTTTATGCCATGGAATCATTCAGACTATCATTAAGAACACATGTAACATAAGCAAGAGGCAGTGCACATATGCACCAAGCAAATCTAAGGTACATTATTCTGTAGAGAAAGCTTTATCTTCAAAATTCTCATGGATAACTGGCAAGAAGGAGACGAGGGAACACTTTTTCTTACAGAGAGTGGTGAGTCTAGAATTCTCTGCCTCAGAGGGCGGTGGAGGTTCTCTGGATGCTTTCAAGAGAGAGCTAGATAGGGCTCTTAAAAATGGCTGAGTCACGGGATATGGGGAGAAGGCAGGAACGGGGTACTGATTGGGGTTGATCAGCCATGATCACATTGAATGATGGTGCTGGCTCGAAGAGCCGAATGGCCTACTCCTGCACCTATTGCCTATTGTCTAAGACTGTGACAGCTCACATCATTGTCAAATGAGCTTATACCTAAAGGTGAAATAAATTGTATATAATATCTGGGTGACCTTACATATACTCTGAGGCAAAAGGTCAGTGATGGTTTTGTTGAATGGTGGAGCAGTGATAGGGCAATTGTCATAGAGTGATACTGTGTGGAAACAGGTCCTTTGAGCCTACTTGCCCACAATGGTCAACATGTCCCACCTGCCTGCATTTGGTCCGTATCCCTCCAAACTTGTCCTATCCATGTACCTGTCTAACTGTTTCTTAAATGTTGGGATAGGTTCCAGCCTCAACTACCTCATCTGGCAGCTTGTTCCATACACCCACCACCCTTTGGGTGAAAAAATTATCCCTCAGATTCCTATTAAATCTTTTTCCCTTCACCTTGAACCTATGTCTTCTGGTCCTCGATTCCCCTACTCTGGGCAAGTGATTTTGTGCATCTATCCGATTTATTCCTCTTATGATTTTATACACTTTTATAAGATCACCCTTCATCCGCCTGCGCTCCAAGGAATAGAGACCCAGCCTGCTCAACCTCTCCTTACAGCTCAGACCCTCTAGTCCTGGCAACATCCTCGTAAATCTTTTCTGAACCCTTTCAAGCCTGACAATACCTTTCCTATAACATGGTGCCCAGAACTGAACACAATACTCTAAATGTGGTCTGACCAACTTCTTATACAACTGCAACGTGACCTCCCAACTGTCTCACTTATTACTTCTAGTTCTGTTTCTAATGTACTGATATGTTCATGATGTATGTCAACAGGAAGGGATAACATTCCTGCATTGCCCTGGTTAATTACAATCAAAATGTGGCCTTCATGTAAGGAAACACTGACAGCTACAGTAGTTGTCACTATTTTAAGGAATTTTCTTGCACCACCAACAAATTAGAAAGATAACTCTTTCAGATAAGACAAATCTTCTAATGCCTTGTTTGCTGACAGCAGTGAATTACAATAACAGAATGAGTAACAGAATAAAGCTGATTTATGCATTAGAAACTAGATGCACCACAATAATTTAGAGATACACTTATAAAACCATCCTCTGCAACTGAGTGCTAACGGTCAAAAATACTGTGATAGCACAGTGGCTGCTGAAAACATTATTTCACAAATATGCTCCTTCATGGTACCTCTTGAAAATGCCAACACCCATTACCACCAACAAAGGATTAAGTAGAAACCTGCAGGGGAACGGGAAGGCACTTAAATACCAGCTGCATGAGGTATTTGTACAATTTTAATTGCTGTATATACAGAGTTGTTTTTTCATCTTCTTTCCTTTGTAAAGATGCAATCGATTACAGACCTTTCTGTGAAACCATCATCAGCTTTTCTGTTCAGGCTATCTCAACAAAATCACTTTAGTACTACTGTTATTTTGTTGTGAACATGCCATTTGAGATGTTACACTGTTACATGGAAAATAAGTGTGTTGACACAAGGGCAAGAATACATTGCTGTTTATATCACTCTACTATTTTTCAAAAGATCGATCCTTATGTTTAACCATAGAACTGCAGCAAAGCATACCCAATGACCTTAATTACATAAATAAATACCTATGCAATGCATGCCATTAATCAATTCTAAACCAAAAAAAGGAGATACCTTTCCAGGGAGGTACCTATCTGGCACCTTAGAACTTCATAATTGCTCCGTGTGCAATTCATCCAGGAAGCAAAGACCATCCTTGGGAACGCGAGGCGAGACAGAATCTGTTGTGATTACATTTAAATAGTGCTGTTGCTGTGTCATAGCAAACCTGATTTAAAATTAATCCTGGTTGATTTTTCCAATTCTTCTGAAACTTTACAGCAAACTGACTAGCAGAGCTGGCAGTTCCAGCAATTATTATTTTACATAGCATTGTTTGTAAGGCAGGTGCAGCAAAAGGTTATCGTCTCTCTTGCAGCCACCACTGACTTATCCCTATGACCCCAACCTTCTCTCTCGGTTAATACTTCAACCTTCCCCTAACCCAAGCTCTTGATCTTTATTTTCTTTTTAACCATCAACCTCCCCACCTTGTCCTTCTTCTTCTTGCGTATAGCGTGCACAGCCTAAAGTTGTAGGACAACTTGTTCTATTTGATATTACTTGATTGTGCACGCCAGGTTCATCGAAACAGGGCGGACCACGTGAAGGTTGCAATCTCCCCCCCCCCAACTTGTCCTCATCTTTCACGATTGCCAGGTAGCCTGGCTGCAGCCTTCAACTGCTAACTTTGGTGCACAGTCTGCCAATCCGTGAACCACTGCATTAGGAACAGAATTTTAAAAATGTTTAACTGAAAATCAAAAACCTGTAGATGCTGGAAATCTGAAATAAAAAGGTGCAAGAGTTTCTGGTGAAAGTTCTTTAAATTGCAGCAAGAAACCTGTTTTTCTCTCTTAAATACTGAGTACTTCCACAGTTTAACATTATTAAATAATGAGTACAATTTTTTTGCCATTCTTGTTGTCAGGACCTCTGTATTACAGGGAATTCCAAGCCCTTTAAAACAATCACATGCAGTAGCATCACAGTAGGCTGAGGTGGGCTAATAGATCATTTTCTGTGCTATATACACTTCTATAATTCTACAAAAGGCACTTGCCGAAGTTTCTCCTATGCCTGTGACCTCTGCTACCAAGAAGGGCAAGGGCAGTAAACCTGTGGGAAGATCATTCATGACCCTCCAAATCACAGACCACCCTGTATTGGAAACATATAACCAGTACTTCCGCAACATAACATCATTAACACCAGTTTGCCCTCCAAATCACAGACCACCATGTATTGGAAATATATTGCCATTACTTCCTTATTTTTGGATCTAACTCCTGGAACTTCCTACCAAACAGCAGTGTGGGAAGAACTAGGGCAGCACAGTGGTGCAGGGCCAGAGACCCAGGTTTCAAAGGTCTTTTATTGTCACGTGAACCAATTAAGGTACAGTGATATTCATATCACCATACAGCCATACTAAAAAAAAGCAACAAGACACGCAACTACATAAAAGTGAACATAAACATCCACCACCGCGGATTCCCCACATTCCTCACTGTCGGGGCGATCAAAGTTCTGCATCGGGGTGGTCGGAGCTCCTGCGGTTTGGAGCTCCCTAGGTCGGTCTCTAACCAGAGACCTCGAGCACCATGATGTTAAAGTCCGCAGGCGCCCGTGGTTGGAGTTCCGAGATTGACCCCTGGCAAAGGGATCACCCGCTTCACGATGTTAAGCCCCGCAGGCTCCTGCAGTTGGAGCTCCCGAAGTCGGCCTCCAGCAGAGGCCGCCAACTCCACGATGTTAGGCCGCAGTGCGGACGGAGACACAATGTGGAAAGAAAATCGCATCTCCGTCGAGATAAGAGATTTTTTTAAAGTTTCCCCCAACCCCCCCCATTAACTATGGGTGCTGTCTGTATGGTGTTTGTATGTTCTGCGTGTGACCATGTAGGGTTTTCTCAGTTTTCCTCCCCCATTCCAAAGATGTACAGATTTGTAGGTTAATTGCCTTCGATGTTGTTAAATTGTCCCTAGCTTGTAGGATAGTGTTGGTGTACGAGGTGATCGCTGGTCGGCGTGGACTTGGTGGGCTGAAAGGCCTGTCACCGCGCTGGATCTCTAAGGTCTAAAAGTGTAACGTTTTGAGAAAACGGTGCACTGTCATCTTCTCAAGGCCAGTTAGTGATGGGCAATGAATGACTTTACCTACAATTCTTCAAGGCAATATGCAAATCTGATTTAATCTAATGAATAGTAACAAACTTTTGTGCCAAAATCCACTGCACAAGGGCTTATCATCTCTTCATTGCAGCTCCTGTACCTTTTATATATACCGGTAATTCATTACTGTCTTAAAAATGGTCATTATATACCGAATCATTTTGAGCAGTTGCTACATGCGAAACACAGAATTGTCTTAAGATGTACTTAAATAATATCAGATTTCTGCATTCTTGTTGCCGTCTGGAGTTAATTTATTCTGCAGGTTAAAATGTTGCATCATGCCAATGCCTGAGGGGATAAAAAGAACTTGTACTTATATGAGATAAAACAGTAATTATTTCAACTTCATTAAAAGTCATTAAAAGGTCTTTCATTAAAAGGTAAATGACATCCATCCAGCCCCACCTTGGGTGTTTTTAATTCATAATTGTTATTTTCTGCGCTTCTTCCCATTTTATATGTTGCGGTCTTCTTTTCTCAGTCCATATTATATCGTGAATCAATTTGACCATAAAATCTGATTTTCGTGTCTAACTGAATATACTTGGCATGTGATACACCGTATTTAGAGGACGCTCAAAGGCTCACTCCAGCTTCACATAAGTCTTCCGACAGTGAAACTTCAAGAAGGCCCAAGGCATTGGGCATGACCCAACAGGCCATGCATATTTTCTGTTACAAAGATGTTTCTTCCACAGCTCCTGCCAATGCCAAGCTGGCGTAGGAACTGGAAAATAGGCACAGAATTCTGAAGCAATTCAGCAGGTCAGGCAGCATCACTGGCGAAAAATAATAGGTGACGTTTTCTGTCGAGACCCTTCTTAAGGCTTAGGAACTAGGTTGGGTAGTTTTATTTCTATCTATTTATTTATTTATTTATTTGTCATTCAGACCTTTTGGTCTGAACAAAATTTTGTTTCCCTGCAGTCATACATATAATAAAAATGGCAAAAACTCACAATCAACACAAATTTAACATCCACCACAGTGAGTTCACCAAACACCTCCTCACTGTGATGGAAGGCAAAATCTTAGTCTCTGTCTCTTCCCTCTTTGTTTTCCCTCTGTGCTGAGGCAATCCAGGCTCCAGATGTTGTGTCCCCACCGGGTGATGGTAAGTCCCGCGGCTCAACCGTGCTCCGCGAACGGGCCGGTTCAAACTCCTCGGGTGGTCGCTGCCGCCGCCACAGCTTTGAGGCCGAGTTGGGTCGCCGCCGCTGCTGCTGCCACCGGAGCACCGCCACAGCTCCGAGGCCGTAGGTTAGGGGATGGTTGAACTTTAATTTGAGCAGGGGGTTGGAAAGTAGGGTGTCAGCCATAAAGAGGACTGACTTAGGGCTAATTCACCAGGTTGATGGGGATTGGGGAGCTGTGGATCTGGAATTGTGGTTAGGGCAGGCGGGTGATTGGGGAATAGGGGTAGGGTTTGGATAGTCATACATTCTATTCTTTAGGAAGTGCCACTGACAAAGTGAGAATTAAGGATAAAATCCATTTATTTGACACAGAGGGTAGTTGAGGCCACAGAGGGTAGTTGAGGCCACTTCATTGGCTATATTTAAGAGGGAGTTAGATGTGGCCCTTGTGGCTAAGGGGATCAGGGGGTATGGAGAGAAGGCAGGTACGGGATACTGAGTTGGATGATCAGCCATGATCATATTGAAATGGCGGTGCAGGCTCGAAGGGCCGAATGGCCTACTCCTGCACCTAATTTCTATGTTCTATGTTTCTAATTAAGGATAAAATCCATTTATTTGACCCAGAAATGCGGAATAGATTTCTCGGTCAAAGCCTCAGTTTATGCCATTTGGATTCAGGTTTAGGTTCATTATGGTCACATTAAACCTAAATCTTAAAAACCATGTGATAAAATATTCACTTGACACCTCATCGGTGTCATAAATTGAACAAAAATATGTTGCACACATTTCAATCCTTTAGTTTTTAGAGTCATGTCTATTATTAATGTATGGTACAATAATATTAACATGGCTTTTGAAGTATATTTTAAATGATTTTAGTCTTTAAACTCTTGCTTTCGGTTAGTTGGCTTGTAGGCGACGCAGCCTTTCGGTTAGGTGGCGTTTCGGCAGAGCAGCAATTCGGTGAGTATGCATTTAGGCAACGCAGCCTTTCAGTTAGTTGAATTTTAGACGTCCCACCTTTTCGGTTCGTTGGCGTTTCGGCTTTGTAGGCTTTCGGTTCGTTGGCGTTTCGAGTTCTTGTCCTTCGACGCCACGTCCAGGTACCCGATGAAAAAATGCCATTATCCCGAAAGGGACAAGAGCACTTGTCTATAGTTATTGAGAATAGCATGCACATCAACAAACTGCTAGAAGCAGGGCCGGCCTTAGGGGGTGCGGGGCCCATTTGGGAACAATTTTGGTGAACCCCAGATTCCCAGCCAAGGTGTGTCAACCCAGTTATTTAGTATATATTATGAAATTGTACACTAGGTGTAGGTATGTTACAAAACCTACCTGAATCGTCATTGGGAATCTGCCCTCAGCCATGTCGGCGATTTTGGCACTGTTTGGAGGGGGCGGGTTTAAAACGCGATTTTTACTAGGCTGTACTAATCGCACATGTTCAGCCTAGTAAATCATTAACGAAAAATCGCTGCAAGACCCGGTCGCAAAAGGTATTATTAGTTTTATAGGCCTCGATAATATAGTTCTAATAGTTTTAAAATTACTGTCTCATTTCGCAACCTCTCGCAGCCCCAGGGTTTTATAAAGCAAACAATTAAAGGTATGTACCTTATTTTTACATTAAATGGAGCATATATATAACCCTGTATATCAAGATATCTATAGCGAGTAGTTCATTTTGGGCTTTTTATATCCCGCAGTATTTTTCTCGGCATTTGAGGGCACTAATCCAGCGCTATGTCAACGTTCTAAACCAGCGCGTTCCACATGAACCCACTAGAAAGCCGATTTAAATGGGCATTTATTTACAGCAATTGAACACTAAATTCCTTCCATTTGGCCTATAAATTAATGTAAATTAGATATAAAAATCATGTTATATTGTGAATTATTTGTGAATAATCTTTGAACACTTAGGCTATTTAAAAATGTTAATCTTTCCTTAAGAAATGGGCTTTGACTATCCAAGATCACAGCTTTTTTGTAATGTCCATTGAAAATCAATAGGGAACAAGATGCTAATTTCCGAGTATGAAAATGGTCATAACTTTTTTAATACTTGAGATATGAAAGTGAATTTGGTGTCAAATTAAACTTATTGTTATGCTTTATCTGATGGGATAAATTGCAGACTTGATTTTTTAAATCTCAAAATTTTGTAACATTGCTACTAGGTGCTATGGATTATACACTGTGTGAATCTCTCCTGCTCCCTCCCGTTTGACTGTCAGTAGCTCCGCTGGCTTCCAACCTTTACCGTAGCTGCTAATTATGTGATTGGACACAATGGCCTCGGAGACAGCGGCTGATTGGACGGGAGGAGATCTATTTGTGATTGGACGGGAATTTTAAGGCAAGCTGGTTGGTGATTGGATGAAACCCCCTTAGAGACAGCGTTTGATTGGTCGCCAAATAAAATTGTCAAATCTGTAACAAAATACGCTGGTCGGTGCGAACTCAGTGAACTATCTGGTTGTATTTCCAAACTAATCTGGTTGTATCAACCAGACTATTTGGTTGTGTCTCCAAACTAAACAGTAATACATGCAGGTACATTCATTTAAAATTAAATTCAGTGGTTATTTCACATGATTTCTCATTGCGTAAAGCTCAATATCTGACCAATTTCTGTTTAACACGCTTGGTCTGCCATGAGCATTTTTCTCTCCCAAAATAATTCATACCTAGCAAACCGATCAATGAACCAGACAGCAGTTGGACGCAGTCATGGAACCATAGACAATAGGTGCGGGAGTAGAGGCCATTCGGCCCTTCGAGCTTGCACAGCCATTCAATATGATGGTACACAAAATTGCTGGAGAAACTCAGCGGGTGCAGCAGCATCTATGGAGCGAAGGAAATAGGCAACGTTTCGGGCCGAAACCCTTTTTCAGACGGGTTTCGGCCCGAAACGTTACCTATTTCCTTCGCTCCATAGATGCTGTTGCACCCGCTGAGTTTCTCCAGCAATTTTGTGTACCTTCGATTTTCCAGCATCTGCAGTTCCTTCTTGAACATTCAGTATGATCATGGCTGATCATCCAACTCAGTATCCTGTACCTGCCTTCTCTCCATACCACCTGATCCCTTTAGCCACTAGGGCCACATCCAACTCCCTCTTAAATATAGCCAATGAACTGGCCTCAACTACCTTCTGTGGCAGAGAATAGTAAGATTAAACGAGAACTTACCAGTTTGAAGTTTGATCTGTATTTTATGAGGAGGAACGTTGAGGGAATACATGAAGAAGCCCGCTACAGCGCATGCGTGTCGTCCTTCAAAGCAGCGGTGTGAGGTCACAGATACCCTATATTGACCTAAAATAGCAAGATTATCAAAGAGATACCAGTTTAAGATATGACCCTATGAGGGTGGGAGCGGAGGGCATGTATTCCCTCAACGTTCCTCCTCATAAAATACAGATCAAACTTCAAACTGGTAAGTTCTCGTTTAATCTTACTATTTTACTTCGGAGTCACGTGAGGGACTCCATGAAGATTTCAAAGCTCTGTGACCTCATGCCGTGGAAACGAGTCCATGCTTCACAACTGCCTTGGTAGTTAGAGAGAAATTGTTAATTATATTCAAAGCATTCATACCAATTATTTAATGGAAATGATAAATAATATCGAATTAATTCAAATCATAACCCTGTATTCTTCAGGGATAAATTATCATACAGAACTTAAAATTGTTCCCCGAAAAAACGTTCCCATACTGCTAACTGGTTTGTTAACATTTCTGAAACGTTTTCTCCAACAACCATCCTGCAATCCTGAGGATTTGGTCCATGGATACATCAAGGCGTTTTGCTGCAGATGTAGCTGCAGCCCTGGTGGGGTGAGAATTAAATATGTTATTGTCCACTCCCGCCTATCATATCCCATATTTCAGCCACCGCGAAATGGTCTGAGTTACACTCTATGGTACAGTATCTTATAGCTGATTAAACGCCAATTCCTTGCCTCTGATAGCCTTTTTTTCTTTACTGTATAACAAAACCGTACTTTACTATACAGAGGCATTTGTCCTCCGGGTAGGCCATCAATTCTATGACCTGCCCCGCTAATCCTGGCCTATTTTGTTTAATAATACGGTCCTGGATCACAAACCCCAATCTTCGTGCCGCAATAGTGAAGCCATCCAGTCTTACTTTTAGCAATAACTGGAGCTTATGCACTGTGACTAGCGCTATCAGCATTACCATTTCTAGTTAGTTATCCAGATTTAATGCTGTAGCCGGCGACCAATTCCTTAGCAAGATCAAAGCCACACTTACATTCCAAATATAGTTGTATCTTATTTTTTGGTGGCTTGGTGTTAACATATCCTCTAAAATTTTTTAACTGCCAGAGGATGTGATCCCACAGACTGTCTTACTGTTTCTTGCCATTAATAACTTGACAATGCACTTTCGGCACTATTCACAGTGCTGAAACACAGTCCTCCATATTGCAGGCTGGTAAGCAACTGTAGCACCCCCGGATCATCCTTATTTCTGTGATCCAGAAAGTTATCATGGCAGTAATTAGTCCATTTTAATATGACCTAAATACTGTTATTGAGTAGACCTTCTTCGTGCTGCTGTGATCATGTCCACAGTTCTTGTGATAGCCCCATGTCCCGTAGCGGTGTTTTAGAGTCTACAACCTACTAAATCAATATTTTCTATGACATGGATAGCTATCCTCAGTTACTGGATGCACCAGCAACTTAGGACTACGTCTACCGTTATACATAGTTCCAGCACCATGTCCTGTACCCCGGAAAACCATAGTTGGGTAAGCCAATCAGGTACTAAGACATCCCCGATGCTGATTCCTGTTGAATGTCCCTTCGTACCCCAAATTTATAAAATAGACAAGGAGGTAATACATAAATGAAAAACCCTCCCCTAGTGCAGTGAAACAGCATCTGTAGCTTCTGCCTCAGGATCTGGTATCAATGATACATACCTCGGTAACTGGTGATTTAACCCCGGATGCAATTCTAATATCCGGCCTTACCTACTTTACTGATTTTAGCAAATACCATCTATCCAACATCCATTTAGTACTTCCAATAATTTTTCGTGGCCTGGTGTCTGCCACTGAATTAGTATCCCTGGTAGATACGTAGCCCATAACCAAATATTCCTTTGGACACACCATTCCCAAATTTAATTTGCCAATTCATCACAAGCTGGTGATATCTTTCCACCCATATGACTTAAATATGCCATCACCGAGGTATTATCTATCTACCATCTACCATGCTGCAGTTTCATTCCTGAGCAATAAGATTTTAGCCCATGAAATGCACTTAACATTTCTAACCCTTAGTGTTATGTAGGTTAGCTTCTTATATATTCCATCTCCCCCATAGCTCGAGATGGTATCAGTTGTACCATAACCAATTGCACTGGCATCTGTTTGTAATAGCACAGCCGGGTTGACCTCTGTGGCTTTCCATATTAGTAAGTCATTAACATATTCAATGTGTTAATGGTGTCAATTTTGACTTAAGTGGATGGACAATGCATCCCAGCTGCACAAACAATTGATTAGTGGCAACCACTGCCTAACATGCCGATTCCTAAGTTATTCCCACAATAAGGATATCATCCAACTATACCATAATTCTATGATTTTGGTGTTGCAGCAGTCCCAACACTGGTTTAAATATTTTTCCCCCAGTTTGATATTGAATAGCAAGGATCTTAAATTAATACTTCCCATAGACTAGCCTGCTGCACACTAAATCTTAGCACTGCTAAACATATCCATTTTTAAAATGAATATATTGCACAACATTGTGAAGTATTAATAATCCATAATAATACGGCATCCCCCATCTTTCTTATTTCTAATAAAGATGTTTGAGACAAATCCTGGTGTTCAGGTTTAGTTTATTTCATACCAGCATGTATATCTATCCGGTTATGTACTGGAGGGTTTTGTTCGTGTAGAACTCTATCAGATATCCCTTAAAACTGCTAAGGATATATCTGTCCATGGATATATTACACCAAGCATCAACATGAAGTTGCAATATCCCCCCAACTTCCGTGCTCCCTATTAATACTGGAGCCCCAAATTCACCTACCTCCATGGTTATTGGTGGTAACCAAGTTATTTTCCTTGGTTTCATATGCGGTTGTGGAGAGCCTAAAGGTTAATGTTAGTTTGCATCTCCACAGTGGTCGTCCCGGCCAAACCCTAAACAGGACGCTGCTGCTGGGTACCTCTGCCCAATTCTTTGTAGTATAATTACAAAAACACACTACCTCTCTTAGGATGCACATAAGGTTAATGTCTTCCCCAGAAATCCTTTGGATGCTTTAATCAGCCCCAAAGTCAAGCCACCACGCCAATTCTTTACCTGTTTAGACAGGTCTCCCCCCCCCCCCCCAAATAACGGGGTCTATAGCCCTTTGCTCACATAGTATAGCGAACTAGGGTCTAGAGCTGGCTGAATGGCCCTTCAACTACACATTTCAAAAATAGTGCTAATGGCATCCTTAAGGTCACTAATTTTGTACACCTTTTAAAAAAAAACAAAAAACATGCGGCCCAAAGCTGTATGCCCGCCATGAGACCTTTCAGAGTATTACAGCCTTCCCAACACGTCTGCAAATGCACCTGTAACAATGGCTACATTGAGAGCACCACAATATTCCGGGGTAT
Source organism: Leucoraja erinaceus (assembly GCF_028641065.1). Taxonomy (NCBI): domain Eukaryota; kingdom Metazoa; phylum Chordata; class Chondrichthyes; order Rajiformes; family Rajidae; genus Leucoraja; species Leucoraja erinaceus. The sequence goes on from NC_073382.1 coordinate 10,429,534, forward strand.
AGAACCCTTGCCAACACTTCAGCAAAATATTAGCTTGAAGTTAATGGGTGGACTCACAGTCCTTCAATACTCACAGCCATCCTTCTCGAAATCATTCTCCGTGAGTTCTGCTGGCAGTACTGCTCATCATGTTCGGCAGGTTGTTTTCCCCCCCTTCAATAGGGGACAGTGGCTCCATCACCTGCTCAGGCTTTACCCCGTCAGACCTTCCATACCCTCCTCAGAGGCGTCTGACATTTCATGCAGCCCATATGGGAAACTGCTGTGGGACTTATATTATTTGCCCACTGTGGCTATCCTCCAATCCCGGAGCCTGCCACTATGGAGAAATTTACTCCAGCAAACCGCTCCAGCCGACTTACATGCTCTCGGGCACTAGTCGTCGCGGGTGCTTAATATATGGGACCGCTCCTGCCGACCTTGGTGCTCTCGGGCACTAGTCGCACGCGGTATATCCCACAGCCCGTCCCCATGCCTACGGGCACTGGACCATTCCCCCTGGTCCTGGTACTCACGGGCACCTCTACCCATTTAGGGTGAAGTTTGGCACTCGCTCCCTTCTGGGAGATGCTGGTGCCGACATTTATTGCTGCCTGCTGCTTGTCATTAAACAACAGCAAACTCTGTGTTGGCAGCCCTTCAGCTCTATACTGACATCAGTAGCTGGCTGCCTGCTGTTCAGCATCACACCAGTAACGACCTGTGGCTGTGCCCTGACGTCCTTAGCTGGCTGCCTGCTGTTCAGCAACACACCAGTCTCTTCAGAATACAGCAGGCACGTCTGGAAAAAAGCACCAAAAAGGTAAGGGAAATCTGTTCTTACCTGTACTGGTTTTCAGCCTGCCGTTTTCGGAGGAACGTCCTTCCTCCCGCAGCCCCACGGACCCCGTAGCGCAGGTCCATGGGCTGCTGTCCCCGATGTCGGCTCTCTCTCTCTCCCGGGTGGTGCAGCCGCTTCAATCAGCTGCGGAGCCCCTAGCGACTGCATCTAAAAATAGACCCGACTTGGTCTAGAAACTCCCCGGGCCGTGTAGCTTTGTTTCCCGCCCGGCAGCAGTCAATCTTGCCGGTGCGGGGAGCGACGTCGGGCACAGCTGTTCTGTGCTAAAAATAGCCGTTTGGGAATCCCCTCCAGAGGATTCACGCTAACGGCTGCTGCTGGCTGCTGGCTGCACTATTTCTGCAGTCTCTTCTCCAGCTCCTGCAGCTTCTTGTATTTCCTACCTGCAAGGTAAGTGGAAAAATTTTTGCAGTCTCTTACCTGCTTCTTTGCATTTCTCTCTAGGGAGACGTCCTCTCCCACGTCTGACTCGTTGAATGCGTGTATGCGATATGACACGCATGCGCTGTAGCGGGCTTCTTCATGGAGTCCCTCACGTGACTCCGAAGTAAAATTCCACAGATTCACCGCTCTCTGTGGAAAAAACGTTTTTCTCATCTCAGTCCTAAAAGATTTCCCCTTTATCCTTAAACTGTGACCCCTTTTTCTGGACTTCCCCAACATCGGGAACAATCTTCCTGCATCCAGCCTGTCCAACCCCTTAAGAACTTTGTAAGTTTCTATAAGATCCCCCCTCAATCTTCTAAATTATAGTGAGTACAAGCCGAGTCTATCCAATCTTTCTTCATATGAAAGTCCTGACATCCCAGGAATCAGTCTGGTGAACCTTCTCTGTACTCCCTCTATGGCAAGATTAGGAGCCCAAAACTGTACCAATACTCCAGGTGTGGTCTCACCAAGACCCTATACAACTGTAGTATAACCTCCCTGCTCCTATACTCAAATCCTTTTGCTATGAATGTTAACATACCATTCGCTTTCCACTGCCTGCTGCACCTGCGTGCCTACTTTCAATGACTGGTGAACCATGACACCCAGGTCTCGTTGCATCTCCCCTTTTCCTAATGGGCCACCATTCAGATAATAGTCTACTTTACTGTTTTTGCCACCAAAGTGGATAACCTCACATTTATCCACATTATACTGCATCTGCCATGCATTTGCCCACTCACCCAGCCTATCCAAGTCACCTTGCAGCCTCCTAGTTTAGAGGGGTTTAAACGGTTTAGAGATGTTTAGAGGGCTTCAGATGGGTTCAGGTGCGTTTAGAATTGGTTAGAGGGGAATAGAGGGGAATAGGGGGGGCTAGAGGGGGTTTCGAGGGGTTTAGAGACGTCATAAGCCCCCCGTGAGAAATTGTAATTCTCTGAAATTGAAGATAAACATAAAGCTGGAGTAACTCAGCAGGACGGGCAGCGCAGCGACTCTGGAGAGAAGACCCTTCTTCAGACTGAATTGAACTCTCGTCGGTGAGAGTACTTGTGATTGTCTGAAGAAGGGTCTCGACCAGAAATGCAACCCTCTCCCCAGAGCCGCTGCCCGTCCCGCTGAGCCACCTTCAACTTCAGAGCCAAACAAAAAACACAGAGTGCTGGAGGAACTCAGCGGGCCAGGCGGCTGCCTCACCTGCTGGGTTTCTCCAGCATTTTTGTCTACCGCAAAACGTCAATGATTCTGGGAATGCTGAGGCGACAGGGTGATAGAGAGGGAGTGGGAGAGCTAGAGAGAGACGAGATGAGGAGCGGGAGAGAGAGCGCGGGAGAGAAAGAGGGAGAGAGCAAAAGACAGAGAGACACAACGTGGGTCGGTAGGTGAATGACTAACCTGCACACCAGGAAGAAGCCCCTCACTCATGATGGTGAGTTTAAAGAAAGTCTCAACGTGTCATCGATCTACATTCCTCAGTAAATGTAATTGTGTTTTAAACAAGTATTAATGACGCCGCGTGAATTTTATTCAAAGGAACACGGCGTCATTAATACTTGTTCAAAACACAATAACATTTACTGAGGAATGCAGATGGATGCAGATTGATAACATTGCATAACAAGGTGTTAACTACTTCATGTTAAGAAGTGCTAACAGTACTAGTTAACAAATCGTTTGTGTCTGATGGCCGTGCAGCGGTTGTTATACATGTTCGTTTAAAAAAAATCCGGATGGCGAATTAAAAAAAATCTTTATTTAACAAAGAGAATTCGTATTTCCGTACGAAATACGGAACATTAGTGCGGGGACCCTCTAGGTGCGGGGCCCAATTGGGAGCAATCTGTCAAGTCGGCTTAAGGCCGGCCCTGGCTAGAAGACCCATTGGGAGGGAATTCTATGGTGTGGGTCGTAGCCACTGGAAAACATTGTTGTCAGGATTGGGGTGAAGGATGGTGCACAAAAGACCAGATTCGGGTGATCACAAAATTTGGGAGATTCAGTGGATTTGGTGAGAATAACAGCTTCTCGGGTTAGAGTCTGGGATGATTGCAAAGGTGGTTTATCGAGATATTATAACATTGGAATGGCATTTTGTAAATTGCTCTTGCTCTCCTAGTGTCTTCAATAAAATGACCTGATGCTCTATAGGAAACAGGCAGCATCATTTTGAATGGGTTAAAATGTATGATGGACTAATGTGTAAGGCATGGAATAGTCATGTTTAGCAGTAACAAAAACGTTGATGGGTTTTTAACAGCACCTGGGCTCTTGCAGATTAGAGACAGGTACTGTTAAGCAGGTGGAAGCAAACAATCTTTGTCAAAGAAAATGAGTGTGGTTTGGAAGCTCAATTCAGAGTCATGTAATCTGTTACAGTTGAAGATTGGCCCAGTCGACCTGAGGTAATGGCTTGGGAATGCCAAATTAGGAAATTGTAACAGCAGCCAAAGGCAACAGGTTTCATTTTCCTCATGTTTAAAGGGGGAAAAAAACAAACTGAAATGGGATAACAAACAAACATAGAGACAGCAGAGGACCTAAGGAAAACGATGGAGATATTGAACTTGAGTCTTTAACAGGTGGCAGGAAGAGACTTCATGCCTGCAGGTGATTCATTGAAGTGTGCATGTACTGTAGATGAGCAAGTGAAGGCATAAGGTATACAAGTTCAGGGAATTGTTGCAGCTAAATTGGATTTGGATAGATGATTGTCATGGTTGGCGTAGACGTGTTGTACTGAAGGGTCAGATTGGGTTTATGACTCAATAATTCTATGACTGGGGATTGAAGAAAGATCCTGAAGAGCCCCTGGAGGTAAGTGTATGGAGGCAACACTCACTACAGTGAGGAGAACTCACTACAATCATGATCTTGCTACACTTGATTTGGGAAGAGCAGAATTAAGTAAGGACACCATTAAGCCCGAGTGCAAAGATAAAGTGGACATATGGTGATAAAGAAGGGATTGTGATACACATAATACAAAGTTGCTTCTGTTGTGCAGCAGTGATCATTGCCCCATGTATTTGAGAGTGTAGCGTTCTTGTTAGGTTTAATGCTAACACCACATTCACCATTTTGATGGATGTAGTTGTCAGGGTTGTAACAATTAATAATCATTACCAATGGTAAAGAGGGAAGTTAACATTTCCTCTTACTAATGGATGAATCATGTTACAACAGGTTGTAAGTTACTTTGTAGGAATGGAGCCAATGCAAATCCAACTATAAAATCTTGATATACTGTTCGATGACACCTGCCACAGTCATAACCACATTTCTCTTTATCTTCTGCGGAGATCAGATCTGATATATTTTTTATTGTTTCAACACTTTGTAAACTTGGATTTATAAATATCAGGAGTTAGTTGTCCAAAATCACAGGGCAACAACTTTAGCAAAAATATTCTATAACTCTAGAACACAGAGATGTAGATGGTAGAGCGCCAGAGACCCAAGTTTGATCCTGACCTTGGCTGCTGTCTGCGTGGAGTTTGCATGTTCTCCCTGTGACCATGTGGGGTTCCTCTGGGTGCTCCCGTTCCTTCAACATCCCAAAGGTGTGCGTTTGTAGGTAAGTTAGCCTCTGTAAATTGCATTGGAAGTCGATGTGAAAGTGGGATAACGTAGAACTTGTGTGAATGGGTGATTGATGGTCAGTGTGGACTCAGTGGGCTGAATGGCCTGCTTCCATGTAGTATATTTCAATCGATCATCTTAAATGATTGTAGGCAGTGATGTTTACATAATCACTTAGCACAGGTTATAGGGCACAAGAGAAGGAAGAAATATGATCTAGTGGAAAATGTGCAACAACACAATTAGAGCCAGAAATGCAACAGTATCTAGATCAACTGGGGAAGTGGACCAAAGAATGGCAGATGCAATTTATTTTGGACAAGTATAAAGCCTGAAATTGCACACTATCAGGTTCTGGAACAGCTATTTTTCTACATCTACATCTGTCAGGTTCTTGAATTGACTTGTACAAATCTAACCCCATATCAACAAAGGAAACTTTGTGTCTGTGGAATTCTCTGCCTCAGAGGGCGGCGGAGGCAGGTTCTCTGGATGGTTTCAAGAGAGAGCTAGATAGAGCTCTTAAAAATAGCGGAGTCCGGGGATATGGGGAGAATGCAGGAACGGGGAACTGATTGTGGATGATCAGCCATGATCACATTGAATGGCGGTGCTGGCTCGAAGGGCCAAATGGCCTACTCCTGCACCTATTATCTGCGGTCTATTGTCTATTGAAATTAACTTTTGTACTATCATGGACGTATTTTTTCTAAATGTGTGTTGTATTAATATTTTGTTTTCTTTGTCTATTACAGCCTTTTTCCTTTTTACTATCTTGTAGAGGTTTATGTGTAATTCTGATTCACAGTCGATTAATCATTTATGTTATTGTTTGTTTGCCTGAGCCTATGTGCCTGTGATGCTACTCCATGCAAGATTTTCATTGTACCCATACCTCACTGTACCCATACTCGTGCATATGACTTAAAGTTATACATTTTGTGAAGTTGGGCCATGGCAGGACATACACAATGAATGACTGGACCTTTGGGGAGGTTGTAAAACATAGAGACTAAGGGAGACAAGTACATAGTTACTATAGATACACAAGTAGACAAGTGGTAAAGACATTATATGGAATCCTTGCCTTCATCGGGAGGGGCATTGAGTATAAGAGTTGGGACATTACAGGTGTATAGGCCATTAGTGAGTGTATGTGGAATATTGTGTGCAGTTATGATCACCAAACATCACGGAGGATGTGATAAAGCTAGAGAGGGTGCAGGGAAGATTCGGAAAGGCATTGTCTGGACTGAACATCCATCCATCCATCCATCCATCCATCCATCCATCCATCCATCCATCCATCCATCCATCCATCCATCCACCCATCCATCCATCCCAGATTCAGATTCAGATTCAGATTCAGATTCAGATTCAGATTCAGATTCAGATTCAGATTCAATTTTAATTGTCATTGTCAGTGTACAGTACAGAGACAACAAAATGCATTTAGCATCTCCCTGGAAGAGCGACATAGCAAATGATTTGAATAAATAATAATAAGTGTCCGGGGTGGGTGGTGATTGGCAGTCACCGAGGTACGTTGTTGAGTAGAGTGACAGCCGCCGGGAAGAAGCTGTTCCTCGACCTGCTGGTTCGGCAACGGAGAGACCTGTAGCGCCTCCCGGATGGTAGGAGGGTAAATAGTCCATGGTTGGGGTGAGAGCAGTCCTTGGCGATGCTGAGCGCCCTCCGCAGACAACGCTTGCTTTGGACAGACTCAATGGAGGGGAGCGAGGAACCGGTGATGCGTTGGGCAATTTTCACCACCCTCTGCAATGCCTTCCGGTCGGAGACAGAGCAGCTGCCATACCATACTGTGATGCAGTTGGTAAGGATGCTCTCGATGGTGCAGCGGTAGAAGTTCACCAGGATCTGAGGAGACAGATGGACCTTCTTCAGTCTCCTCAGGAAGAAGAGATGCTGGTGAGCCTCCTTGATCAGAGTAGAGGTATTGTGGGTCCAAGAGAGGTCATCGGAGATGTTGACTCCCAGGAACCTGAAGCTAGAAACACGTTCCACCTCCGTCCCGTTAATGTGGATGGGGGTGTGCGTGCCGCCTCTGGACTTCCTGAAGTCCATCCATCCATCCATCCATCCATCCATCCATCCATCCATCCATTCATCCATCCATCCATCCTCCCTGGAGCAAGAGAAGTTGAGGTGTGACTTTATAGAGACGTATAAGGTTCAAAGATAAGATGAATAGTCACAGTTTTTTCCCCGAGAGCAGGTAGATCTAAAACTAGAAGGAACAGGTGTAAGGTGAGAAGGGGAATAATTAAAGAGAATCTGAGAGCAATTTTTTTTACACAGAGGGTGGTAGGTATATGGAATGAACTGTCAGATGAAGTGCCGAAGCTAGCTACAATTATAATGTTAAAAATACATTTGGACATGTTCATGGATAGGAAAGGTTTAGAGGGATATGGGCCAAATGCAGGCAAACGGGATTAGCTCAAGATGGCATCCCTGTTTTATGTTATATAATCTGTCACTCCAGAACTCAAATACGTCACTCAGCTGCTACCAAGCCACTGATGGTGACTGACATTGAAGTACCTTCCAGAGTGCCTTCGAGTCATAGAGGGATACAGTGTGGATACAGGCCCTCTGGCCCAACTTGCTCACACTGGCCAACATGTCCCGGATACACTAGTCCCACCTGCCTGCACTTGGTCCATATACCTCCAAACCTGTCATATCCATGTACCTGTCTAACTGTTTCTTAAACGTAATGCGTTAAATGAATTCTTTGCCCTTGCTACTTTCAACACTTCATTTAAATGTTCAACATGCAGGAGCGTTGATTCAGCGGCGGAGGGGGGGATGGTATTTAACAATCACAACAATAGACAATAGACAAAGGAGAAGTACAATGGGATCTGGGGGTCCTTGTTCATCAGTCAATGAAAGTAAGCATGCAGGTACAGCAGGCATTGAAGAAAGCAAATGTCATGCTGGCCTTCATAACAAAAGGAGTTGAGTACAGGAGCAATAAAGTCCTTCTGCAGTTGTACAGGGCCCTAGTGAGATCACACATGGAATATTGTGTGCAGATTTTGTCCCCTAATTTGAGGAAGGACATTCTTGTTATTGAGGGGGTGCAGCGTAGGTGCACTAGGTTAATTCCCGGGATGGCGGGACTGTAATATGCTGAGAGAATGGAGCGGCTGGGCTTGTACACTCTGGAATTTTGAAGGTTGAGAGGGGATCTTATTGAAACATAAGATTGTTAAGGGTTTGGACACGCTAGAGGCAGGAAACATGTTCCGGATGTTGGGGGAGTCCAGAACCAGGGCCACAGTTTAAGAATAAGAGGCAAGGCATTTAGAACGGAAATGAGGAAACACATTTTCGCACTGAGAGTTGTGAGTCTGTGGAATTGTCTGCCTCAAACCCCCTTTTCACGGGGCGACTTGACGCAAGAGGTAACCAGAGTTTGACATCGTGGGAACCTCGTGCGGTAACAATACGGCATTCGTGGACCACCGTGGCGCTAACGGCATGTAATCGTGTACCTTGGGTACTCGGGAGAAAATTCAAACATGTTTGAATTTGTCCAAGAGTGTCTTGTGCACTTGTGGTTGAGCATTGCAACATTTTATGAACAAAGTGTCCCGTGCGATATCGGTAGTAACTCTTGCGGTCACCGTGGGAACTCCTGCCAACGGTGAACCCGGAAGTTGGATAGAGTGAATCCAGCCAGTTTGCTATTTACATACAAATCTAATAAAACTAGCTAAGCATTTCATTAATGTCAGTGTGTCTCTTTTTGTCAGCATCTCTGGAGAGAAGGAACGGGTGGCGTTTCGGGCTGAAAGTTTCTTCGGGCTGAAAGTTTCTTCACACTGAAAGTTTCACCTCTCAGTAGATCATAAAATAACACAATCATCACGGTCAATGTGAGATACAGTCTTTATTCATATTTGACAAAATAAAAAGACGACTTCATGCACATATTGAGAGAAGGTGCATCACACCAAACAACATTTGTCTAAAAAAACAGATTATTCTTCAGCTCATTAAAGAGCTCGGGTGAAAAAAACGAATAGAGTGTGTGACAACAAAGTAACATCATTTGTGCCATGTGATTAACTACACTACAGTCCACGATGTTCAATCGGGAAAGATCGGGAGACGGACAAGTCACTCGCACAAAGGACAGAATTGCCGAGTACCGTGGGAACTCTTTACTCTACCCCCGTTATATCGTGTGATATCGTGCTAGACCACGACCACTCCACTCTGGCTACATCTTGCGTCAAGTCGCTCCGTGAAAACTAGCCATCAGAGGGTGGTAGAGGCCGGTTCTCTGGATGCTTTCAAGAGAGAGCTAGATAGGGCTCTTAAAGATAGCAGAGTCAGGGGATATGAGGAGAAGGCAGGAACGGGATACTGATTGGGGATGATCAGCCATAATCACATTGAATGGCGGTGCTGGCGTGAAGAGGTCGAATGGCCTGCTCTCTGCACATATTGTCTATTGTGAGACATATTGTCAACTGCTCCTCAAACCAGGAGCAATTCTAAAAAATCTTTTTTGCACCCCCTTAGAACTAGGCTTGCCAACTGTTCCGTATTAGCTGGGACATCCCATATACTGGGCTAAATTGGTTTGTCCCATACGGGACCGCCCTTGTCCCGTATTTGGCTGCTACGGGTCGAGGGGACTGTTGGGTCGCGTTTGGTCCTGCCTCACCCATCCCGGAGTAGTGCAGCCCATGGAGTGAAGCAGCAGCACCTTGCCTGTGGCCCTGTCAGTCGGCATAGACGCCAGCTGTCGACCTTGGACCTTCTACCGCCGGCCCATCACCGCTCCTTCTCCTGGCCGAGGGAACGGGTCATGAGTTTCGGGCTGAAAGTTTCTTCAGACTGAAAGTTTCACCTCTCAGTAGATCATAAAATAACACAATCATCACGGTCAATGTGAGATACAGTCTTTATTCATATTTGACAAAATAAAAAGACGACTTCATGCACATATTGAGAGAAGGTGCATCACACCAAACAACATTTGTCTAAAAAAACAGATTATTCTTCAGCTCATTAAAGAGCTCGGGTGAAAAAAACGAATATAGTGTGTGACAACAAAGTAACATCATTTGTGCCACGTGATTAACTACACTACAGTCCACGATGTTCATTCGGGAAAGATCGGGAGACGGACAAGTCACTCGCACAAATGACAGAATTGCCGAGTACCGTGGGAACTCTTTACTCTACCCCCGTTATATCGTGTGATATCGTGCTAGACCACGACCACTCCACTCTGGCTACATCTTGCGTCAAGTCGCTCCGTGAAAACTAGCCATCAGAGGGTGGTAGAGGCCGGTTCTCTGGATGCTTTCAAGAGAGAGCTAGATAGGGCTCTTAAAGATAGCAGAGTCAGGGGATATGAGGAGAAGGCAGGAACGGGATACTGATTGGGGATGATCAGCCATAATCACATTGAATGGCGGTGCTGGCGTGAAGGGTCGAATGGCCTGCTCCTGCACATATTGTCTATTGTGAGACATATTGTCAACTGCTCCTCAAACCAGGAGCAATTCTAAAAAATCTTTTTTGCACCCCCTTAGAACTAGGCTTGCCAACTGTTCCGTATTAGCTGGGACATCCCATATACTGGGCTAAATTGGTTTGTCCCATACGGGACCGCCCTTGTCCCGTATTTGACTGCGTATTTGTCTCGGGTCGAGGGGACTATCGGGTCGAAGCGCCACATCCGACCCCGCCTCAGCTGTTCCCGACGTAGTGCAGCCCATGGAGTGAAGCAGCAGCACCTTGCCTGTGGCCCTGTCAGTCGGCAACCCGGCCAGCTGTCCGACCTTCGGACCTTCGCTTACCGCCGACACCATCACCGCTCCTTCTCCTGGCCGACCATCGGTTCATGAGTTGGATGGAGTGTCGGACTTTGTGTGCAGTAGTACACAAAGCCCAGCCGCCGAGCCAGCTGAGGAGTTATGGCCCGGGCCGATTCAGGTCCGGTGGCTGGGCTTTGTGTGCAGTCCCGCACCCGGGCCAACTCATCATTCACCCATCCACGGCCGAGTCGGTCAACGAATTGCCGTCAGCAATTTGTCCCTTATTTTGACCTAGTGTCCCATATTTGTGAGTGAGAAAGTTGGCAACCCTACTCAGAACCTTCACGTATAAGATCATAAGACATAGGAGCAGAATTACGCCTTTCGGCCCATCGAGTCTAATCTGTCATTCGATCATGGCTGATCTATTTTTCCCTCACAACCTCATTCTGCTCGTAACTATTTATGCCTTTAGTTATCAAGAGCCTCACATCAATTACATACCTCTTGTTCTTTTCCTGGTTCATTAATTGTTGTTAAGGGCCCTGTCCCACTGTACGAGGTAATTCAAGAGCTCTCCCGAGTTAAAAAGAAATCAAACTCGTGGTAAGCACGTAGAATGTTTGTAGTGGGTACGTTGGAGCTCGGGACGTCTCTTAGCGGCTCGTAACGCTAACGGCAGGTACTCGGGAAATGCGTTAAGCTCGTGAAGACTTGTGAAAAATTCTCAACATGTTGAAAAATGTCCATAAGAGCCCCGAGTGCCTATGTGCGGCTATTACCGTAATTCTCTGAGTTCAAATCAGGGGAAACTCAGAAGAGCTCTTGAATTAGCTCGCTAAGGGCTCATTTTGTTGGCCCTTGCTGTGTCCTCCCCTTAGCCCTCGAGCTGTCTCCTCCCATCCCCCAACCCTCGGGCTCCTCCTCCTCCTTTGTTTCCTTCCTTCTCCCTGCCACCCCCTATCAGTCTGAAGAAGGGTTTTGGCCCGAAACGTTACCTATTTCCTTCGATCCATAGTTGCTGCTGCACCCGCTGAGTTTCTCCAGCATTTTTGTGTACCCTCTTGAATTAGCTCGTTCAGGCTTTATTTCCTTCATTCCATAGATGCTGCTGCACCCGCTGAGTTTCTCCAGCATTTTTGTGTACCCTCTTGAATTAGCTCGTTCAGGCCCGTTTGGCTTATATGCTATACATGTTTTTAACAGCAGATGGCAGAAAAGACCAACTTTTACAATCCGAATGGATGACTTTCAATAAAATTGTAAAACATTTAAAATCTCTTGAGAAACCACCGTTCTGTTTTTTTTAGTTCAATAGTTGAAATTAAGTTGTCTAATCATTTTTGTATCTGCTCTACGATAATTTTGAATCACTTCTCTATAATGGATTCAATCCCTATCTGAAAAATTCAGACCACAAGCAAAGAGAAATATTTATGCAATTTTGTGTGTATGTTTTTATTGCTTATGAAATACTTTAGTCACAATTCCTCAAAAAGAATCTAATATCCTCATTTTATTTATTGCCACTATCATGCACTTATACACAGCTCATTATTTCAAGGAGAAAATGTTATGCAATTTTGCTGTGTATATTTTTTATTGCTTGTGAAAGACTTTTCCTAGAATTCCTCAACAAGAATCTCATATCTTCATTTAATTTCATTAACTACCATGCACCTACGTGCACAACTCATTACTTCAAGTACCACCACCCAGTTAAATAACCGATCAATGTTACAAAATTGGCGTTCCTAATCCCATTGATTTTTTCCGCGTATCCTGATATCACACCCTTGATATTTGGGTAGTCCTGTTTTCTGCCTTCCTCTTTTTTAACTAGTGGGGGTAAATTCACCGCACTCTCCTCAGTAGGTATCATTCATAAGTTATAGAAGCTTGAAAGATAACAATTAACTATTTCCGTGGCTACTTCTTTCAGTTCTCTGAAATGCAACTGTAACATAGCATCTTAACTTCTATACTCAATACACTTGCTGATGAAAGCCAATGCACCGAAAGCGTTCTTGATACTCTATGTACCTGTGATGCCACACTCAAGGAACCATGCACCAGCACTCTGCTCTACAAAACTGCCCTATTTGTTAACCATGGTTTCGACCCGAAACTTTGCCTATTTCCTCCGCTCCATAGATGCTGCCTCACCCGCTGAGTTGCTCCAACATTTTTGTCTACCTTCCCTATCTGTAATATCACCCACTATAATGTAAACGAGTCCGCAATAAATAATTTACACTCCTGGTGTCACCTTGTTGTTATTATAGACAGTATTTTGCAGCACTTTCCAAGTCTTTCTCTTAAAGCACCACGATCCTCACACCAGAAGAAAACTAATTTGTTTTTCCTCCAGTTTGCACAAGGTTTAATTTAGCACAAAGATAGACACAAAGTAACACAGACGAGCTGGAGACACACAGCGGGTGCAGCAGCATCTATGGAGCGAAGGAAATAGGCAACGTTTCGGGCCGAAACCCTTCTTCAGACGGCCCGAAACGTTGCCTATTTCCTTCGCTCCATAGATGCTGCTGCACCCGCTGAGTTTCTCCAGCTTTTCTGTGTTACCTTCGATTCTCCAGCATCTGCAGTTCCCTCTTTAACACGATAGACACAAAGTGTTGGAGTAACTCAGCGGGTCAGGCAGCATCTTTCATGTAACACTGCAGACCATTTCAAATACCAATAAGGTTATTTACGTTTTCTTTGGTTTTCAGTCAGATGTACCTGGCAGAAGTTCATTTCTCCTCCACTCCCAGTATTGTTGGTATAGCCAATAAACAGGGGTTGGGGTTCAAACACACTGGTAAAGGCGAACAAAATGATGTGCTTTATGTTGTAAATGTGAATTCTCAGTCCTGATACTGACTTTTTTTTAAATAAAATGTTTTCACTTTACACTCTGTACACTTTGAAATGCACAAAATTCAAACAGGAAAGAACACTTGGAGCACAATAGAATTTTGCATGTATCAATTGAGATGTATAAATGATTGGGCACTCCACGTTCTGCCAGCCAAAGTTACGGTTCCATATTGAACAAGAGCTGCACATTTGTCTCCTTGATTCTTCTGAAAATCACCAATGGTGCAAGGGTGATAGATGAGTTCTGGTGGTTTGAGGGTGTTACCCTCTTCCTGTAATGTCCAGGATTTGTCTTGATAGCATCTCTAAACCTGAAACTCCTTTCCGCCTCAAGTAAAATGCCGTCAAATTGCTGAGACTGGAAAAACCTGACCATGACTATAATGTTAATTTTCTTATGAGGGGAAGTCTGTGTTCCAGCTGACTTGCCTTTTGCTTGCAGAGTGCAATTATAATGTGCTCTGCCTCTTGCCTTTATGTTCTACGGAATACTGATATAATAGAAGAGTTAATTAGTTGCTCCCCACAGGCAGCTCAGTTCAGTTTGGGACTTTAATAATTAGCTAATTAGCTAATTATAGCATCCCAACTTCTATACTCAATACACTTACTGATGAAAGCCAATGTACCGATAACCTTCTTGATTATGTACCTGTGAAGCCACACTCAATGAACCATGTACCAGCACTCTGCTCTACAAAACTCCCCTATTTAGAATAGAATAGAATAGAATAGAATATGTTTATTGTCATTGCACAAAACTGAGCAACGAAATTCCATTTGCTTCTCCTCCGTTAAAAGAAATACACCACGACACCAATGCACATATTTAGAGTTAATAGTAGAATATAAATACATTTTTAAAAGAGTTTAAAAGAATTTAGCGGTATTCCTCGAAGTTACTTCTTGCTTCCCATTGTTCACTATTGGAGTTAAGATCTTTTATCGCACAATGGTAGAAACTATTTTTTAGTCTACCAGTGCGAGCCTGCAGAGACCTGAATCGCCTCCCGGAGGGTAGCAGAGTAAAAAGGTCGTTGGCAGGGTGGGATGTGTCCTTCTTGATATTTATGGCACTGCGCAAGCATCGGGCCTTGTATATGTCATCCAAGGAGGGCAGGTTAGCGTTTGTAATGCGCTGCGCAGTTTTTATAATTCCCTGCAGCGCCCTCCTCTCAGCCACAGTACAGCTGGCAAACCACACCAGGATTCCATAGGTGAGGATATTTTCCACGGCGCATCGATAGAAGGACAGCAGCAGCGGCTGTGAGACGTTAGCTCTCCGTAGAGACCTTAGGAAATACAGCCGCTGATGAGACCTCTTCACGAGAGTGACGGTGTTCATTTGCCATTTGAGGTCCTGGGAGATGTTTATTCCCAGGAACTTAAAGTCGTTGACTCTCTCCATCTTCCCTGTCTACAATAATTATAGGCAGCATGGAGTAAATGAGGTGCTTGAGGAGTATAAAGAATATAAAAAGAATCTTAAGAAAGAAATTAGAAAAGCTAAAAGAAGATATGAGATTGTTTTGGCAAGTAAGGTGAAAGTAAATCCAAAGGGTTTCTACAGTTACATTAAGTAGCAAAGGGATAACGAGGGATAAAATTGGTCCATTAGAGAGACAGAGTGGACAGCTACCTGCAGAGCCAAAAGAGATAGGGGAGATATTGAACAATTTATTTTCTTCGGTATTCACCAAGGAGAAGGATATTGAATTATGTGAGGTAAGGGAAACAAGTAGAGTAGCTATGGATGCTATGAGATTCAAAGAAAAAGAAGTCCTGACACTTTTGAAAAATATTAAAGTCTCCAGGTCCTGACAGGATATTCCCTAGGACATTGAGGGAAGTTAGTGTAGAAATAGCCGGGGCTATGACAGAAATATTTCAAATGTCATTAGAAACGGGAATAGTGCCCGAGGATTGGCGTACTGCGCATGTTGTTCCATTGTTTAAAAAGGGTTCTAAGAGTAAACCTAGCAATTGGGCAAATTAATGGAAAAGAGACTTAGAGATAATATATATAAGCATCTGGATAAACAGGGTCTGATTAGGAACAGTCAACATGGATTTGTGCCTGGAAGGTCATGTTTGACTAATCTTCTTGAATTTTTTGAAGAGGTTACTAGGGAAATTGATGAGGGTAAAGCAGTGGATGTTGTCTATATGGACTTTAGTAAGGCCTTTGACAAGGTTCCTCATGGAAGGTTGGTTAAGAAGGTTCAATTGTTGGGTATAAATGCAGGAGTAGCAAGATGGATTCAACAGTGGCTGAATGGGAGACGCCAGAGAGTAATGGTGGATGGCTGTTTGCTGGTTGGAGGCAGGTGACTAGTGGGGTGCCTCAGAGATCTGTGTTGGGTCCACTGTTGTTTGTCATGTACATCAATGATCTGGATGAAGGTGTGGTAAATTAGATTAGTAAGTATACCGATGATACTAAGATAGGTGGTGTTGTGGATAATGAAGTAGATTTCCAAAGTCTACAGAGAGATTTAGGCCATTTGGAAGAATGGGCTGAAAGATAGCAGATGGAGTTTAATGCTGATAAGTGTGAGGTGCTACATCTTGGCAGGACAAATCAAAATAGGACCTACATGGTAAATGGTAGCGAATTGAGGAATGCAGTTGAACAGAGGGATCTAGGAATAACTGTGCATAGTTCCCTGAAGGTGGAATCTCATGTAGATAGGGTGGTAAAGAAAGCTTTTGGTATGCTAGCCTTTATAAATCAGAGCTTTGAGTATAGAAGTTGGGATGTAATGTTAAAATTGTACAAGGCATTGGTGAGACCAATTCTGGAGTATGGTGTACAATTTTGGTCGCCCAATTATAGGAAGGATGTCAACAAAATAGAGAGAGTGGAGAGGAGATTTACTAGAATGTTGCCTGGGTTTCAGCAACTAAGTTACAGAGAAAGGTTGAACAAGTTAGGTCTTTATTCTCTGGAGTGCAGAAGGTTAAGGGGGACTTGATAGAGGTCTTTAAAATGATGAGAGAGATAGACAGAGTTGACGTGGACAAGCTTTTCCCATTGAGAGTAGGGAAGATTCAAACAAGAGGACATGACCTCAGAATTAAGGGACAGAAGTTTAGGGGTAACATGAGGGGGGACTTCTTTACTCAGAGAGTGGTAGCTGTGTGGAATGAGCTTCCAGTGGAAGTGGTGGAGGCAGGTTTGATTTTATCATTTAAAAATAAATTGGATAGGTATATGGATGGGAAGGGAATGGAGGGTTATGGTCTGAGTGCGGGTAGATGGGACTAGGGCAAAATAATTGTTCGGCACAGACTTGTAGGGCCGAGATGGCCTGTTTCCGTGCTGTAATTGTTATATGTTATATGTTATATAATGTCATCTGCAAACCAATCCGCAATAAATAATTTTATTGAAACTCCTGGTTATTATTGTTTTTATAGACTGTACTTTGCAGCACGTGTTTAAGAAGGAACTGCAGATGCTGGAAAATTGAAGGTGCACAAAAATGCTGGAGAAACTCAGTGGGTGCAGCAGCATCTATGGACTTTGCAGCACTTTGACTTCAACAAAACTCTTGTTTTAAAGCTTTTTTAGCTGACTTGCAACTTACAGGTTTTGTATTCTATCTGATATATGGTTGGTCTCGATTAATAAAGAAAGAACCTGATTTTATATTAAGAACATATCTCCCAGAGTACCATTAGGTATTTCTTGTAGCTAATTACATTTGGATGGAGTCGCTCTTACCATTTAAATGAAATTGACATTTTAAAAATAGTTTCATGGATGCAGTAACATTGGCCGGGAAATCCTCATTAGTTAATAGAGTCATAGACGCATAGAGTGATACAGTGTGGAAACAGGCCTTTCGGCTTAACTCGCCCACACCAGCCAACAATCTCCCAGCTACACTGGTCCCACTTGCCTGTGCTTGGTCCATATCCCTCCAAACCTGTCCTATCCATGTACCTGTCTCACTGTTTCTTAAATGATGGGACAGTCCCAGCCTCAACTACCTCTTCTGGCAGCTTGTTCCATATACCCACAACCCTTTGTGTGAAAAAGTTACCCATCGGATTCCTATTAAATCTTTTCCCCTTCACCTTGAACCTATATCCTCTGGTCCTCGATTCCACTATTCTGGGTAAAAGACTGCACCTACCTGATCTATGCTCTCATGATTTTGTACACCTCTATAAGATCTCTCCTCATCCTCCTGCGCTCCAGGGAATAGCGACCCAGCCTATTCGACCTCTCCCTATAGCTCACATCCTCTAGTCCTGGCAACATCCTTGTAAATCTTTTCTGAACCCTTTCAAGTTTGACAATATTTTTCCTATAACATGTTGCCTAGAACTGAAAACAATATTCTAAATGTGGTCTCACCAACGTCTTATACAACTGCGACATGACCTCCCAACGTCTATGCTCAATACTCTGACTGATGAAGGCCAACGTGCCAAAAGCCTTTTTGGCCACCTTATCTACCTGGGACACGACCTTTAATGAACCATGCACCTGTACTCGTAGGTCCCTCTGCTGTACAACACTACCCAGAGGCCTACCATTCACTGTGCAGGTCCTGCCCTTGTTCGGCAATGCAACACCTCACACTTGTCCCAAAATGCAACACCTCACACTTCTCTGTATTAAATTCCATCGACCATTCCTCTGCCCACCTGACCAATCGATTCAGATCCTGCTGCAATCTTTCACAACCATCTTCACTGTCTGCAAAACCACTAACTAATGCTGGAGGACACCAGCAAAAATCCTGCAAATCCACTGTATAGTGACAGATTTTGTCATTTTTCCTCTGTATAGTGACACACTGGCAGAGTAAGTGGACTATCATTAGTGTCCTCTCCTTGGCCTATATCTCAGCATCAAGGCTGTAATCACAACTCGTTCTAGTGGGGATGTTCACAAGTCCAGACTCCTGAAATAATAGTCTGAGGTCTAGCACAACAAGAGATTAGCACAACAAGATGAGCAAATAGTCTGAGGTTTAACACAACAAGATGAGCAAAATAACTGATTCAAGGTTGTTCTTAAAGCCTCTTGAAAAAAGGCACTGCCCTCCCTAACTCATGGGAATACCCACTCAAAATGGAGAAGGAGCATCCAAGACGAGACTCAGAACCTTGATTTTCCTTACTGGGAACACACAGAAGCATCACCCCCCATGATAAGTTTCCACTCACCCTGTCCAACGCACCCTGATCCATCAGAGATCCCACCTACAGCAATCTCAGAACACCTAGAAGCATCTCAATCTTGACTCTAAATGACTGCATAAGACAAGAAAAGGCAGCGTTGACAAGATCTTCAATGTGTCCCTGAATAGGTGTAACTTTTTGCCCCACCAATGTATTAAAACAATACAGCGGTGTAATTTCAATCCAGATAATGTGTTCAAGCTCTAGTGTTGTAGAAACATAGAAACATAGAAAATAGTTGCAGGAGTAGGCCATTCGGCCCTTTGAGCCTGCACCGCCATTCAATATGATCATGGCTGATCATCCAACTCAGTATACCGTACCTGTATTTGACCTCAACAATGGGTGATGTATCCAGATTGACTTTGTGGGGCAAATTTCATCCGGGGAAAAGAGTGGTGCATATAGAGTTCACACTGTGGTAAATTATAGATTGTGATTGTGATTTATAAGTTAGACATGATGTTGTACAATTATAACCATATTTACAACCCAATGGTACAATTTTAAGTAATTACTAAACCCTCCGTCTCCCTTCTTCCCCTCAAAGTGTAGCCAAGGATCAAAAACGTCATGGTCACATTTCACAAAGGTCCCAATATGTTTTGTTGTACTCATAGCTATTATGGTTTCCGACTTCAATTGGAGTTGTTAAAAATGCCAGAATTCCTGTGAGGGACTTGCATGAAAAAATTAGCGTCCACCCCCTCAAATATTTTCCATGCGAGGTCGGGGCCTAATGGCCTCCTCAGCCATTATTGTCTTCCTCCTGTGCGAAGCTCATCTAATCGGTGAACGTCCATCAGCGGAGGATTCGGCCGCTTCCCCCCGAAGACTGCAACGACCAAAGTTCACAATCCGCGCCGGCCGAACCCCCGACTCTGGCGATCTCGGATCCCAGGCTCCGCGGTGCCTGTAACCTTTACAGTGCCCCGGAGATTACCGCAGTGTGACCCGGTAAGCATCGCCCGCTCCTTGTAGAGATGTCCCAGCATCTACACCGCCGTCGAAGCTGCAGTCCCCGCAGGAAACGCCGCTCCAGCGCTGCTCCAGTTCGACTAGGCCGCATACATTATTGCGAAGATCGCGTTTGGAAAAACCGCGGCCGACCAGGTAGGACTGGGGAAATAAAACCATTTCCCCCTTCCCCTCCAATCGGGTGGAACTAACCATATTTACAAAATGGTACAATTTTAGTAATTACTAAACAGACATGTCTCCCTTTCTTCCCCTCTAAATTGTTCTTCTATCAAAACATGATCACATTTCCCCGGAAGGTCCCAATATAGTTTGTTTATCTAGAAATCAAGTTGCCGAGTTCAATTGGAGTTGTTCAAAATGCCTTTGCCTAGATTTAACAGTAGGAAGAAATTCTTATTCCACTTTATTGAAATATTTTTCATGCAAAATGACAGAATTATTATATTTCCTACGTGCTAACTAATGACTATTCTGGATTATTCTGGTATGAACTGGTAAAGTTTGTTTAATCAGTAATGTATCATGACTTTGTAAGAGAGAACGTTTGCCTGTAACCTTTAATAAGTAATTTCAAGTGTGCACGTGAAGTTTTATAATTAATTGGAGATTGCATTATTAGTATTTGGTTTTGCACAAATATACATTATTGCACAAATCTTTGGTAAAGGGCGGCATACGTAAACTTGAAATAAAACCAATTATGACGAACTCGGGTAGAACTTACAGCCGAATTACTTATTTTCTGCCAGAAGGTCGGGCGTTTCTAAATTTTCTTCTATGGAGCTGCCCAAGTGAAGTCATTATAGTGTTTTATCTTGAAACAAAGTTGGAGTAACATAGAAACGCTGATCTTTTTAGAGTGGCATTTCTTATTTATCGGTAATTCGATAGTTCAGATGCAAACTGCTCAAAACTGCATTCACTTACAGGACTGAATCTTTGGTTCAAGTTTCCACTTATTTACATGGCCTGGAATCATACATCATCCAACAACCATTGAAATACGGTAGCACTTTAGTATGCAACGTTTCCGCATGCATTAAAATTTATTCCCGGATAAATTTAAGAAAGGTCATCTGATGCTTCTGTGGCAGTTTCCATCTCAAGATATCCCACTCTCTGAGGTGAAAAGGGCCTGTTCATTTACGTGGTTTTGGCACGTAAATTATGCCCTCTGGTATCCTTGAGCCGTGACGATCCTTGTCCTGGGCGCGATTACATGTCGGGAACAATCTTCCTGTCATCTGAAGATGTCCAACCCCTGGAGTAACTCAGTGGGACTTGCAGCATCTCTGGAGAGAAGCAATGGGTGATGTTTCGAGGCAACACTCTTCTTCAGTCTGAAAAGAAGAATCTTGACCCGAAATGTCACCAATTCCTTCTCTCCAGAGATGCTGCCGGTCCCGCTGAGTTACTCCTGCATTTTGTGTCTAACTTCAATTTTCTTGGCCCAGTTCTGGGAGTAGGAGTGGGGGCGGATCTGGATCGGTAACGGCCGTGAGCCCCAGGCCGAGCTCGGCGATCGTTTGCCTGCTTCTGCTGCTGCTGAAGGTGAGACGTTGCGTTGTGCCAGGATCTTGGGCCTGTCCCACTTTGGCCGTCAGTTCCGCGACAGGCCGTTGGCGCGCGAAGATTTCGTTCACTACAAAAATTTCAGAGCCCCGCGCGATGTCGCGCACAACTACATACCCCTCCGCGCCTCTAAGTGGGACCGACCCCACGCAGCCATACGATGCCCGTGCACCTCAACACCACCACGAGGTCGCGTAATTTGCGTGCCAAGGACACGTAAGTGGGACAGGCTCTTTACTTCCACTCCATTTTGGTGTATTCTAGGGGTGGCTCATGTGGCCAATGCAGGGAATGCTAACGCTACCATGGATAGGGTGGGCGGGTGAGCAGTTGCTGAGATAGTGTACTCCGTTCTACTGCTGAAACATGATCTGATGCATGGCATCAAACTTCTTAAAACTATCCCATATGCTTCCTCTCCACTTTGAGTAGCCATGGCAAGTGATTGCCAGAATTCAATGTAGATGTTGCATTTTCCAAAGGAATCTTCAAGCATATCCTTGAATCATTTCTCTAACCAGATGGTAATCCCCTCACACAATATCAAATACTAGAGGGCATAATGTTAAGATGAGGGGGACAGTATGGATGTGTAGGAATGGACAGATTTGGATTATGTGAAGGCAGATAAAGGTTTGTGTTTGGCACAAACATTGCGGGCCGAAGGGCCTGTTCCTGTGCTATACTGTTCTCTTCGCTCTGCCGAAGACCACACGAAATTGAGGAGAATTGTGGATGTAGCCCAGTCCATCACACAGACCAGACTTCCCACCACTGACTCAGTCCACACTGCATGCTGCCTCGGGAAAGTAGCCAACATAATCAAAGATTGTCCCACCTTGGTCGTTCCTTCTCCCCTGCTCTTGTCTGACAGGAGGTACAGATGCTTAAAAACGTGCACCACCAGACGCAGGAACAACTTCTTCCCTTCCGTTATCAGGCTTCTGAATGCTAGGGTACTGTTCGATTCACCCCTACCCCATTGAGGATATTGGACTTTGCTTATGTTTCTATGTTTCATTGTTAATGCACTACAAAACACTACATTGCTGAGGTATATTCTGAACTTTGTATGTTGCCCTTTGCTCTATTGTACTTGAGTTTGAACTGATTGCTTCCACGTATGGTATATCGTATCTGTTTGGGTAGCAGGCAAAACAAAGCTTTTCATTGTACCTCGGTACTTCTACCTACTTCTTCATTTGCGGATGACATGAAGCTGGGGGGCAGTGTTAGCTGTGAGGAGGATGCTAGGAGGCTGCACGGTGACTTGGATCGGCTGGGTGAGTGGGCAAATGCATGGCAGATGCAGTATAATGTGGATAAATGTGAGGTTATCCACTTTGGTGGCAAAAACAGGAAAGTAGGCTATTATCTGAATGGCGGCCGATTAGGAAAAGAGGAGATGCAACGAGACCTGGGTGTCATGGTACACTAGTCATTGAAAGTAGGCATGCAGGTGCAGCAGGCAGTGAAGAAAGCGAATGGTATGTTAGCATTCTTAGCAAAAGGATTTGAGTATCGGAGCAGGGAGGTTCTATTGCAGTTGTGCAGGGTCTTGGTGAGACCACACCTGGAGTATTGCGTACAGTTTTGATCTCCTAATCTGAGGAAAGACATTCTATATGCACTTTTTAATTGAAGCACTTAGGAAGCACTTTAAAAACTATTACTATGTGTTGAATGTTGATGTGCGGTGTGTGTTGTGTGATTGTGCAGTGTGTCTGTGAAATGCGTGTGCTGGTTGATTGTGCAGTATGCGTGCTGCTTATGTTTGTTGATTGTGTCCCTTTTTAAAAAAAGCTACTGTAATGCGCCCTTTTAAATTGCCCCTCGGGGACGAATAAAGTGCTTTGAATTGAATTGAATTGAATTGAATTGAATTGAATTGAATCGATTCTTGCCATAGAGGGAGTACAGAGAAGGTTCACCAGACTGATTCCTGGGATGTCAGGACTTTCATATCATGAAAGACTGGATAGGCTTGGCTTGTACTCGCTAGAATTTAGAAGATGGAGGGGAGATCTTATAGAAACTTACAAAATTCTTAAGGGGTTGGACAGGCTAGATGCAGGAAGATTGTTCCCGATGTTGGGGAAGTCCAGGACAAGGGGTCACAGTTTAAGGATAAAGGGGAAATCTTTTAGGTAGATGAGAAAAGCATTTTTCACACAGAGAGTGGTGAATCTCTGGAACTCTCTGCCACAGAAGGTAGTTGAGGCCAGTTCATTGGCTATATTTAAGAGGGAGTTAGATGTGGCCCTTGTGGCTAAGGGGATCAGGGGGTATGGAGAGAAGGCAGGTACAGGATACTGAGTTGGATGATCAGCCATGATCATATTGAATGGCGGTGCAGGCTCAAAGGGCCGAATGGCCTACTCCTGCACCTATTTTCTATGTTTCTATGTTTCATTGTATATGCCCTATTTCTTGTTCCCTCCACCAATGGGATCAGTTTTTCCTCATCTGCTCTGATCCATGCTTCATGATTTTAAATACCTTTATCAAATCATATTGCAACCTTTTTTTCAAACAGGAACAAGCTCAGCTTCTAAAGAGAAGATTGTTGGCAGTAGATGGATTAAATTAACTAGTTGATGAGATAAAACAATTAGTCATGTGGGCGAGGGCGGGGGGTGTTAAAGGGAAAGGGAACAAAAATGAGAGGACCAAGAGGAGAGAGGGGAACAAGTGGTGATGTTCATCTAAAATTTCAGACTCAATGTTTATACTATTGGGTTGTAGACAACCCAATCTACTATGTTAGTCAGAGCCATGCAGCACAGGAACAGACCCTTCGGTCCAACTCATTCACACAGACCAAGGTGTTCCATATCCTCCCCTAAACCTTTCCTATCCATGTACCATTTTAAATGTTGTTATTGGGCTTGCCTCATTTACCTCAACAGGCTAAAACGTTTCCCTCTCACCTTAAATCTAAGCCCTCCCCATCTCACTTTCCTCCTCCGGGTTTTTTTGATCTTTCAATTTGTGTTGGACTTCACTCTGGTAGTGAAAAAGCTGTTTCTAGTGAAGATGTGGAAATAGCGTGTAGCCAGGATCTCAGGATTGCCATTGTGGACAGAGCTCAGATGCTCTGTAAAGCAGTTGTCTCTTCTGCATTTGGAAGAGTTGAGGAGGCTACATCAGCAGCACTGGATGCAGTACTCAAGGGTGAAGGCGATGCACGTGAATCTTTACCTAACCTGGAAGAGCAGCGTAGGTCCCTGAAAGGTGATGTGGGAAGATGTTTAGGAACAAGTGTTGCCCTCTGGCAGAGAAAGTGCCAACGGGATGATGAGCGGGTCAGGTCAAGGAGAAAGTAGTCACTGCAGAAGAGTGGGGAGATCAAGATGTGGCTGGTTGTGGGATCGTGTTGCAGTTGGCAGAAGAGATAAAGGATATGCTGAATGTGGAAGCTAGTGGGATGAAAGCCAAGGACCAGGGAAACGATGATTATATTTTTTACAAAGGACACATGGCCATAGCAGTGAGTCTAAGAAAGAAAGCAGCCAATGAGCAGTAGAAAACATGGGTGGGGGGAGATGCTGTCTGATCTGCCTAGTTACTCTAGCACTGCATGTCTTTTTCTTTCAAAAACATTCTGGTAAACCCCTTATGCACCTTCTCTGAAATCTCTACGTCTTGCCTATATTGTGGCAACAATTGGGACAGAATACCCCAAATGTTTTGCACAGCTGCAAGACAATTTGCCGACTTTTATACTCAGTGCCCTGACTGATGAAGGCAAGCATGCCGTATTCCTTTACCTCATTATCTACTTGTGTTGCTATTCTCAGTGAGCTATACACATGCACCCAAAGATCCCGTTGTACATCAACATCCCAAGGGCCCAGCCATGTACTATATACTTTGTACTTATGCAATATCCCACACACTGCCATTTCTCCACCCATATCTGTAACTGATCTACATTCTGCTTTGTCTTTTGACTGCCCCTCAATCCAAAATCCACCAATGTTGGTATTGTAACTGAACAAAGGGGACTACCTGTGAGAGGAGCTGGCCAAAGTTGACTGGAAAGGGACTCCAGCAGGGATGACGGAGGGACACCAATGGCAGGAAATTCTGGGAATAATTCAGAAGATGCAGGATCTTTACAAGCCAAAGAGGAATAAAGATTCCAGGGGGAGAAGGAGGCGACTGTGGCTGACAAGAAATGTCAAGGATAGTATAAAACTAAAAGAGAAGGCATATAACATTGCAAATATTAGTGGGATGCCAGAGGATTGGGAAGCTTCGGAGGTGCAAAGGGACTTGGGAATGCTGGTGCAGAATTCCCATAAAGTGAATCTGCAAGTTGAATCGATAGTAAGGAAAGCAAACACAATACTGGCATTTATTTTGTAAGGGCTTATATCAAAACAGGGATGTAATGCTGAGGCTTAAAAAGGCACTGGTTAGGCCGCATTTGGAATATTGTGAGCAGCTTTGGGCGCCATATCTGAGGAAGGGTGTGCTGGCTCTGGAGAGGGTCCAGAGGAGGTTTACAAGAATGATCCCAGGAATTAGCAGGTTAATATATGATGAGTGTTTGACGGCACTGGCCCTATATACGCTGGAGTTTAGAAGAATGAGAGGGGGGCCTCATTGAAATGTACAGAATAGTGAAAGGCTTGGATAGAGTCGATGTGGAGAGGATGTTTCCACTAGTGGGAGAGTCTAGGACTAGAGGTCATAGCCTCAGAATTATAGGCCATTCTTTTAGGAAGGAGATGAGGAGGAATTTCTTTAGTCAGAGGGTGGTGAATCTGTGAAATTCTTTCCCACAGAAGGCTGTGGACGCAAAGTCAGGGGATATATTTAAGGCAGAGATAGATTATTGATTAATATGGATGTCAGAGGTTATGGGGAGAAGGCAGGAGAATGGGGTTAAGAGGGAGAGATAGATCAGCCATGCTTGAATGGCGGGGTAGACTTGATGGACCGAATGGCCTAATACTGCTCCTATCACATGATCTGATGAACTAATGAGGCTATCTAGATTTTCATGCAAATCCTACACTTGCAAACACGTCACAAACCTACTAAAATACCTTTGCCATTGCATCCTCTCCATGACTAAGTCAGTATTGGATCCAATTTACCAAGTCACTATGGATCCCATTTGAATTAATCTTCTGGACCAGCGTAAACAGGTCTTATCTCTATTTTTATTCCTGGAGTTTGTCCTTTTCTGTCACCATGTTAACTCAAAATTATATTCTGCCAAGCCACCTTCCTTCAGACCAAACCACAAATGTTCGGCATGATTCTTTTCCATTTAAACCAATTATTTATTCATACTGCCACTCGGTATTTCACTTGGTATGCTTAAAGCTTGCTTACAACGCTCTTATTTGGCACCTTAATCAACGCCACATCAAGTGTGCTCCTTAATCATCCATGACTTTGACTCTACTTTAAAGTGGCTTAGCGCCAGGGACACAGGTTCAATCCTAACGCCAGTTGCTGGGTGGAGTTTGCATGTTCTCCATATGGATGGGTGGCTTTTCTCTCTCATCCAAAAGATGTGTGGGTTTATAGGATGATCGGCTTCTAAGTTGCCTCTAGCGTGTAGGATGGACACGTGCGATAACAGAATAGTGTGATTGAGTAATCAATGCTTGGCGCGGACTCAGCGGCACGATGGGCACATTTTCATGTTGTACCTCTAAACTAATCCAAATGTATCCCAGATAAAATGAACAGTAATTTGGACGATTACTAATAGCTTCCATAAAAAAAGTTTAAAATGACTGGCCTGTTGTGGTTTGGTGCACTGTACAAAATTCTGTACAAAGTTTCTAGAAACAACCGTCACCATAGAGGTCAAGCATGGTAGCAATTGCTCCACTCCTCGAGATGGAACAAAACCAGGCAAATAGAATAGTGGTCCAGAACAAAAGTGTAGAAACTGGAGCAGCCCCAGAGGCTGCATAGTGTTACATTAAAACATAGAAACATAGAAACATAGAAAATAGGTTCAGGAGTAGGCCATTCGGCCCTTCGAGCCTGCACCGCCATTCAATACGATCATGGCTGATCATCCAACTCAGTATCCCATACCTGCCTTCTCTCCATACCCCCTGATCTCTTTAGCCACAAGGGCCACATCTAACTCCCTCTTAAATATAGCCAATGAACTGTGGCCTCAACTACCTTCTATGGCAGAGAATTCCACAGATTCACCACTCTCTGTGTGAAAAATGTTTTTCTCATCTCAGTCCTAAAAGATTTCCCCCTTATCCTTAAACTGTGACCCCTTGTTCTGGACTTCCCCAACATCGGGAACAATCTTCCTGCATCTTCCTGTCCCCTGCCTCTGCATGTGTGTATCTGGAAGTCTCAAATACCGCCAAATGCCAGCCACCACTGGCAGTGCAAACTAGCACCCACTAAAAATTAATAGCCCCACTTAACTCCTTCAAGCTTTCCTGCTTTCATCTTACGCTTATGTATTTGATACGTACTCCAGTAAAAGGGTTTGCCTGTCTACCCTATCTATGCCTCTCAATGTTATGTACTTTGAGATCTCCCTTCAACCTCGGACGCTCCAGAGAAAACAATCCAAGTTTGCCCAACCTCTCCTGATAGCTATTACCGTCTGTTCCAGGCAAGAATCTGGCACACCTCTTCTGTACCCTCTCCAAAGCCTCAGGCCCTTACTGTAATGGGTGATTAGAACTGCAGACAATACTTCAAATTGGAGTAATTGAAGTCCTATAAATCTGCAACATGACTTCCCCACTCTTAAACTCAATGCCCTGACCAATGAAGGCAATTATGCCATATGCCTTTCTTTACTAATCTACCTGTGTTGCCATTTTTGAACTTGGACCACAAGATCCCTCCATACATCAGTGCTGTTAAGTATCTTGTCATTAACTGTCATTCCCCTTACGTTCCACATCCCTACATGCAACACCTCACACTTGCTCCGATTATACTCTTCCATTTCTCTGCCAATTTCTGCAGCTGATCCATGTCCCACTGTATACTTTGATGGCCTTCCCCACTTGACCAGTTCATCGATTTTGGTGCCATCTGCAAACTTAAGAACTAACCATCTACATCAATGTCCAAGTCCTTTGTATATTACAGAGGTCTCAGTGCAGATCCCTGTGGAACTCCACTGGTCTCTGAACTCCAGCCTGAACATTGTTCTTCAACCACAGCCTTTTATCTTCTATCAATAAGCCAGTTATGATTCCAACAACCATGTCAGTGTGAATTGTATGCATCTTAATCTTCTAGATCAGTCTAACATGGAAACCTTATCAAAAACCTTAATAAAATCCATGTAGACAACATCCGCTACCGTACTCACATTGTACTCACCTTCATCACTTGGTTTAGTTTATTGTCATGTGTACAGAGGTGCAGTGAAAAGCTTTAGTTGTGTGGTAATCAGTGAGCAGAAAGGCAATACATGATTACAAATTGTAATTCTCTGACATTCATGTTGAGGTCCGAGTCGGAGTTGGGTCTTTTAAACCGACTCCGACTCCAGCAGCACCAAGATTGCTCCGACACCGATTTGACGACTCCGAATCCACAGCCCTGCTTATCATTAGATTAGATTAGATTAGATTAGATTCAACTTTATTGTCATTGCACAAATACAAGTACAGGTACAACGAAATGCAGTTTAGCATCTAATCAGAGTGCAAAGTAGTAAAATACTGGTTAAAACAATATGCACAATGTGGATATATTGATCTAGTACATAGGCAAATAAATATATACAGATAAAAGGGTATAAAAGATAGCTAGCGTCGGGCCTGTGAGTTCAGCAGGGTAATGGTATTTTGGAAGAAGCTGTTCCTTAGCCTGCTGGTGCGAGACCTGAGGCTCCTGTACCGCCTCCCTGATGGGAGGAGGGCAAATAGTCCATGGTTGGGGTGTGAGGGGTCCTTAATGATTTTCCTAACCCGCCTCAGACACCGTGTGCGGTAGAGGACAGCCATGGCAGGGAGCGGGCCACCGATGATGTGATGAGTGTTTTCACCACTCGTTGCAGTGCCTTCCTGTCAGCTGTGGTGCAGCTGCTGTACCATACCGTGAAGCAGGTGATCAGGATGCTTTCAATGGTACAGCGGTAGACGTTGGACAGGATCTGGGGGGACAGGTGAACTTTCTTAAGCCTCCTCAGAAAGTAGAGGCGCTGCTGCGCCTTTTTGTCATCATTTTGAATTGCTTTTGAATACCACCTTTGTAAATGTCTCTCCCAGTTAAGTATTGTTAAAAAAAAGGCAATATTATTTCCATGTGTTGACAAGACTATATGCTAGATGGCTGAAGTGAAGTAAAAATACCGAAACAAGTTGCCTTTGTTTATTCCATGAGATCACTTCTTTGCTCCATTGGGAAACTGGGATTAGATTTGTGGTGGTCCCTGTGTTGGGTCATTACCTATGCATTCTTGTTTGTTACTGTGCCCCTTCTAACATTTATTGTTTCTTGATCATTGCGAGATCTGAAAGCGGAGCATGCCAGCCCTGCCAATGACCCAGAACAAGACACCATGTCCTTAACACAACTGCATACAACCCAATGAGTTTATAAGTGCTGGGATGTAGCAATGATGATTCACAGTGCTCAGGAGAGGAGAAGTAAGTTGCAATGTAGAAAGACGAGCAGCCCAGGTGGCCCCATAACTGCCATCAATGATTTATTGCAGTGTGGGACTTGCAGCAACGTGTGATTGAGCAGAAATCTTATGCTTCAGTTGGTACTGAGTAGCAAAGGAAACCACAGAATGCGTAGTTACTTATTTCATACAGTTTAGTTTAGTTTATTATTGTCACGTGTACCGAGGTACTGTGAAAAGATTTTTTGGTGCGTGTTCTCCAGTCAGCGAAAAGACTATACATGATTACAATCAAGCTGTCCACAGTGTACAGATGCAGGATGAAGGGAATAACACTTAGTGTAACATAAAGTCCAATACAGTCCAGTTCATGATTGTTCGAAGGTCTCCAATGAAGTAGATGGGAGGTCAGGACTGCCCTGTAGTTGGTGATAGGATAATTCAGTTCTTGATAACAGCTGGGAAGAAACTATCCCTGAATCTGT
Organism: Leucoraja erinaceus; assembly: GCF_028641065.1. NCBI lineage: Eukaryota > Metazoa > Chordata > Chondrichthyes > Rajiformes > Rajidae > Leucoraja > Leucoraja erinaceus. The sequence goes on from NC_073382.1 coordinate 10,459,900, forward strand.
AGGTACGTATTTTCAAACTTCTGTATGTCTTGCTTGATGGGAGAGGGAGAAGAGGGAGTGGCCAGGATGAGACTGGTTCTTGATTATGCTGCTGGCCTTGCTGAGGCAGTGTGAAGTGTAGATGGAGTCAATGAAATGGAGCTTGGCTTCTGTGATGGTCTGGACTATATCCACAACTCTGCAATTTTCTTGTGGTTTTGGATGGCGCTAATCCAAAACCATGCATTCTATGGCGCATCTGTCAAAGTTGTTGAGGGTTATTGGTGACATGCCAAACTTCCTAAGCCTTCTATGGAAGTAGGTGCATTGGTGTGCTTTCTTGCCCATTCCTTCGATATGGCTGGTCCAGGACTAATTGCTGGTGATATTTACTCTTAAGAATTTGAAGCTTTCAAACATTTCTACCTCAATGCCGTCAATGTATATGGGAGTATGTGTACTGCTTTGCTTCCTAAAGTTAATCACCTTCTCTTCTTTTTCTTGCTTACATTGTGAGAAAAGTTGTTGCCTTGGCACCAGGTTACGAGTTTCTCAATCTCCTTCCTGTACTTCATCTCGTTATTATTTGATATTTGGCCAACCACGGTTGCGTCCTCTGCGATTTTGTAAATTGAGTTGGATTGGTCTTGGCTGCACAGTTAAGGGTGTGTAAGGAGTAACGAAGTGGGCTGAGAATGCATTGTTGCAGGATATCAGTGTTGAGGATCATCATCGAGGATGATACGCCACGTATCCTCACTGAGTGTTGTCAGTTGGTCAAGAAGCTGAGGATCCAGTTGCAGTGGTCAAGAGAGAGTCAAGAGAGAGTCAATTTAATTGTCATTTGGACCCCTGGAGGTCCAAACGAAATGCCGTTTCTGCAGCCATACAATACACACAAATAGACCCCAGACACAACATAATTACATTTAACATAAACATCCATCACATAACTGTGATGGAGGCCAAAAAAAACTTATCTCTCCACTGCACTCTCCTCCCCCCGATGTCAGAGTCAAAGTCATAGCCCCCGGCTGGCGATGGCGATTGTCCCGCGGCCATTGAAGCCACGCCGGGTGGTGCGAGGTCGCACACCGGGTCTTGGTGTTGGAACCCCCGGTGTGTGCTCGCAAAGTCCCGCGGCCGTTCCAGCCGCGCGGGGCAATGGTGTTAGGCCCCGCTCCAGGAGCTCTTCGACCCCGCAACTCGGGCGGGGGAAGTCGCCGTTGCAGGAGCCCCGAAAAGCGGTCTCTCTCCAGGGAGCCGTGGGCTCCCGGTTCCCGCCGTCCGCAGACCCGCAGCAGCAGCCTCCGACTCAGCAGCAGCAGCGGCAGCAGCAGCAGCAGCGGCATCGGCAGCAACAGCAGCAGCAGCGGCAGCAGCAGCAGCGCTCCACCACCGCTCCAGTCTCGGCCAGCTCTGCGACGGTGAGGTGAGTCGGCACCAGAGTCCCCGGCTTCTTCCCGTTGGAGGCCGCTCCTCGTTGCGGCCTCAACGACACCTGAGACCCGACGAGAAAAGGTCGGGTCTCCAGTGCAGGGAGAGATTCAAAAACACAGACAAAAAATAATAAAAACGCGGACAGGCTGCAGGGGCCGCTGCTGGCCAGAGTTGCTGACCAAGTTCCATGAGTTTAGGGAGGAGCTTGGGTGGGATAATGGTATTGAAAGCAGAGCTGCAGTCTATGAATAACTTTGTAGTCTGATGATACAGTTCTACAGGGCATTTCTAATTCCATAACAAAAGAGACAGATAAATAACTTTGGCGAAACAGTAATGGGGCTGATAGAACTGTTCCCTCACAGCATCCTTCGATAATATTCCTCATTAATTTTTGTGTCATCTGCAAATCTACCTATCAGACCACCTACATTTGCATCCAGATCATTTATATGTATCACAAACAACAAAGGTCCCAACACTGACTCTTGCAGAACACATTAGTCACAGATCTTCAGTCTGAAACATGCCCTCCATCATTGTGTGCAAAAGAACTGCAGATGCTGGTTTAAATCGGAGGTAGACACAAAATGCTGGAGTAACTCAGCGGGACAGGCAGCATCTCTGGAGAGAAGGAATGGGCGACGTTTTGGGTCGAGACCCCTCTTCAGACTGATGTCAGGGGAGTGGGTGGGACAGAGATAGAATGTAGTCGGAGACTGTAGTTGTAAGACTGGTGGGACAACTGGGAAGGGGGAGGGGATGGAGAGAAAAGAAATGCAAGGGCTATTTGAACTTAGAAAAGTCAATGTTCATACCAATGGGGTGTAAGCTACCCAAGTGAAATATGAGGTGCTGTTCCTCCAATTTGTGCTAGGCCTCACTCTAATAATGGAGGAGGCCCAGAACAGAAAGGCCAGATTGGGAATGGGAGGGGGAGTTAAAGTGCTGAACAACCGGGAGATCAGATAGGTTAGGGCGGATTGAGTGGAGGTGTTCAGTGAAACGATCGCCGAGCCTGCGCTTGGTCTCGCCGATGTAAGGCAAGGCAAGGCAAGGCAAGTTTATTTGTATAGCGCCTTTCAACAACAAGGTAATTCAAAGTGCTTTACATAAAACATTAAAAGCATTGGAAAGAAACACATATAAAATTACATTTAGATGTAAAACGATTATTAGATTATTCAGATAAAATAATTACAAAATGAAAAGCAATCAAATAAAATATTTAAAATAGAATAAAACCAGGAATAGAAGTTACAGTGCAGTATAGGTAATTAATAAATTGTATTGTTTACTGAAAGGCAGCGGCAAACAGAAAAGTCTTCAGTCTAGATGTAAAAGAGCTGAGAGTTGCAGCAGACCTGCAGTTTTCTGGGAGTTTGTTCCAGATATGTGGTGCATAAAAAGTAAATGCTGCCTCTCAATGTTTAGTTCTGACTCTGGGGACACAGAGCAGATCTGTCCCAGACGATCTGAGAGGTCTGGGTGGTTCGTAGCTAAGCAGAAGATCAGAAATGTATTTTGGCCCTAAACCATTCAGCGCTTTGTAAACCAACAGCATTATTTTGAAATCAATTCTTTGGCAGACAGGAAGCCAGTGTAAAGACCTCCGAACTGGAGTAATGTGATCTACTTTTTTGTCTTAGTGAGGACTCGAGCAGCAGCGTTCTGAATTAACTGCAGCTGTCTGATTGACTTTTTAGGGAGACCTGTAAAGACACTGTTACAGTAGTCGAGCCTGCTGAAGATAAATGCATGGACATGTTTTTCCAAATCCTGCTGAGACATAAGTCCTTTAATCCTTGATATATTCTTTAGGTGATAGTAGGCTGACTTTATGACTGTTTTTATGTGGCTGTTGAAGTTCAGGTCTGAGTCCATGACTACTCCTAAGTTTCTGGCTTGGTTTGTTGTTTTTAGCATTACCATTTGAAGCTGGGTGCTAACTTTTAATCGTTCTTCCTTGGCTCCAAAAACAATTATTTCAGTTTTTTCTTTGTTTAATTGGAGAAAATTCTGGTTCATCCAATCGTTGATTTGCTCAATGCATCTGCTCAGTGCTTGTATTGGACTATAGTCTCCTGGTGATATTGTTATGTAGATTTGTGTGTCGTCTGCGTAACTATGGTAACATATTTTGATGTTTTTCATGATCTGAGCCAGTGGAAGCATGTACAGGAGTTGACACCTGAAAGAGCGGGTACAGTAGATGCAGTTGCAAGAGGTGCAAGTAAATCTCCGCCTCACCTGAAAAGACTGTTGGCGATCCTTGGATGGAGTCGAGGGGGGAGGTAAAGAGACAGGTGTTGCATCTCCTGCGGTTGCAGGAGAAAGTACCTGGTGAGGGGGTGGTTTGGGTGGGAAGGGACGAGTTGACATGGGAGTTGCGGAGGGAACGGTCTCTGCGGAAAGGGGTGGAGATTGGAAGATGTGGCCAGTAGTGGAATCCTATTGGAGGATTATGTGCAGTATGTGACGGCTGATGGGGTGGAAGGTGAGAACAAGGAGGACCCTGTCCTTGTTACGAATGGGAGGAGGTGGAGCAAGAGCAGAGCTGCGGGATATTGAGGAGACCTTAGTGAGAGCCTCATCTGCAGTTGATTTGACAGATTAGTTTAAAATTTGAAGCGATGGGTCAAACTAGACTAAAACTGTTTCCTGTGCCTGAGAGATCCAGAACTTGCTGTAGATACAAGATTAAATGTAACAGTTTTAGGATTGAGAGTGTGTAATGTTACATAATGCATGAGTGGAGTTTGTGGTAGATGCATGACCCATGAGATTAGGACTAATAAACTGCTTATGTGCAGGATAAACATCAGCATGGATTTATTGAACTCATTGTATTAATTATTGAGAATAATCCATTTGATCTTCAAAATAAACTGCTTCGATATCAATGTAAAGATAGGCATAAAGGGGTTACCACTGCTCATTTCATATTAACTCCCTTACAGGGATTCCTTGAATGTAATATCAATGAAACAGTTCACCATGAAGTTGTCAGAGATCTCACTGAGGAATTATTTTGGACATCCCTTTGTGACTGTTGAAGTCATCTCCAATTTTATTATTCTGCTTTGGTAATATACCAAGCTGAAAAAATTGATTTAATTTTTAATATAAATGTAACGATCTGATTTTTTTGGAATCAAGATTAGTCAGCTCATTTAGTCATACACTGTACCCGCAATTATTAATTGTGACACTTGCAATCCTATTTATTTCATGCATAAGGATCCAGGTTAATGGTTTTCCTCACTGGTATTTAGTAGATAGGACTCATTCTGGCTTGCCCATTGGACGGCACTCCATGCCTATTGATACTGCTGAATTGGGAGAATGAATCAGGCCAAGGGGCATAGTTTTAAGGTGAAAAATAAGAGGTTTAGAGGGCATCTGAAGAAGAAGCATGTTGCCTGAGAAGGGGTACTTCCATCACAATTTACAATTTTACTCAAGCCAATTAACCTACAAACCGGTATGTCTTTGGAATGTGGTAGGAAACTGGTGCACCCGGAGAAAACCCATGCAGTCACAGGGAGAATGTACAAACTCTGAACAGACAACACCCATAGTTAGGATTGAATCCTGACTTTCTGGCGCTATAAGGCGGCAACTTTACTGCTGTGCCACAGTGCTGCTGCATTATGGAAGGGCCCAGGATTCCTGCTGCAGCAGATAGATGCTGCCAGGACTATCACAGGTTATTTTCCAGAAATTTATAGTGTACTAGACGGTGGGACCCGTTGGGTCCCAGCTTCACACAGGAGGGCTGGTCCCCCAACACAATATTCCACCTCTCCACCAATTCCAATATACAAACATACACTCACACACACACACAAACATACACTCACACACACACACGCACTCACACACACACTCACACACACTCACACACACTACACACACACACACACACACACACACACACACACACTCACTCACACACACACACACACAGACACACAGGCTCAGAGACACACACATACTCACACACACACATACTCAAACGCACACACACACACACACACACACACTCACACACACACACATACACACACACACACACATGCTCATATACACACACACACACATATACTCACTCACACACACACACACACACTCACATACACACACACTCACACATACACTCAGACACACAGATATACACTCACACATACACTCCCGCATACACACCCACACCCACATACACTCACATACACACACATACACTCACACTCACACACACTCACACACACACATAGTCAATATTCCACCTCTCCACCAATTCTAATATACACACACAGACTCACACACACACCCTCCACCTCACACTCACTCACACGTTCATAAACACACACTCACTCACACATACACATACGCTCACATAGAAACATAGAAAATAGGTGCAGGAGTAGGCCATTCAGCCCTTCGAGCTTGCACCGCCATTCAATATGATTATGGCTGATCATCCAACTCAGTATCCTGTACCTACTTTCTCTCCATACCCCCTGATCCCTTTAGCCACAAGGGCCACATCTAACTCCCTCTTAAATATAGCCAATTAACTGGCATCAACTACTTACTGTGGCAGAGAATTCCAGAGATTCACCACTCTCTGTGTGAAAAATGTTTTTCTCATCTCGGTCCTAAAAGATTTCCCTCTTATCCTTAAGCTGTTCTGGACTTCCCCAACATCGGGAACAATCTTCCTGCATCTAGCCTGTCCAACCCCTTAAGAATTTTGTAAGTTTCTATAAGAACCCCCCTCAATCTTCTAAATTCTAGCGTGTACAAGCCGAGTCTATCCAGTCTTTCTTCATATGAAAGTCCTGACATCCCAGGAATCAGTCTGGTGAACCTTCTCTGTACGCCCTCTATGGCAAGAATGTCTTTCCTCAGATTAGGAGACCAAAACTGTACGCAATACTCCAGGTGTGGTCTAACCAAGACCCTGTATAACTGCAGTAGAACCTACCTGCTCCTATACTCAAATCCTTTTGCTATGAACCTCTCTGCTCCCCTCACTACCCTCTACAGAGCCTTTCTGTCTGAGCAGTTACAGTTGGAGTACCACGTGTTCATTCAGTACTCATTCATTTTTGCGTCATCTGCAAACCTACCTATCAGACCACCTACATTTGCATCCAGATCATTTATATGTATCACAAACAACAAAGGTCCCAACACTGGCTCACGGGTCCCAACACTGGCTCACGGTCACACACATACACTCACGCTCACACACATACACACACACTCACTCATACACTCACACACACTCACTCACACACACACACTCACTCAGTCACACACACTCACACATACACTCACACACACACACTCACACATACACACAGACTCACACACATACAATTAAGCGTTGCACTTTCAAGCACAGGCAGGGCAGCAGGCTAAACAACTCATGGCATTGTCATTAAGGGCTAATCTTGTTGTGTTAAACCTCAGACTATTTGCTCATCTTGTTGTGCTAATCTCTTGTTGTGCCAGACCTCAGACTATTATTTCAGGAGTCTGGACTTGTGAACATCCCCTAACAATCAGTTATTGCAAGTACATTGCAGACTCACAGTGCAGTTGATTCACAGCTTAGAATGACAGTTGTGGCCTCTCCTTCATGATCTTGCAAAGTGACTGACTCACGTCCAGGCATCCAGGGTTTTATAGTCCTGCCCCCCCCCCCCCCCCCCTCCTCCCGGAAGGGGCGTTATCTTCATTGCGGTGATTGACAGGCGAGAGGACCAATCAGCTGATCTCAAGTTTTTTAAACACTCATAACTTTTTTATTTTTCATCAATAGGAAAAATCATTGGGGCTGGTTCAGCGTAGGAGGACTGTGAGTAAGATGGCCAAAAATCACATCGATACAGAGTAGCATTTCTTTCTAAAATCAATATACAGTGCAGAATGAAGTGGTCAAGATGAGACTTTTAATTATATAGATATCAGAGGCAGTGCCAGCACAGCATCAATAACATCCTCAGTATCACAGCACCTTCCTTTCTGCAGGGGGCTGTGTGATTCACCGGCCATTGGTGGAAGAAGTATCTTTTTCTTACACACTTCATTATTTTAGGGATTTATTAAAAAAGTTAGAAATCTTTCAGATCTGGGTTCTATTCTTAAACAAAGATTAATGCGGGATTAATATATAATTTATATCCTTTTTCTCTTATTCACCCCAATTTTTAAGCTCGGGTATTTTTATGTTGATCGTGGATGAATATAATTCCACTTGTCGGAACATTAAGCAAAGGGGATGACATGAATTTCCCTTTCTGTTTCTCATTGCCAAATCTAACCCTCTGAGAATATTTAATGTTACTTGCCCTAATACAAATATCATGGATTTTACGAGACATCCATTGTGCAAAACACCTTTCTGTGTGCAACATGCTAAGTGGCTGAGCACCAGGTATTGCATCATAGTTATGGCCCTTTATGCATGAAGGTCATATATGGCAGCATTATTGCTAACCAGTCAGTAACAAAGGCTCATGATGGAAAACCTGCCTTTCAAATCACTAAGATCTGCTTCCACATTAAAGAAAATACATACAGTAGCTTTAGCATAATTGGCTGCATGGTTTGTTGCTTAGCAACCTGCAGCTCTTGGCTGCAGATTTCAATGTTTTTTTGGTTTACCCAGGGGCTGACAATATTGATGGTGCTTATCCTCCTTTTCTAAATTGATGGCAGGTGATAGAGGTAAGGGCCCTCCGCACCAGTGCAAAGCACTTTCCACGAGTTAAACATATTATGCTGGGAATACTTAGCAGGTCAGGCCGCATCTGTAGCAAGTGAAATGGTGCCATTGTTTCACGTCGAACACCCTTCGTCAAAACTGACTGGCTGAGAATTTCCAACATTTTCTCCTTTAAATTTAGTTTGTTAGCATCTGCAGGTTTTATTCATTTATTTATTTTTTTGTTTCCATTTCGCTTTTCTGTGAGTTTTTGAGAACTTCTTAAAGATTACACTAAAACTGCAGAACTTTGTGCTTTCAGCTGAACAGTTCATAGGCACATAGGAAATCCACAGAGAAGGAGGTGATTTGTCCCCTTATGTCTGGGCCAGCCAAGTAAGAACTTTTCAGTCCAATCTACATACAAATCATTGAGCTTTTTAAGGTTACTTCAAAAGCCCCCCCCCCCCCCCCCAGTACATTTTTATACTGAAGAAGGGGTTTGGCCCGAAACGTTGCCTATTTCCTTCACTCCATAGATGCTGCTGCACCTGCTGAGTTTCTCCAGCATTTTTGTGTACCTTACATTTTTATACTACTTTGCCTCTATCCCGCTTTCAAAAGTGAAATGCAAACCCCACCAGACTTTGGATGAAAAAAAAACACGTCAGTTTAACTTTAATCCTTTTACTAATAACTTCATCTCCTCTGCTTATTAATCTTATGTGACAGAAAATTGCTCCTTCCTATCGGTGCTCCTATATACTTCCTGCACTGACCAGACTTTAGCAGTTCTTTAACATTCCATGTGAAAATACGACAAAATTAAATCCTTATCAAATTGTTAATTTACATTATTACATAAGTCCACTTCCTTTTCCAATTATTTGCTGGAAAAATGTATTTCAAAGGGCATTAATTTAACCTGAAGCATAGTTTCTGAGACACTTACAACTTTGAGATACTTCAATTTTCATTGGACAAAGATGATTAGTGATGGTGGCCATATACATTATGATGTTAAAATGGCTTCCCAATAGGAAGTCATAATAATGGTAATAAACAAAGGGAAATGACCGGTTCAGTAAATTTCATTATTGCATTAATTTTGGATACTTCCACATCTCTTTCTCCACTTTGCTCAAACCAACCTCCTTTCCATTGACGCCATCTACGCTTCATGCTGCCTTGGTTAGGCCACCAGCAAGGATGAGTCTCACCCAGGACATTCCCTCCATCTCCCCTCTCCCACCAGGGAAGAGGTACAGAAGTTTGAAAATTCAGATTTAGAATTGTCCAGATGTAGGGACAGTTACTGTACAGCTGCTATCAGGCAACAGAACTGTCCTCTCGTCAACTAGAGCTCCTGACCTCCGGTCCGGACCTCCCATCTATCTCATTGGAGACCATTAAACTATCTTTTATCGGATTTACTGGACTTTATCTTACATTAAACATCATCCTATATCTGTACCCTGTGGTTTGCTTGATTGTAATCATGCATAGTCTTTTCGCTGACTTTGTATTGTATTGTATTGTATTCAAATTTATTGTCATTGTCTCAATTTGAGACAACGAAATGAATTTCCCTTACAGGCAGTATCATAAAAAAAAAAATCACAAAAAAAATCACAAAAAAAATTAAAATAAATAATTAATGAATAATAAAACATATTAAAAATAAAATTGAAATTGAATTAAAAAAAAGCACAAACACAGAAAGTCCACGACACAACATAACATAAATGGCACCAAGGTGAGGATGGCACCATAGTCCAGCCAGCCTCCCCTCCGTGTTCATCCGTGGTCGGGGCCTTCCGAGCACCCGCAGTCGCCTCCCCGGGTGGCCCGATGTTCAGGCCCTCACGCCGGGCTGGTGGAACGCCGACGCCGAACCCTGACGGTGAGCATCCTCCTCCTCAGCGGCCCGGACCTCCCGATCAGCCGCCTCCCGCTGCCGGAATCTGCAGCTCCTGAGTCCGCAGGCCGAGCCGGGCAGAGTCACAGGACCCCGCGCTGTCCATCAGCGCCGCCCGCATGTAATAAAAAGCTTTTTATTCGGTACCCATGACAATAATAAACTAAACTAAACTCAACTGAAACCAATTCAGCTTTCACATGTAAGCATTTCCCTTCTCCTACAAGATTGGACAATTAGCATTATTTTTAACAAGAGACAGAAAGCTACAAATAGGTAGCAGGCTGTGTATTTGGCTCGGAGCATTTCATGCATTTCTTTCAACACATGAAAAATGGTAAGAATAACCAAAAAAGGGGAGAAATGAATCACATCATAAATATTTCCCTTTAAAAGAATAGGATCCAGGAAACACCATTCATCAAAATTGGATTTGTGTAATCGATTTTGAATTCTTGATTCCTAAGCTGCATTTGTGCATTATGAATGGTTAAAATGATATCAAGGATGAAAGATTATATTTGTAAGAGAGAAGATTTTGGTGAAGCAAAGATGGAAACTTAATTGAGGTTACTAAAATTATTTAAAATAAACTATGAGGGCCAGGGTCCTCTCTTTAGGGGGTAAGTGGTGAGGAGTCAATTTAAAGCTGTCAATAGGACAGGAAATATATAAAAACTAACAAGAATGACCAACTTCAGGATGACCTGGACAAACTAAATGTAGAAACTGTGGAAAGTACAGAGACATTGGTAGGAAAAAGAGATGCAATATCAAATGAATGATACAATTTCGAAACCAGTGGGACTTGGGTGTACATGATCATGGCAGGACACATTGAGAGGTTTAAAAAGGAAATGGATTATTAATACAAATATGAGAGTAAAACGTAAGGTCGTTATGCTGCAGCTTTATTAAACAATGATTCAGCTCTGGTGATGGATCTGTTCACTACAGAATCTTCACTACACATCTTAGGATATGAACATTTATAGAGGTTGCAAAATAGATTAATTTGAATGCTATCAAGAATAAGGCATTGCAATTTAAGTGGAGAATAAAGAATTAGAACTGAGAGTAAGTTTACACGTACAGTAGTTATCCAAAACATGCCATATTGTGTTAATGTTGGCAATCAGTTACTGAATTATCAAGGCCATAAAGCAGAACCATGTCCATTACATTATCAATTTCCATCTTGTAATATTCATTGATTCATTCACATCCTTACATGGGATGTAGTGTGTTGCTTATACCATTGATCAAGCATATTGACATCACTCGATAATGTCTTGTTTGCAGAGAGATGGGGAAGAATAAAGGCAAAACATCAACGTTAATGCAATGCCCTGACATGATAGTTGAGAGAAGGCTTCCTCCATCTGATTGACATGAACATCTCACACATCTGCCACTGGCTCTCATCTGTATTGCCCTCGTGCGTCTACTGTTAAATTAACAATTCCTCTCTCAACAGATGCCTCACACAGGATTGTTTTCATATGGAGGGTTAGTGTAGTGGCTCTTAGTGGATCTTTACAGCAGGGGAGCTACAGTAATGATTCCTAATTCAACTAATAGAGAAAATGGGAACCACAGATGCTGGTTTATACAAAAAGACACAAGCAATTTGTGTCTACCTTCAGTGTCTGCCGTTCCTTCCTACACATGCTGCCTGACCCACCAAGTTACTTCAGCACTTTGTGTCCAACCCCAACTAACCTTGTCCACACCGATGGACTTAAAATACATGGAGATCATGGAGATATGTGGAGTGCAGGGGAAACAAAATGAAACCATGGGGTGGATGAGATTGTAGATTGACTATGCATGTTTCAAGCTATTTGCAGACCGATGGAACTTCCAGCACATCACGAGCAGCCCTGAGTAATGGACTCGCTGAGCGCACCGTCAGAGGCACCAATCAACTGTTAGAGAAAGCACGTTTTTCAAACTCAGACATGTATCTCAATCTCTTGAATCTCCGAAATATTGCCAAAAACAGAACCCTGGGATCGCCAGCACAGCGAATTAGGTCCAGATCTCCAGTCCTGATCGCAAAACAACAGCTGCTGAAGCCCGCCACTGTCCAGAAATGTACCCAGGAGAAGCATGACATCCAGAAACGATCATATGACAGATTCAGCAAATCACTTAAGCCTCTACTGCCGGGACAAGTCGTCCGTTTATAAATCTCAACTGGACATTCCCGTCTTGGCACCATTGTTTTTTTTTTTTTAATTGAATTTTATTAGAATATTTGTTGTATCACGTCATTTTTCGAGCTTTAAAAAAGGTAGAAATAAAAGAAGTAAGGAAAGTGAGCAAGAGTCGTGAAGGTGCAGGAAAGTGTTAGGAAAAGAAAGCCCCGTAGAGAAGAAGTTAGAGAAGGAAGTAAATAAAGGAAATAGACCCTAGAAAGAAAAGAAAAAAAAGGAGAAACAATCGCTCTATTATAACACAAAACTCCGCAAAAAAGGATATACCAACCGTGTTTTTTTTGGGGTTTTTTTAACCCCCCGTTACCAGATCATGGTACCATTTATTTTTTAAATTACTATTGCACCTTATGCTTGTAATAGTTCCATAAATGCAGACCACGTCTTTTGGAAGTGGTCTGCTTTGCCTGCTAGGAGGAGTCTTATCTCTTTCAGGTGTAATGTTTCGAACATGTTTGAAATCCACATTTTTATTGTTGGTATTGGAGCGTTTTTCCAGAATTTGAGTATAAGCTTTTTTCCTATTATTAGCCCGCAATTAAGTAAGTTTTTTTGAAACACGTTTAGTTCGGGGTTACCTTCCGATATTCCAAAAATGATCCATTCTGCTTTTGGTACAAGTTTTATTTTAACTAATTTTGTGAAGATTTCAAATATTTCATTCCAGAATTTTTGGATTTTTATACAAAAAACAAAAGAGTGCGCTATGGTAGCTTCTTGTGACTGACATTTATCACATGTGGGTGAGACATTGGGGAAAAGTTTATTTATTTTAGTTTTTGAATAATATAGTCTATGTAATGTTTTGAATTAATTAGAGTATGTCGTACGTTGATCGAGCATTTATGCACATATAGTAAGTGTTTATCCCAGCTCTCTTTTGAAATTTTTATAGCTAGTTCTTGTCCCAGTCTCTTCTAATACCATCAGTTGTAGATATTTCTATATTTAAAATAATGTTGTATAAGTATGATATTAGATTTGCTGATTCAGCCATTGTCTTCATGGCTTAATCCAATAAGTCTGGAGGCATGTTATGATAGTCTTTTGTGTATTTTTTCAGATAGTCACGTATTTGAAGATATTTAAAATATTGATTATTTTCAAATTATATTTCAGTTGTAATTGTTGAAATGATAATAATTTTCCCAATTCATACAAGTCTCCGAGCATTTTGATTCCCATTCTTTCCCATTGTGTAAATGATTTATCTATAATTGAAGGTTTAAACGACAGATTATTGACTATTGGCATTAAAAGAGATAGATTTCTTAATTTTAGATTCTGTTTGATTTGTTTCCAAGTTCTGATTGTGCTATGTATCATTGGATTTTTATTGTAATTTTTGTTATTCAGATTCATTGGTGAGAGGAGAGTCACTCCTGTATTACACAGAGAGCAGTCCTCTCTCTCCATTACTTAAAGGTCACAGCTTAAGGATAAGGGGGATATCCTTTAAAACCGAGATGAGAAGAACTTTTTTCACACAGAGAGTGGTGAATCTCTGGAACTCTCTGCCGCAGAGGGTAGTCGAGGCCAGTTCATTGGCTATATTTAAGAGGGAGTTAGATGTGGCCCTTGTGGCTAAGGGGATCAGAGGGTATAGAGAGAAGGCAGGTACGGGATACTGAGTTGGATGATCAGCCATGATCATATTGAATGGCGGTGCAGGCTCGAAGGGCCGAATGACCTACTCCTGCACCTAATTTCTATGTTTCTATGTTTCTATTACAATCCAGTTCACCTGCTGGGCAGAGTTGTCCAGCAGGTGAATCGTATTTTTAATATTTACTGCCCAATTATAATACATAAAGTTAGGGAGCGCTAGACCACCCATCTCTTTAGGTTTACTGAGGTGTGCTCTTTGTATTCTGTGGGATTTATAATCCCATATAAAATTTGTAATATCTGAGTAGTTTTTTGAAAAACATTTTTGGAAGATATATAGGCATTGATTGAAATAAATGTAGGATTTGTGGTAAAAAGATCATTTTTATAGCATTTATTTGACCTATTAAAGACATCGGGAGCGTTTTCCAGAATTTGATTAGATTATTTAGTTTCTTAAGTAAGGGACTATAATTGGCATTTAACATAGTGCGATAGTTTCTAGTAATTTCAATTCCCAAATATTTGAATTTTTCTTTGACTATTTTAAAGGGGAATTTCAAGAGATGTGTTGAGTCTTTCGGTTTTATCGACATAATTTCATTTTTGTTCCAGTTTATTCTGTATCCTGAGAAAGATCCAAAGTCCTCAATTAGATTTAATATGTTTGGTATACTGATTTGGGGTTTTGTGATATACAGTAGTACATCGTCTGCATATAAAGATATTTTGTTATTTGAATCTTTGAATCTTTCTTCTCTTTTGCACAATCTCATAGGGATAATCCCGGAGGAGTTTGATAGAGTCGTTTCCAAACCTCATCTTCACTCTGTATTTGATTTTTTTCATCAGCTCTTCAAGTGTTGAAATGTCCCGAAGTTTGGCTATGATCTGTCGTGGGTGGGCTGGTTCTGCTTGTGATCTTGGCTTAAATCTGGATATTCGTTGTGCTACTTCAATTTCCGGTTCCACAGGTAAATTGAGTACCTGTTTGATTAATTTAGCAGTGAACTCACGGGCGTTGTTTCCATCTGCCCCTTCTGTTACTCCCAGTATTCGCAAATTTTGGCGTCTTGAGCGAGCTTCGAGATCAAGACATTTATCTGAGACTTTCGCCAGTTGACTCTTGAGGCTGTCTAGTTCTAGCTTCATTTCCTGCATATCTTCAGCCATTTGTTCAACAATTGTTTCCATGTCTTTCATTGCATGTTACAATTACATGCACAGCCTCAAACTTATACGTAGACTCTTCTTCCCCTTTATTAATTCTCCCCGTTAGCTCTTCATGCACATCCTCAATTCGTTTTTGTATAATGCCAATGCAGTCAATAACTTTTTGATTACCAGCATTGATGTTCGACATATTTTCCATCAATTTAACATTAATATTTTCCATCATTTTTGAGTTTCCAGCCTCAATATCCTTTCTCAGTTCTCTTACCGAGTTCTTTATCTCCTCCATTTCATTTTTCTCCTTAGTAGCCATCTCAGTCTTGGATCTTGTAGCCATTCCAGAATCCACTTCAGAGGTCTGTTCTTCAGGTTTCTGGGTTTTCAGCAGTTGTTTTGAGATTGTTCTCTGAGGGCTCTGAGCTGGAGACGTTTTTTTCATTTAAAAGCCTTTATCCTCCGTTTAAATCACAGCGCTTACTGATGACGTCATCAGCGCGACGTCCCGGGGCTCCGGTAAGTTTTTTGAATTGGTCCCGACCTCCAGACCCGATTTTAACGCGAAAAATCGCGATTTTACAGCAGCGGAGCTAAAAGTTGCGACTGCTAGTCCAGCATGGCGCCACCGGAAGTCCCTGGGAACCATTGTTAACCTGGCTGACAAACCACGATCCTACCTTGTGGGCTATGAGGGAGCGGTATACCGGAGAAGTCGACAACACCTGCTTGCTGTGCGGGAACCTTGTCCACCACCAGACTTATGCCCCTGTCCCACTTAGGAAACCTGAACGGAAACCTCTGGAGACATTGCGCCCCACCCAAGGTTTTAATTGCAAATTGTCCCTAATATGTAGGATAGTGCAGTGTACATTGCTGAGTGGGCTGAAGGGTCTGTTTGGGCATTGTATCTCTAAACTAAACTAAACTAAACTAAACTAAACTAAACTCAATCTGTTCTCTGTACCATCTGATGTTAAGTGATGGCCAACCATGAAAAAACTTATATTTCTAGAAAGCACAAGACTATGCTTATTCCTTTAACACCATAAACTGGTGCAGATATAAAAGAAATATTTCTTCTCCTTAACTAATTTTTAGTCTTATAGAGGAAGTGTCACAACGAAAAGTGTGATTTTAACACTAAGCCCTCTGCCTTTTAGCCAAGCTGCATTTTGGAAAGATTCATCAGTGACAAGGATGAGCAATCAATTGGTCACGGACCATCATTCAGAGAAACTATTTACATGTACATCTAAAGATAATTGGGACAATGAATCTCCATGTTGATTTGCTTATTAATCTAATTTTCCTGATTTGAAGATGGTCAGTGTTTGCAAAAGTTACAGTCACAGAAGAACTTTAAATGTTACACGTACTGTTTTTAAGTGACCATAAAGGCAGACAGTATTTGATTTTGGTGGAAAGGAATAACTCATAATAACCTCTCCTATCCTTGGAGTTTATTTCTGTTGATCAATACTGTATAGCAATGAAAGTTGATGGAAGTGAATGGTTTTAGATGTAGTCTCTTCTGTTATAATGGTGAATGATCACATGTACTTATGTCAGCAGTAAAAGTAATTGGAAACTATTTGTAGGGACCAGGGACATGGCCGGTAATCAGTTATTGAATTGCCACTGATCTGCTGTGTCATCAGACTAAGCCAGAAAGTGCTGATGCCACCACATTGTACTACAGCTGCATGTTATCTTTCACAGAGCTAAATACATGAATTATCTGTCATAGTGGCAGTGGGTTTATAGGATTGCTTGAGAACTAACCAAAGTCAAAGTCATAGAAACATATATCCTACCCAGTCCCCACCAAATATCCATCACCCATTTACACTCACCATACTTTAATCCTATATGTAGGAAGGAACTGCAGAGGCAGGTTTAACCCGAAGATAGACACAAAATGCTTGAGTAACTCAGCGGGACAAGCAGCATCTCTAGAGAGATGGAATGGGTGATGTTTCAGGTCGAGACCCTTCTTCTGATGGAAGAAGTATAGACTGCCCGTCTATACATTAATCCTACTTAATCTTCTATATTTATACTACATCCCCATCTCCTCATAGCCCCCACTACAATCAGTGTAAAGAAGGGTCTTGGCCCGAAACGCCACCTATCCATGTTCTCCAGAAATGTTGCCTGATCCTCTGAGTTGCTCCAGCACCTTTGTCCAATTTTATTGCATTTGTATTCTCCCTACATTCTCATCAAATTCAGATTCTACCCCTATGCTAGCACTATAGGGCAGCACGGTGGTGCAGTGGTAGAGTTGTTGCTTTATAGCGCCAAAGACCAGGGTTCAATCCTAACTACGGGTGCTGTCTGTTTGGAGTTTGATGTTCCCCACGTGACCTTGTGGGATTTCCTCGGGTGCTCATGGATTCCTCCCACACTCCAAAAACGTACATGTTTGAAGGTTAATTGGCTTTGGTAAAAATTTGAATTGGAGCGGTGGAGCACAATGCCCCTGTCCCACTTAGGAAACCTGAACGGAAACCTTGGGTGGGGCGCAAAGTCTCTAGAGGTTTCTGTTCAGGTTTCCTAAGTGGGACGGGGGCATTATTTTCCACCGCTCCAGTTCCAGCCGCCCGCTGCCATGTCTCCTGCCCGTCCTCGTCCCTGCATGCCTTGCACCCCTCCACGTCCAGTGGTCGTGACTAGCCACAGGGCCTCCCCTCCTGCACGCTCTCCCTTTCGGTCACCACAAGCCTCTACCGCGCCATTCTCACCTCCGGATTCTCCGCCTCATCTTTCAGGAGAAGGAGGAGAGGGTCTGGTCCGGCCACGCTCGAGCCATGTCAGTAGACCGCCAGATAGAAATCGCGAGTATGTTTAACTCTATGGCACGGGTGCCCTTTCACATTTAGTTTTTAGGGGGAAGGATGTAGATTGACTATGCATGTTAACCAATCACACACAGTTAGCATCATTAAACTCACCCCGCTATAACGCTTATATTAACACTTGCTTCTGGCACTATTCAGTTCGAGCAGCAGTTGGCATGTTCTGACATCTAACCATCCTTCAAAGTTTAAGTGCTGATTAAAGATGATTTTGGATCACATAGCGTGCCTGGAGTTTGTCTACAGAGATGATTAAGGGTTAGAGTAGAGGTGTGGAAAAAGATTCCAGAGTGCCAGAGATCATGGGAAAGATGGGCCAATTTGTTTTGGTGCAAGTAGGTATGTTACAAAACTTACCTTCAGCGGCGCTGCAATTCTGCCTCTGGCCGTGTGCGCGATTTTGCCGTGTTTGGGGGGGGGGGCCAGAGTTAAAATGGGTTTTTTTCCCGACCTGGTCCTCAATTATATTTGTTGGAGTGCAAGATATTGCTAAAGAATCGTTCCTCTGTGTGTTCTAAAAAAAAATTCACCCGACAAGTTAATCGCAGGAGTAATTTTAAAACCAGCTTCTGAAGCTGTCAATGCCGACAACTGGGACGGATTTTATGGAGGACCAGGTAAAAGAAAGTAGTTTATTTTTATGTATAAAAGTGTTTCTTAAGATGTATTTTAATTCGAAACATTTTATGTATTTGCGCAGAATGGGGGTGTAAATTCACCACATTCCCCCCCCATTCCCCCACTCGAAGCTGAAGGCCATTAATTTACGGCAATTGTATTTGCTAAACCCAGACAATGAGATTTAAAAATTATGTTATATTGTGAATTCTTGTGTAAATGTTATTTGGACACTTCTGCTACGTTCCAAATGGTCCCATTCCAGAAATGGATAGATTTTTTAGTTCAGAATGCTTCAATTAGGTAACTCTAATTAATAATAACTGAAAATTTCTTTAAGTTCTCTTAAATGTTAAGAAAGTTATCGGCTTTTAAATGTTCCTTGATCACAGCTTTTGTGTTAAGTCAATGAAAAAGCAATAGGGAACAAGATGCCAATTTCCAAGTATGAAAATGGCCATAACGTTTTTAATGCTGAAGATATGAAAGTGAATTAGGTGTCAAATTAAACTTCTTTTCATGCTTTATCTGATGGGATAAATTAAAGACTTGAATTTTTAAATCTAAAAATCTTGTAACATTGCTAGTGCAAGGTGGTGGACTCGACTCATTACCTTCAAATGGCCACCGAATTCCCATTAACAGAATAAATACTGAAATATTTAAAATAATTGCTTTCTCCTTCCCGTGACCTTTACTGAGTTTATCTCCACGCATCGGTACTAACCAGGTTCTCTTCACTCTATCTGGTAGCAAGTTTCACATTCTCTTCTTTCTGAGTGAGAAAGCCCAGAATCTGTAAAATAATTAAAAAAACGAAGTGCTAGAGCAAATCAGAGGGTCAGACAGCATCTCTGGAGAACTTGGATAGGCAACGTTTCGGAATTAGACCCTTCTTCAGACTGATTGTAGTACGGGGGGGGGGGGGGGGGGGGGGGGGGGGGAGCTCGAAGAGAGGTGGGGGGCGGGATAAAGCCTGTCCCCGCCTCCCTTTTAGCTTTCAACCGCCCCTCTCCCCTCCCCCGACTCCAATCAGGATTCGGACCTGAAACGTCGCCTGTTCATGTCTTCCACAGATGCTGCCTGACCCGCTGAGTAATTCCGGCACTTAGATAGATAGATAGATAGCCTTTTATTGTTTTTGATTATAGCCTTTGAGTTATAGCCTTTGAGTTCTCTCCTCAAGATTCCAGCATTTGCAGTTCCTTTGATTCAGAACAATGATACTTTATAGTGTCTGAACAAAGATACTTTCTTTCCAGAATTGTGTGCTTTGCAAAGCATTGCGTGGGGACTGGCCTAGGATTAACCCGAGTTCTGGTTCAAGCGTCTGCCAACCTTCAACAAACCGTTCTGAAATTAATGTAATCACTTGCAGAATGTAATTCTTGTGAACTGACAGAGGAATTTGTGGAAGCTGAAATCGGACATACCTCATTGCGTATCAAAGCTGGTCCCTGAGTCGTGCATTTGCACCAGGTTTCTGAGATCCACCGTGACACACCAACCTTGAACCTCGCCTCGCCAGTATCCCAGCGGTGAATGCTCCCAAACGCAGCCTCCGCCGGAGAGAAGAGTGAAATGTCACCGCTTTCTACAGTCGCGCCCGTTGCCATCCAGCGAGAGTTTTAGAGATTGCTGTAAGGAACACTACGTGAGCAGCAGGTCACCCCCCCCCCCCCCCCCCCCTCCTACCCCCACCCCATTCCCTCCAACTCGAAGAAACACAGATCCCAAAAGAAATGCGGAAGCTTATTATTCATCGACTGCTCCCCCGCCGGCGAACCAAAGGTCCCAGAGCCGATGATCAGCGGCCAATGCATTAGACCCACTCCGAGTAAGTACACAAGCGGATACTCCGATCTTTCCTACATTCATTGTACGCATTGTGATATTTGTTTTTGCATTGGTGAATTGTCCTCGTCTTTACGAGACACTGAAGGAATGATTCTTTGCATGGTTTCAAACTTTGACGCTGGCTGCGGGGAACTAAAATCGTAGGAGTGGCGTTTTTTTTTTAACATTTGCAACACAACAGAGTTTGTCCTTTAAGTGTTGTGGCATTGCTTGGAGATCAGGGGAATCGGGCGAAGAAGATTTGAACAAGAGGCTGATGAGAACGATGATGATCTCGAATGGGATTGCTCCGTGAGCAGGCAAGGACCCAATGGGCTGAATGGCCTCCTTCTGTTAAGTCCTATGACCTATGGAGCAAGCGGGTATCGCAGAATTGCGCGATTATCCGTCCTACAGATGCGGCAATGCCCGGGACTTTTAGACGTTGTGTAACGAGGAGTTTACTTACATTTTGCAACGCAGCGATTCTCAGTAAATTCCTAATCGAACGGGCGGAATGTTTGGCAGTACAGTAAAAGTATCATCAATTACCGAACGGTCGGAAAATTACTGGATGGTCGGAGTTACTGAAGGGTAGAAACAAGAAACTGATGATGCTTTTTTACAAAAACAAAACTAGACAGTGACTCGAGTAACTCAGAGGGTCAGGCAGTATCTCTAAAAAACATGGATAAGTGTGGTTTTGGTTGGGACCCTTCTTCAAACTGATGGTGGTGGGGAGGGGAAGGGGGAGAAAGCTGGAAGAGAGGAGGGACAGGGATAAACCAGACAAGGGATAGGTGGATAGGGGGGGGGGGGGTTGCATAGGCTGATGATTGGACAAAGGCCAGAGATAAAAAGACTAAAGGAATGAGAAAAGCATAGAAGAGTTCCATGTCCCAGTGAATAAGGATATATAGAGATAAAAATTTGATCAGGACTCTGTTAAATGAAGAACTAGAGGGTATTGAGTCCTTCCTAGTGGATGATGAACTCCACATTCCTCACTGTGACGGAAGGCGAAAAAAAGTTCACTCTCTTCCCTTCATTGTTCTCTCGCGGTTGGGGGGCCTCGAGCCTTCCGTTGACGGGGCGATCTTGGTTCCCGTAGCCGGCTGCCGGGCCCGCCACGTTTGGGGCAATGTTGAAATCCGCAGGCCGCGATTGGAGCGTCGATCCCAGGCAAAGGATCGGCTCCGATGGCAAGTCCACATCCCCGCGGTGGGGCTCAAAGCCAGTCCCGAGCAAGGCCTCCAGCACCATGTGGTTAGGCTGCAGAGCGACCGGAGATACGATCCGGAAAACAACCGTGTCTCTGGTATGATAAGAGACTGAAAACAGATTTCCTCCAATCCCCTCCCCCACCCCCCATATAAAACAACCCAGAGAACACAAACTTTTCTAACACACTAAAATAACAAAAAAAAGATGAAAAGACAGATAGACAGGCTATTGGCGAGGCCGCCATTGTGCCTCCCCCCCCCCTGAATGCTAACATACCATTCGAAGAAAGCGAATGGTATGTTAGCATTCATAGCAAAAGTATTTGTGTATAGGAGCAGGGAGGTTCTACTGCAGTTGTACAGGGTCTTGGTGAGACCACACCTGGAGTATTGTGTACAGTTTTGGTCTCCTAATCTGAGGAAGGAGATTCTTGCCATAGTACAGAGAAGGTTCACCAGACTGATTCCTGGGATGTCAGGACTTTTATATGAAGAAAGACTGGATAGACTCGGCTTGTACTCTCTAGAATTTAGAAGATTGAGGGGGGATCTTATAGAAACTTACAAAATTCTTAAGGGGTTGGACAGGCTAGATGCAGGAAGATTGTTCCCGATGTTGGGGAAGTCCAGAACAAGGGGTCACAGTTTAAGGATAAAGGGAAAATCTTTTAGGACCGAGATGAGAAAAACATTTTTCACACAGAGTGTGGCGAATCTCTGGAATTCTCTGCCACAGAAAGTAGTTGAGGCCAGTTCATTGGCTATATTTAAGAGGGAGTTAGATGTGGCCCTTGTGGCTAAAGGGATCAGGGGGTATAGAGAGAAGGCAGGTACAGGATACTGAGTTGGATGATATGCCATGATCATATTGAATGGTGGTGCAGGCTCGAAGGGCCGAATGGCCTACTCCTGCACCTATTTTCTATGTTTCTAGACCAGTGATTTAGTCTCTCCAGACCATGAGTGAAAGCCGACCTCCGTGAAACTGCTCCACAGCATATCAATTGTCGCTTGGAAGATTTGCACCTTTCAGGATAAATCTTTGACTATGCTGTTTTCATGACAGCAAAGTGGCATTTACACTTCTGTAAATTACATTTAATTCCAGTTCTCTGCATTCTGAGGTTACTGAAGATCAAAGATGATCTTTGCTGAAGATTTAGCCACAGGTGGTGTGGGTCGGGCTTCCGGGAATTCTGCACGTTGCTTATGTTTTCTGTTGCCCAGACATGATGGCCTTTATATGGACCAGCCAGAAAGACTGGGTCGTTTCTGTGTGCTCCTGATGCATAGTTTTGAGGATCTAGATGCTCTCACAAATGTTCTTTCTGCATCTAGCTGCCAAAAATCCCCATAAGTTGGTGAGAAAGTTACACATTTTCAAAGAGATTTGAGACTGCCTTTGTTGTCATGCATACCTCTTGCAGATATGGAGCTTGGAATCCTGACTCTAGACTTTAGAGATACAATGTAGAAACAGGCCCTTCGGCCCACCGAGTCCATGCCGACCAGCAAACACCCCACACACTAGCACTATCCTACACCTGAGGGACCTTTTATCATTTTACCGAAGCCAATTAACCTACAAATGTGTATGTCTTTGGAGTGTGGGAGGGAACGGGAGCACGCTGGTTATGCCACACTTGGAGTAGTGTGGGGAGTTCTGGTCCCCACACAACAGGAAGGATGTGATAGTGTTGGTGAGAGTGCAGAGGGAATTCACTGGGATGTTGCCTAGATTGGTGGATGTTAGTTGTGGGAAGAAATTATATAGGCTGGACTTGTTTTCCCTGGAGTAAAAAAAAGCTGAGCGGTGAACTGATAGAAATAGGTAAGATTATGAGAAGCATAAATTGGGTAGATAGTCATAATTGTTTGCGAAAGATAGGGGTATTGAGAAACTAAAGGGCATAGGTTTAAATCGAAGGTAGACACAAAATGCTGGAGTAACTCAGTGGGACAGGCAGCATCTCTGGAGAGAAGGAATGGGTGACGTTTCGGGTTGAGACCCTTCTCCGGGCATAGGTTTAATGTGAGAGGCAGGACTTTTTAAAGGGGACCTGAGGGGTATAATTTTTGTAGTTGTTGATATCTGGCACCCAATGCCAAAGAGAAAGTGGTGGAATCAGATGCAATTATAATGTTTAAGAGGCTAAGTCATCCACTTAAATAGGCAAGGCATAAAAAGAAGATAGACACAAAATTCTGAAATAACTCAGCAGGTCAGGCAGCATCTCTGGAGAAGTTTCCCACTCCCCTGACTCTCAGTCTGAAGAAGGGTCTTGACCTGAAGAGTCACCTATTCCAGCTCAAACTCAAATACAACAGATAGAATGAAGGGGAAGATGCAGAGTGCAAAATATTGTTCTCAGCACTGAAATGCATTGTAACGCTTCAGTTCCTTAGACAAAGTCCAATGTCATCTCTGTGGTAGGGGTGAAGTAATACCCTAGCTTATGGAACGAACGCTCAAAGGACTGTTAATGGAAGGGAAGAAGCTGCTCCTGAGTCGGGCAGTGCATGTTTTCAAGCTTCTGTACTTTCTGCTGGATGGGAGCAGGGATGACCGACCGGGGTGGGACAGGTTTTTGAATGTGTTGCTCTTTTTCCAAGGCATAAAGAAGGAGGACATCTCCGATGCCCTGGTATGGAACACCTCATCTTGGGCGCAGATGCGGCGTAGATGGAGGAATTGGGAATTAGGGGATAGAGTCTTTACAGGAAGCAGGGTGGGAAGAAGTGTAGTCAAGATAGCTATAGGAGTCAGTAGGTTTGTAGTAGATGTCGGTCAATAGTCTGTTTCCCCGTGATGGAGATGGTGAGATCTAGAAACAGTAGGGAGATGTCGGAGATGGTCCAAATGAATTTGAGTGCAGGATGGAAATGAGTGATGAAGTTGATGAAGTCAGTGAGTTCTGCATGGGTGCAGGAGGTAGCACCAATGCAGTTGTCCATGTAGCGGAAGTAGAGTTCGAGGATAGGGCCAGTGTACGCCTGGAACTCACCTGCCCTCATCCGACCCCAATCCCCAACCTTGCCATGTGTTCACCATCCCCCCTGACTAACCCCTTTCTGATACAGAACAGTCTGTCCTCAGCAGAGGCCTCACTCTTGTTCCCCTCCGCCTCCAGTTCCTCAACAAGTTCCTGGACCGCCTCCGCCTGCAGGTCTTTTTCTATGGGAAGGAGCCCACACCACCCAGTGATGACAACCTTCTCCCGTCTCCAACGGACCCCCTCCTCTTGGACTCCCCCGGATGGCCCTCTACCTTCTTCAGACCTTTTCATTTCCAACTGCCTGTGGGATATCAACCGTCTGAAATTTTCCACTCCCCTTACTCACTCCAACTTCTCCCCCCTGAACGTAGAGCCCTTTGCTCGCTCTGCAACAACCCCGACTGGGTAATCAAACCCATTGCCGAGGGAGGTGCCGTGGTAATCTGGGCCGCTGATGTCTACCGGACTAAGGCCAGGCAACAACTCTCAGACACCTCTTCCTACTTATCCTTGGACCATGACCCAACAGGCAAGACCTTAATCTCAAACACCATTACTGATTCCATCACTTCCAGCTCTCTGCCCTCTAAAGCCTCCAACCATATCGTTCTCCAGCCTCGCACGGCCCAATTTTATCTTCTCCCCAAAATCCACAAACAGAACTGTCCTGGCAGACCCATTGTTTCTGCTTGTTCATGTCCCACCAAATTAATTTCCACATACCTCGACTCCATCCCACCCCCCCTGGTTCAATCCCTCCCTGCCTATGTCCAAGACACCTCGCAAGCTCTTCCGTTTTCCAGGCCCCCACTTCCTCATCTTTACTATGGATGTCCAGTCACTCTACACCTCCATCCCCCACCAGGAAGGTCTTAAAACCCTCTGTTTCTTCCTCGCACAGAACCAGCTGATTTCTGTTTACTAATACTCTCCTCTGCCTAGCAGAGCTGGTCCATACCCTCAACAACTTGTCCTTCAACTCCTCCCACTTCCTCTAAATCCAAGGCGTAGCTATGGGCACTCACATGGGTCTCAGCTATGCCTGCCTCTTTTTAGGGTACGTCGAACAATCACTGTTCCAGACGTACACTGGCCCTATCCCTGAACTCTACGAAATGTCAAATAATAAAGGGTATAGCTTTACTTTTAAAGGGAGAAAGTTGAAAGGAGATAAGCTTTTTACACAGAGAGTGGTGGTTGCCTGGATCCTGCTGCCAAGGGCAGTAGCGGACTGGGTCTAAAAATATTGCTTGCCAGGAGACAAAGGGGGCCCACTTCATCAGGGGCCCACTTGATATAGGGGGCCCACTTCATCAGGGGCCCACTTGATATAGGGGGCCCACTTCATCAGGGGCCCACTTGATATAGGGGGCCCACTTCATCAGGGGCCCACTTCATCAGGGGCCCACTTGCCATCGGGCAAGCTGACACCCTGGCCAGTCCGCCACTGGCCAAGGGTGCTGGTGGTAGGAGATAAGAGAGTGCTGTTTAATAGACTTAAATAAACACATGAATATGCAGGGAAGGAGGGATATTGAGTACATGCATGTAAAAGGGATTAGTTTAAGTGGGCATAATTTTGCCGGCACAGACATTGTGGGCCTGTTCCCATTCCGCACTGTCCTATATTCTTTATTCAATGTAAGAGTTGAAGGGACCATGACAGATACGACAAAAGACAATACCTCTAATTGTGACTGATGTT
The DNA here is from genome assembly GCF_028641065.1 of Leucoraja erinaceus. Lineage (NCBI taxonomy): Eukaryota > Metazoa > Chordata > Chondrichthyes > Rajiformes > Rajidae > Leucoraja > Leucoraja erinaceus. Next base: position 10,486,185 of record NC_073382.1, read on the forward strand.
ACTGGCAACAATAAAAAGAGAAATTACGACTGAACCAAAGTGGTTACTCGGGTCCCTTGTTGTTTGAAAACACCACCAGGAAGGTTATTTCTCAGTTCTTTGATCATCGCACTTAAGTTACTTCTAGGAAGCACCACTTTCACGTTGAACTTCTGCACACATGTTTTCTCTGTGAGATGCTGCGCTGCTTTGCATTTTCCATACATTGTTGACTAGTTTCCCCTTTACCTACATCACTATTCACATCTTAAAGAACTCCAACAGAATGGTCAAACATGATTTTCCCTTCACAAATCTGTGTTGCTTAAGCTCATTCCTAGTATTCTTATCAAGGCATGTTCATATTATTATTTTCAAGCTGTTTTCAAGGTATTTTGTTATAATACAGTTAGATTATAGAACAGTACTGCACAAGAACGGGTCCCTCGGCCCACAATGTTCAATCAATCAATTAATCAATCAATTATTGTCATCTTGCAAAGCAACAGTGTACAGTGCAAAATGAGAAGACGTTTCCGAGGGAATACCAGAGCATCGCACATGAAACTTCAACATTTCACACATAAAATAAAAACAATAAAAACAATCCAGTCCCTGACAAAACAGTACAAATAGTTAAAAAGTGCAGGTAAAAACAGCAACATTAAAATACAAACAGTCATTAAATCACGGCAGCTGATTTAAGTGGCCAGTGCCAGAGTTATTAAATTGTCAGTGCAAAAGCAGCAGAATCAGGTGGAGTGACTATTTAGCAGCCTCACAGCCTGTGGAAGGAAACTGTTTAGCAGTCTGGTTGTCCAGGCTTTGATGCTACGATATCTCTTGCCTGATGGCAGGAGATCCAGATGTGTGTGGAGGGGATACAGTCTGTCCTTTGCTATGCACAGTCATGTGTGAGCAGTGTGAACAACAGCGGGCTGAGCACACAGCCTTGAGGGGAGCCGGTGCTCAGCGTGATCGAGCCTGAGGTGTTCTTGCCAACACGGACTGACTGCGGTCTCTCTGTCAGAAAGTCCAGGATCCATTGACATAGGGTGATGTTGAGGCCCAGCAGGGTTAGTTTCTTCACAAGTCTCTGTGGGATGATGGTGTTAAAAGCTGAGCTGAAGTCAATGTACAGGATTCTGGCATAGGTGTTTTTGTTTTACAGATGAGTGAGTACTGTGTGCAGCGTAGCAGAGATGGCATCCTCTGTAGAACGGTTGGGGCGATAGGCGAACTGGAGGGGGTCTAACGATAAGGGGAGGCTGGCAGTAATGTGAGATTTCACCAGCCGTTCCAAGCACTTCATTACTATGGGGGTCAGGGCGACAGGGCAGCAATCATTTAGGCAGGCCACAACTGATTTCTTTGCTATTGGGATTATTGTGGAAGTTTTGAGGCATGTGGGGACAATGGCTTGACTAAGGGAGATGTTGAAGATGTCCGTTAACACATCTGCTAACTCATCAGCATTTGTGCCGAACATGATGCCAAGGTAAACTGATCTCATCTGCCTGTTCATGGTCCATATCCCTCTATTCCCTGCACTTCCATGTGCCTGTCTTTAGACAGGCTTCTTAAATATCACTATTGTATCTGACTCCACCACCTCCCCCACCTCCCCTGACAGTGCGTTCCAGCTTTATGTGTAAAAAAAAAATCTCCATTAAACATTCCCCATTTCACCTTATATCTATGCCCTCTAATGTTAGTCAAGTCATCCCTTAACCTCTGACGTTCCAGACAAACAATCCAAGTCTATCCAACCTCTCCCTGCAGCTGAAACCCTCCAATTAAGCCAGCATTCAGGAAAAATACTGCAGGAATTCTTTTTATGTTCGAGCATTTTCCATACCATTGATAACATGCTAATTGATTGGTAGTTCCCATGTTTCCTTTAAACCAGGGATACATTTGCTATTCCCTAATACACAGAAACAATTCCAGAATCTTCAGAAATTTGAAGTACAACATTCAGATATCAATAAAAGACACAAAAAGCTAAAGTAACTCAGTGGGGCTGGGTGATGTTTCAGGTCGAGACCCTTCTTCAGATATCTATTATCCCTAAAGCTACGCCCTTCAACATTTTGACTGTAGATCACCAGATCTTTACGATTTACCAGTCTTGAAGCCCTGCGACTTCTCTGGCACCATCTTTTTACCAATAGTTTATTCGGCCCTCATTCTTGCTAGGCCTTTCCTTACATTATATCTTGCAGTCTTTCATGAAAATAGGTGCTCAATAATTCCATTTCCTTATTCCCCATCATAAATTCTCCTGAAAGAGGCCTGCATTTACTCTCATAGAAACATAGAAATTAGGTGCAGGAGTAGGCCATTCGGCCCTTCGAGCCTGCACCACCATTCAATATGATCATGGCTGATCATCCAACTCAGTATCCTGTACCTGCCTTCTCTCCATACCCCCTGATCCCTTTAGCCACAAGGGCCACATCTAACTCCCTCTTAAATATAGCTGGATTTTTCCATTTTAAGTGCCTACAAAAGATCTTATCATCTGATGTTATGTTTCTTACCAGGCTACACAATTCTATCCAGCCTTTCTTTATTTATTTCTGTGTTCTAAAAATGCTTTAAATCCTTAGGCCTACCACTGTTTCTGTAAACTTTATGAATTCCTTCCTTTGATTAAATTGTTTTTTGTAATTTCATTAAAAAAATCTTATCCATCATTGCAAGCCTTGTAATATTTAGTTTAATTTAGTGTAGTTTAGAGATACAACACAGGAACAGACCCCAGGGACAATCTCCACTTACACCAAGTATACAAACCCAAGCCATTTAACCTACAAACCTGGAGTACATCTTTGGAATGTGGGAGGAAACCGAAGATCTCGGAGAAAACCCACGCGGTCACAGGGAAAACATACAAACTTCGTACAGACAGCACCCGTTGTTGGGATCGAACCCGCGTCTCTGGAACTGCAAGTGCTGTACAGCAGTAACTCTACTGCTGCGCCACCATGCCGCCTCTTCTTCCATATTATTCTTTCATATACCAGTGTCAACTGCCTTCTTATGCATTTATACTTTCATCCGTTTACAAGCCAAGTTTCACAGCAACTTAATTGAACCAAGCCCAACGTAAAATTCTATCATATGATGATCATTCTCGCCAAAAATTCTCTTGACAACAAATGGCCCCTTTCATTGCACAAAATGAGATCTGAGGTAGTCATTTTGCTAGTTGGTACCTCAACATCTAGAAAAGCCTCTCAAACAAATTAATTAATCTCCCAATTTACGACAGAAATTTTGATTTCTCCTGTCTACGTGTAGGTTAAAATAGTAAGATTAAACGAGAACTTACCAGTTTGAAGTTTGATCTGTATTTTATGAGGAGTTACGATGAGGGATTACGTGAAGAGCCCGCTCAGCACGCATGCGCGGCATACTTCAAAGCAGCGGTGTGGAATCACAGATAGACACAGTTATTGAAATAAACATAGTAAAGAAAAGGAGACATCAGTTATCAGTTTGACCCATATTATTGAGGGTGTGAGCGGAGGGCACGAAATCCCTCATCGTAACTCCTCATAAAATACAGATCAAACTTCAAACTGGTAAGTTCTCGTTTAATCTTACTATTTTACTTCGAAGTCACGTGAGTGACTACGTGAAGATTTTAAAGCTCTGTGGTTTTTAACCGTGTAACAGTTATTGCTTCATTCACTGCCGAAGTCCTTGAGGGAGGAAGTGTGTTATCGTAATCAACCAATGAATCTGTTTGTAGAAAAACACAATGGTATTTTTTAACAATAACAACAAAGAAATTAAATTGTTCCCCTGGGCTTAAATTAAATATTTGCAGTCTGTAAAAAAATGTCTGCAAATAAAGCAGGTTTTGCCAACGGCTTATTATTAAAAGTTCTGAACGTTCTTTCCCCCGACCATCCTGCTGTAGCCAGGATGTGGTCTATAGGCACGTCCATTCTTTTGGCCGTCGACGTGGATGCTGCCCTGGTGGAATGAGATTTGTACATGTTAGTGTTTATCCCAGCAGCTTTTAGCACCTGCTTGAGCCATCTCAAAATGGTTTGGCTCGTCACCCGACCATAAGGTTTTTTATGACTGACCCATAAGGCTTTTTCACTCCCTCGAATATTTTTGGTTGTGTCTATGTAGGACAGTAGGTGGGTCATGGCACATAACCGTGGTTCTGGCGGGTAAGCCCGGAATTCCACGACTGGATTAGGTGTTCCTGGTCTGCTCTGTTTGATCAGTCCCTGGATAATGACAGAGATCTGGTCTGGAGCTGTGAGCATGCTGTCCAGTCGCAATAGGTGTAGTGACTGGACCCTCTGTGCAGATACAAGTGCCATCAACATGAGTGTTTTGAGCATAGATTGTTCCAGGTTGAGGGATCTGGCTGGTGGCCATCCCCTGAGGTATGTCAGGACCACACTGACATCCCATATATGGGTGTACCTTGGTCTAGGGGGTTAGAGTTGTAAATACCCTTCATTAGTTTGACCACCAGCGGGTGGGACCCCATGGCCTGTTGTCCTGGAGCTTGTTTTAAATAGACAGACAGGGCACTTCTAGCTGTGTTGATGGCTCTGTAGCTGAGTCCTTCATCGTGGTGAAGGTTCGCCAGGAATTCCAGTACGTTGGTAACTGTAGCGGTTGAGTAGGTGGTCCCTGTATCCAAGCAGTACTTCTCCCATTTTTTGATGCCGGACAAGTACCGTTTTCTTGTGGATGTTCGGAGGGATGTCGTGGAGTAATGGGAACCATGGCTGTGTAGGCCAGTCGGGTACTATCAAAATACCTGAAGCAGAGTCCATTTGTATTGTGCGTAGTACACGGCTGATGAGGCAGAAGGGAAGAAATGCATAGAAGAAGAAATTTCCCCAATCCAGCGCGAACGCATCTACCGCTGCTGCCTCAGGGTCTGGTTCCCAAGCGACATACATAGGTACCTGGTGATTTAGCCTTAATGCAAATAAGTCGACATCTGGCAAGCCATTTTGTTTAATAATCTTTGACCAATTTGTTGCATGATATCGATTTTATGCCGCCCATATGGTTAATGTAGGCTACCACCGTAGTATTGTCTATTTGTAACCGTACATGCAAGTGATGCATATTCGATGCATATGCTTTTAAAACCATAAAAGGCACCCAACATATCTAGATAGTTAATGCCCAGTGTAAGTGGTAATGATGACTCTGGGTTAGTCCATCTACCACCTGTGCTGGATATGGAGTTAGTCGCTCCCCAGCCTTGAGTACTGGCATCTGTTTGGATAACTAAAGTAGGGATGATGATGATGATAGGGCTGAAACTATGCCAAACGTTTTCTGCCCACCACTGTAGTTCTGATATTACTTCAGTGGGTAATTTCATGATCCGGTCATAATGACCTGCATGTCGTTTTAGTGCCTGTACCTTTGCTCTTTGTAAGTTTTGATAGTGCAAAGGTCCAAATTGTGTAGCCGGAAATGCTGCTACCATTTCCCCAATTACTCTGCTACTTGTCGAATAGTTGGTCGCTCGTTGACCATTAAATTGTTGCATGATTGTACCAATTCAGCTGTTTTGTCTTTTGGCAAAGTCAGACATATGGGCTGAGTTAATTGTGAAGCCCAAGTAGTCCATGGTTGTGGATGGCTTCAACTTAGATTTATCTGGATGTAAGACAAATCCCAAGGTTTCGAACAACTGTTTGGTAGCTGACACAGCTGACATGCCAATTCCATGGTCCTGCCTACTATTAAGATATCATCAAGATATGCCATGACCATATGTTTTTGTCTTATTAATATTGCCAGGGCTGGTTTTAGTATCTTGGTGAATAATCTTGGGGCTGATGTTAACCCATCTGGTAATGCTTTAAACTTCCATTGCTGCCCCATCCAGGTACATTTCAGGTATCTGCAATGATCCTTGTGAATGGGTACTGAATAGTAAGCATCTTTGAGGTCAATGCTTGCCATGAAGTATCCTTTGGAAATCAGTTGTTTGGCAGTAACAAACGTTTCCATTTTGAAATGTACATACTTAACAAAACATATTTAGTGAAGTTAAGTCGATGATGTTGCGACACCCACCATCTTTTTTAGTTTTAGTGAATATATTTGACACAAATTCCAAGGGTTCATGTTTTGTTTTTTCCCATGATACCCTTAGTGATTAGTCTCACCAGTTCAGCTTGTCCCTCTCGTTTCTCTTTAACTGAGAGGGAAAAGACCCTCTGGGGTAAACGTTGAACTGGTGGCAATTTTTCTAGTATAAATTGTATTTTGTAATCACTAATGCTATTGAGTATATACTTGTCACTCGTGATAGACTCCCAATGGTTCCTTAAACAGGTGTAACTTCCCCCCTGTTAGATATTGCGCCCCTATTTTCTATATGCTGGTAGGAACCAGACCCACCTACCTCCATGGTTATGGGTGTTTCTTCTGTCTCTTCCCAGACCAGCGAGTCTTGCGCGTTGTCTGACGTGGCGGTGATGTTGGGGGGTAGCGCATTTTCCATGGGGCCTTGGTCTAAAAAAGACTTCGAGTGATAAAATGCGGACCCCGAGCTTTCACCAGTCCCATATGGTAGACGTCAACTGGTGGATGCGATGGGATGCTGTCGCTTGGGTATTGATGTTTTGGATTTGCTCGTCCAGGGGCCTACCCTCATGAGACCAAAAGTTTTAGAGGCCTCTTCCATATTTTTTTACTTTTTCGTGAGGTTTTTGCCAAAGAGCAGTGTGTCTGGCTCAGTGGCTGGGGTTTTGCACAACCCCGCGAATTTTGGATTTAGGGCAGATCTTATGATTTATTTACAGAGGTTATTTATCTCAAACTGCGTGTTTGTACAACAGTGCGAGAGTGTCTTGTTGGTTTGTGGTCATCTCCGTATTGTCCACAGAACGAGCAATGATGTGATGGCTGACGTCAGGAGCCTGAGGATCCGCTGTAGTATCAGCTCCTGGTTCTGAATATTTGTCCCGACGTGCCCCCAGATTTGGCTGTTGACAGCCGGCACTTTGAGGGACTCACAATTTTCTGGAGCTGTGTACATTTTTAAGGCCTCATTAACCACCTGCTCCTGTAGGGGCCTGTTGGCCGCTAGTTTAGGCTCTAATGGCCTTCCTGCACGTGGGGCTGCCACGTAGCGGCCCACCACACCCAGCAGCTCTTCCTGGTCCTGCAGCCCTTGCATACTCCCGACTTCTTCAGCCAGCGTCCCCTCTTCCTGACCAGCCCAGTGCTGGTCACCAAAGCTACCCTTGGGTAAGGAGGAAGCAATGGCCAGTGCACAAGGCACTGTGGAGGGAGTGCCTAAACTCCCCCTGTGAGAGCGCCCCTCATGCAGTGCGTCTTGCTGGAGCACCTGCTCCAGGAGCCGCTCCATGCGGCTCAGGCGGCTGTCTCTCCCCCGTGCGGGTGGAGAGACGTCCCCGTCCGACAAGTCGGAAGCCACCGGCCGGACGCTTCTTCGGTAGCTTTACATCCAGCCCGCTGCTCAGGCGCTAGCGGGACTGGGCTCGGCACGGTGTCGGGGATGGCGGAGCGCCCGGTAAGCGGTCCTACTGCCTGTTGCTGCCCCCCCCCCCCCCCCCCCCCAGATGGAACGCTCCTCCGTTGGAGCCGAGCGGGGGACAGGTTTGTTCAAGAGCCTTTGTTCTCTGCCTGTGAAACAAAGCAGAAGGCTCTCCTGTGAAAGAAAACCGACCTCAGGGTACTTACCTGACGGTCCGTTCTTTCACCCTGTAGCGGGAGCGCCTGACTCCCGATGTGGCCGCTGTTGCACTGCTGAACGCAATGGCCGCGCATGCGTGCCGAGCGGGCTCTTCACGTAGTCACTCACGTGACTTTGAAGTAAAATCTCCAATAATTACTCTATTACTCCAATGACTTAGTGTTCTAACTTCCTGACTTATGCCACGTCAATATTAAAAACACTATTTGCTGGCATATACACAATTGCCACCATTGTCTTAAGCTATTTGTTATTTGTCACCTTGAACCAAATTGATCTGTCACCTTGAACCAAATCTACACCATAATCTGTCATGCCAAAATGATCTCTCAGCCCTGCTCCTTACCATCTAGTGCAACATCATCCAGTAAATTTGAAGGGAGCATGGGAAACATTACCCAGTGAATTAGACAATGAATCATTGGGGTTTCTAAATAATCAGATAGCAGATTACCAGAGTTTTCCAGTGGGTTATCTGACCTCACATTTAACTTTGTAGAACATTTTATGAAGTAACCTGGCCGACGATTGGATAAAAGCCACAATTATGTTATGATATCTCTGTGGACCTAATTAATGTGAATATTAAGACAAATCTTTTGGCTTCGCAAATGTCCCAGTCTTGTTCTGAAAACCCAAACATTCAGTGTGCTGATCTTGGATTTGAGGACAAAATGAAATCGGGTGCCCAATAGTCTCCTAGTATCTCCTTCCCATGGGAAAAGTGATGAAGATATCACTCATTTCTAATGCAATGGTCGGTCTACTTATACATATGCATGTTCCAGATTGATGGATGTGGCACATGTTGCAGTCTGGCTTGGAAGTATTTCGTGACATAGAAACTGACCAATGCCTCTTAGTAGAAATCTCCACCATTCTGCTATTGTAAGTCAATAATTCGGACAGAATAACATTACTTTCTGGTTTCCTAATTTCCAACAGCAATCTACAACATGCCCAAATGAAAGTTCTGGACTGTGATGAATGCACACAAACATATAATGAGGGGTGGGATCATCTGTTGGCAAGTTCATAAATTCAAGGAGCATAATTGGGCCATTTGGCCCATCGAGCCTACTCTGCCATTCAATTATGGCTGATCTATCTATCCCTCTCCACCCCATTCTCCTGCCTTTTCCCTCATAATCCCTGGTACCTGTACTAAACAAGAATCTGCCAATCTCTGCCTTAAACATATCCATTGACAGCCTCCACATCTGTCTGTGGCAATGAATTCCACAGATTCACCACCTTCTGACTAAAGAAATTCCTACTCATCTCCTTTCTAAAGGTAAGTCATTTTAATCTGGTCCTAGACTCTCCCACTAGTGGAAACATCCTTTAAACATCCATTCTATCCAGGCCTTTCACTATTCAGTAAGTTTCAATGAGATCCACCCTTATCCTTCTAAAGTCCAGCGAGTACAGGCCCAGTGCCGTCAAACGCTCATCATATGTTAACCCAATCGTCCCTGGGTTCATTCAAGAACTCACCATTGCATTCTGCCAACATATTTAATGACTATTTTCCTATATTGCTGCTGCAACTATTCATTAAGAAGTATTTCGTTGGCCGTAGAGGGTAATATTTGAATGAAAGGATCTTAAGTGCAGTTTGATCTGAGGGGTTGGTTAGCTTTTAATGACTGATAACATTATAGAAAAATAATTAAAACCAGATTTACTCGTCTGTGTGTCTTTATTGTCAAAGAAACTGGTTCTGTATTCAGAGTGTTAGAAAATTAACAGCATAATTACCATTAAGCAGGTAATTACACTTCTGGCAGTGAGACTACTTTGAGCAGTTTTACTGCTTGCTGCATGTTTAAATTGGTTTGCCACATCAGTAAATGATCGCCTCCAGTATATAACAATTATTAGGTGGTAAATTGTGCTAACTTCGATTAATAATAAGTCCTTGTTCTGAAGTCTCAAAGGCCCCATGGTGCCAGCAGCTATCAGATTTGAATCTGACTGGAATGGGAAGCTAATTGATTTTCTTTCGCCTATGTACACAGAGTTCCCAGACCAATGTCTGAGATTCATATTCAGATTCAGATTCAGATTCAGATTCAACTTTAATTGTCATTGTCAGTGTACAGTACAGAGACAACAAAATGCATTTAGCATCTCCCTGGAAGAGCGACAGAGCATATGATTTGAATAAATATTCACATTAGCATATATACAGACATAGTGTTTTCCCTGTGGGAGGAGTGTCCGGGGGGAGGGGGGGGGGGGGGGGGGGGGGATTGGCAGTCACCGAGGTACGTTGTTGAGTAGAGTGACAGCCACCGGGAAGAAGCTGTTCCTCGACCTGCTGGTCCGGCATCGGAGAGACCTGTAGCGCCTCCCGGATGGTAGGAGGGTAAACAGTCCATGGTTGGGGTGAGAGCAGTCCTTGGCGATGCTGAGCGCCCTCCGCAGACAACGCTTGCTTTGGACAGACTCAATGGAGGGGGGCGAGGAACTGGTGATGCGTTGGGCAATTTTCACCACCCTCTGCAATGCCTTCCGGTCGGAGACAGAGCAGTTGCCATACCATACTGTGATGCAGTTGGTAAGGATGCTCTCGATGGTGCAGCGGTAGAAGTTCACCAGGATCTGAGGAGACAGATGGACCTTCTTCAGTCTCCTCAGGAAGAAGAGACGCTGGTGAGCCTTCTTGATCAGAGTTGAGGTATTGTGGGTCAAGAGAGGTCATCGGAGGAAAGAGGAATGGAGACCTGTTGTTTCATCCATTAATGTGGATGAACCTGGAGATTAGATTCAGATTCAATTCAGATTAGTCTCTAGATTTAGCAAAAGCATTTAGAACGATGGTTGTATTCTTTTGAGGTATTATGTACCTTCTCTTCTGAGATCAGCCTAGGTTAATCACAGAAATATGTGCTTTTTATGCACTGCATACAAAAAATTTCTAAGGTGATCATCAGGAAACTCCCTTTGGTTACACAACTGAGATACAGTCGAGCATATTTTCAAAGCATTACTGTGCCCAGTGGAATGGAATGTTTAATTCAGGCCCCTCAAGTAGGCATTCTTGTATCAGCCCAATATGATCGCTAGCAAGGCAGACATATTAGAGGCAAAGAGTCACTGACCATACAGCGTGGATCATTTCCCAGAACCTTGAGATGTTGTTATGAAATCATGTATATTCTAGGAAATAGCTCCACAGATTGAGATATAATGATGCCTTTAGAGTTATAAATAAGGACATTAGACTGTGAAGATCGAGGGTTATAAATAAGTAACCACCAGTAGTTTGTGTAAAAAATGTGGACTCTATTAAGTACAAAATTCTATACTTAATATCAGGCAATATTTAGTGAGTGGCTCACAACCCTCGATTGTCTCCAGTCTAATATATTTTTTCCTGTCTCCCTATATCTTTCCTTTGTGTGCTTATATTTGTCACTCAGTCCTAGGCCATGGAGCCAATGACCAGATATGGTCTTTAATATAGAGTCAATGCAAACACTTGTTTTAATTATCTTAATTAGCTTGAAATGACACAGCCCCTGACCTTCTTTGTCCTTTACGGTCAGCACCTGATGTTAGTTGGCTGGTTTTATCTCCCTCACCGGGATCAATAATATCAGTTCTTCCCGCATTCTTCCTGTAGTTCTCCTCCAGATGATTGCTAATATACCCTGGTCTCCTCCAAATTAATGATCGCACATTTTTGGTGCGGCTTATCTTTATTTGCGATCCTTCAAATAAGGATAAAAAATAACCAGCAACCCTGTACTGCGGTGTACACCGTCATGGGACAGTGGAAGCCACTTCAACCAAGAGACATTTACATCTCAGTCTGGAGATTTACATCTCATATCAGTTCTGCTGCATTTCCTCAGCTAATTTAAAAAAAAAAACGTTTCTTATCATATTTAACAGAAACAATGGTGATAATTCTACACGGCCATCGTAGAGCCTGTTCTCATCTTCTCCATCATGGTCTGGTTTGGCTCAGCCACCAAGCACGACACCTGGAGGCTGCAGCGAATCGTCCGATCAGCAGAGAAGGTTATTGGCTGCAACCTTCCCTCCATTGATGAACTGTACACTGCAAGGACCAGGAAGCGAGTGGGCAAGATCATCTCTGACCCCTCTCACCCTGGCCACAAACTCTTTGAATCACTTCCCTCGGGAAAGCGACTCCAGATTGTCAAAGCTGTCACAGCCAGACATAAAAACAGTTTTTATACACGAGTAGTTGCTCTACTCAACAGCCAGAAATCTGTAGCCTCCCTTTGATCTGGTATTTTGTTGGTTCACATGCTTGATCAATGGTGTTTTATCATTGATGTTTTATTATTATTAATGTTTAGTGTTTTCTGAGTCATTCGTAACTGTCACTGTATGTCATGTTGTTACTTGTGGGCGGAGCACCAAGGCAAATTCCTTGTATGTGAATACTTGGCCAACAAACTTACTTACTTACTTAAACGAGTAGGAAGGAACTTCAGATGCTGGTTTACACTGAAGATAGACACAAGGTGCTGGAGAAGGGTCTCGACCCGAAACGGCATCGTTCCTTCTCTCCAGAGATGCTGCCTGGCCCGTGTTTTGCGTCTATCTTCGAGACACGAAAGAGTGCAGATGCTGTATTCTATAATTGTATTCATGGATATCTAAAAAGTCTGCCTCTTTCAGGAAAAAAATTGTTCCCCCTCTACATTGGCAAAGTGGGCATCTCTCATTTTTCCTCCATTACTTGTACTTCTGTTCTCATACACTTGCGAAATGCATCAATTTTTATCATTTTTGCTACTAACTTTCACCAGCCCTCAAAGAGACGGACCATTTCTGATACTCACCCATTTCTGGATATCTCTGTCTCCATCTCAGGATACAAACTACCTACTGACATCTATCATAACCTATGACTCCCACTGCTATCTTGACTACACCCCCTCTTTTGTAAGGCTACCATCCCATTTGCTCAAGGAATAAAGAGTTACCATAGTCTTCACCTTTCACCCCACCAACCTCCGCATCTAACAAATCATTCTCTAACATTTATGCTGCCTCCAACGTGATCCCAACCACAGTCTCATCTTCCCATCCCCATCCCTCTCTGTCTTCTGCAGGGCCCACTCTGCCCTCAACCTCTTGGTTCACTCATTCCTTCCCACCCAAATCACCCCCTCGCCAGGTACTATCATTGCAACTGTTGGAGCTGCAACACCTGTCCTTATACCTACTCCCACACATCCATCCAGGGCCCCTAGCAGTTCTTCCAGAAGAGATAGAGTTTCACGTGCAACTCCTCTAACCTCATCTACTGCATCTGACATTCCCAACGTGACCTCTTTTATAACAGCAAGACCAAGTGTGACCGTTTCACTGAACACATGTGCTCTGCTGGCTCCGGCCTCCTGTGTTTCCAGTTAATAACCAATATAATTCCTCTTCCCATTCACATAGTGACCTTTCTGTCCTGAGGCTCCTCCATTGCCAGAGTAAGGACACATGCAAAGTGGTGCAACCCCACCTCGTATTCCTCTTGGGTAGCTTACACCCAGGTTAGCTAAACTGTTGGAACTGAAGACAGATAAATCCCCAGGGCTTGATGGTCTGCATCGCAGAGTACCCAAGGAGGTGGCCCCAGAAATCGTGGATGCATTGGTGATCATTTTCCAATGTTCTCTTGACTCTGGGTCAGTCCCTGTGGACTGGAGGGTAGCCAATGTAACCACTTTTTAAGAAAGGAGGGAGAGAGAAAACAGGAAATTATAAACCAGATAGCCTTAAAGCCCTGTCCCACCGTACGAATCGAATCGATTCGAAGAGTTCTCCCGAGTTTGCCCTGATTCGAACTCGGAGATTTACGGTAATGGCCGCTCGTCAGTACTCAGGGCTCTCGTGGACATTTTTCAACATGTTGAAAAATCTTCACGCGTCTTCCCGAGCTTACCTGCCGTTAGCGAGTCTTCCCGAGTACCTGCCGTTAGCGTTATGAGCCGCTAAGAGACGTCCCCCAGCTCCGACGTACCCACTACGTATATTCTCCGTGCTTACCACGAGTTTGATTTTTTTAAGCTCAAGAGAGCTCTTGAATGAACTCGCGTGGGACAGAGCCATTACATCGGTAGTGGGGAAGATGCTTGAGTCAATTATTAAAGATGTTACAGCAGCGCATTTGGAAAGCAGTGACAGGATCGGTCAAAGTCATCATGGACTTATGAAGTAGAAATCATGCTTGACTAATTTTTTGAAGATGTAACAAGTAGAATGGACAAGGGAGAGCCAGTGGATATGGTGTATTTGGACTTTCAATAAACCTTTGATAAGGTCCCACTCGAGAGATTAATGTGCGAAATTAGAACACATGGTATTGGTGGTAGGGTAGTGACATGGATAGAGAACTGGTTGGCAGACAGGAAGCAAAGAGTAGGAATTAACGGGTCCTTTTCAGAATGGCTGGCAGTGACTGGTGGGGTGCCGCAAGGCTCGGTGCTGGGACCCCAGTTATTTACAATATATATTAACAATTCAGACAAGGGAATTAAATGTGACATCTAACTGGGTAGCAGTGTGAACTTCGATGAGTATGCTATGAGGCTGTAGGGTATCTTGGGTAGGTTGGGTGATTGGGTAGATGCATGGCAGATGCAGTATAATGTGGATAAATGTGAGGCAGTTTATTATCTAAATGGTGTCGGATTAGGAAATGGGGAGGTGCAATGAGACCTGGGTGTGCTTGTACATCAGTCACTGAAAGTAAGCAGGCTGTGAAGAAAGCTAATGGCATGTTGGCCTATATAGCGAGAGGATTTGAGTTCAGGAGCAAGGAGGAACTACTGCAGTTGTACAGGGCCCTGGTGAGACCGCACTTGGGGTATTGTGTGCAATTTTGGTCTCCTAATTTGAGGAAGGACGTTATTGCTATAGAGGGAATGCAGCGTAGGTTCACCAGGTTAATTCCCGGAATGGCGGGACTGACATATGATGAAAGATTGGGTCGACTAGCCTTGTATTCACTGGAATTTAGAAGGATGAGAGGGATTCTTAGAGAAACATATGAGATTCATAAAGGATAGACAGGCTAGATGCAGGAAAAATGTTCCTGATGTTGGGGGAGTCCAGAACCAGGGGTCAAAGTTTAAGAATAAGGGATAGGCCTTTTAGGGCTGAGATGGGGAAAAAGATTTTCACCCAGAGAGTTGTGAATGTGTAGAATTCGCTGCCACAGAAGGCAGTGGCGGTCAATTCACTGGGTGTTTTCAAGAGAGAGTTAGATTTAGCTCTTAGGGCGAGTGGAATCAAAGGATATGGGGAAAAAGCAGGACCGGGGTACTGATTTTAGATCAGTTCCAGGTGCGACAAAGGTTCACCTGTATCTCCTCCAACCTCATCTACTGCAACAATTTTATTGTTTTTACTCTCTCTTCTAGTGTTTTTATTGTCGTGTAATAATTTTTTGTCCATGATTAGTCATGTACAGCACTTTGTTGCAACAGTGGTTGTTTTTAAAGTGCTCTATAAATAAAGTTATTATAAAGTTATTATCCGCCGTTGTAGATGTCAGCTGATTTACATCGGGGAGACTAAGCGGAGGTTGGGCGATCGTTTCGCCGAACACCTCCGCTCAGTCCGCAATAACCTACCTGAACTCCCGGTGGCTCAGCACTTCAACTCCCCCTCCCATTCCCAATCCGACCTCTCTGTCCTGGGTCTCCTCCATTGCCAGAGTGAGCAACACCGGAAATTGGAGGAACAGCACCTCATATTCCGCCTGGGTTGCTTGCGTCCGGATGGCATGAACGTTGAATTCTCCCAGTTTTGCTAGCCCTTGCTGTCTCCTCCCCTTCCTTAACCCTCGAGCTGTCTCCTCCCATCCCCCCGCCCTCGGGCTCCTCCTCCTCCTTTTTCCTTCCTTTCCCCCCCCCCCCCACCCCCATCAGTCTGAAGAAGGGTTTCGGCCCGAAACGTCGCCTATTTCCTTCGCTCCATAGATGCTGCTGCACCCGCTGAGTTTCTCCAGCATTTTTGTGTACCTTCGATCTTCCAGCATCTGCAGTTCCTTCTTGAATACTGATTTTAGATGATCAGCTATGATAATACTGAACGGGGGTGCTGGCTCGAAGGGTCGAATGGCCTGATCATGCACCTATTTTTCTATGTTTCTATAACCCAAAAGTATGAACATTGAATTTTCCAATTTTAGGTAACTAACCAACACACACACCCCCCCCATCCCCGTCCCCATCCCCCACCTTCCCCACCCTCTTTTCTCCCCCTGTCTCTTCCCTCTTCCCCCCCAGAACTTACACCTATTTCCCCCCTACCCATCCCCCTCCCCTTCCCCCTTCCTTTCCCGTACATTCCTTCCTCAGGTTTTACAATTTTACCTTTATCGCACTCATTTTGTCTTTTTCTCCCTGACATTTGTCCAACCATCTGCTTATCAAAAACCCAGCTCGCATGTACCCACCTATTACTTGCCAGGCTTTGTCCTGCCCTTCCTTCCACCCTATCTAGCTCTCTCTTGAAAGCATCCAGAGAACCTGCCTCCACTACCCTCTGAGGCAGAGAATTCCACAGACTCACCACTCTCTGTGAGAAAATGTGTTTCCTCGTCTCCGTTCAAAATGGCTTACTCCTTATTGTTAAACTGTGGCCCCTGGTTCTGGACTACCCCAACATCGGAAACATGTTTCCTGCCTCTAGCGTGTCCAAACCCTAAACAATCTTATATGTTTCAATGAGATTCCCTCTCATCCTTCTAAACTCCAGAGTGTACAAGCCCACATTCTCTCAGCATATGACAGTCCCGCCATCCCGGGAATTAACCTTGTAAACCTACGCTGCACTCCCTCAATAGCAAGAATGTCCTTCCTCAAATTAGGGGACCAAAATGGCACACAATACTCCAGGTGTGATCTCACTAGGGCTCTGTACAACTGCAGAAGGACCTCTTTGCTCCTATATTCGATTCCTCTTGTTATAAAGGCCAACATGCCATTCACTTTCTTCACTGCCTGCTATACCTGCATGCTTACTTTCATAGACCGATGTACAAGGACCCCCAGATCCCGTTGTATTTCCCCTTTTCCTAACTTGACGTAATTTAAATAGTATATACTAGAACACACCAAAGAAGTTAGCGGCTGTCATCTCATGATTACATTAGAGTCACACAGTATGGAAACAGGCCATTCAGCCCAAATTTCCCATGCTGACCAAGATGCCCAATCCACAATCGTCCCACCTGCCCACATCATTGATATAGGTGACAAACACCAATGGACCCATCACAAGTCACAGGACTCCAGTCTGATAAACAACCTTCCACCATCACCCCCTGCTTCCTTCCATGAAGCAGATATTGTGATGTTGTAATGGTGATGTGATACCTTTTGAGTTTAAGTGCTAACAACCAATATTGGTGAAGTTTCTTGTTGTAAGCAAAATCTTTCTTTATCAAAACGTTTTATTTGTTTTTTCAGGAACCGAAGGGAAGGATCGGAAATTGAGTTGGAACAGTTCTGCTCAAAGCAGTAAATTCGCATTTACGTCTTCCATCCTGGTTTTATAACTTGAACATGACCAAAACCTATGACGGGAATTCACATAATTGTACTTTTAATGAAGATTTTAAATATATACTTCTTCCAGTATCATATGGCATTGTGTTTGCTGTAGGACTTGTCCTCAATGCTCTTGCAATATGGGTCTTTGTATTTCGGATGAGACCGTGGAACATTACAACCACCTATATGTTCAACCTAGCTCTCTCAGACATCATGTATGATATATCATTGCCTCTGTTGATCTATTACTATGCCAAACACAATGACTGGCCATTTGGGGCAGCTTTGTGTAAAATTGTCCGATTCCTGTTCTATACCAACTTGTACTGCAGTATTCTGTTTCTCACCTGTATGAGCGTCTATAGATTCCTAGGGGTTTGCTTTCCAATGCAGACACTGAGGTGGTCAAACCTGCGATATACCCGGATACTGTGCATCGTTATTTGGATTGTAGTGATCATATTCCAGACACCGATATTTATATTTGTTAACGTTGAAACAACTGGTAACACTACCATTTGTTACGATACTTCAAACCAAAAAAACTTCAATAAGTTTGTGATCTACAGCGCTGTGCAGCTGGTGTTGCTTTTTTGTGGTCCTTTCACCATAGTCATGATCTGCTATGGGATTACGGCGAAGAAACTCCTTCGTCCCAGTGACATTCGGCCGGAATATGCCAGGTCCCGAAAAAAATCCATCAAGATGATTATTACCGTGCTCACCGTTTTCGTCTTATGCTTCTTACCTTTCCACATCACGCGCTCCATTTATTATTCCTCCAGGAGCCTTCATGTCAGCTGCAGAACCCTCGACGCAGTCAACCTGGCCTACAAACTGACCAGACCCCTCGCCAGTGCAAATAGTTGCCTTGATCCCATACTCTACGTCCTGGCTGGGCAGACGTACCGAAGTAAACTGGCGCGTAAGGGCAATGGTGTGGAGAAAAAGAACAACCAACCTTCAGCCCAAAAGGCAACCAATGATACAGAAATTGCAAGCTCTGTTCAAGCCACGGAAATCAGGCTTGAGGAAATAAAGCAAGGTGGAAGTAGCGATGGTGTCTAAAGTCATTCAATATTGCGGGCTGGTTTTAAAGGGGGTGAATTTCAAGCGCTGGCTGGAAGTGGCAGCCTGTGGTCGAATATCAGTGGGCAACGCACTTGGATGCCCCATCGAAATCAAGATCTAACTTTCAATTTTCACATGGGCTGGTCAGTGAGAAATTAACCTGGCCTGAAACAAGCTGAAGATAACTTCAATTGTGGCCCTACAATGATTGTAGGAACCCAGATGTGATGTTTAACTGCAAGAGGACAAGTGTTTACCATACATCACCCACAGATTGGTACCAGACATGGAGCGGCTCTAGTTTGTTGGTGACTGCTCAAAACTCGATCTTTCATTTTTTAAAAATTGTTGTTGAGATTAAGAGGAGGATCAGGGATCTCCCCAGTCTCCTGAATGAACCCTAATCCATCGCAGGCTGACTCAGGACTCTTTCCACAGTCATCCCTCACTCTTTGGCTTGACCCTATGAACTCAACACCAATCTTCTTCCATTCCAGAACCTCCAAGCTGCATCGAGGTATCTTTACCTACTGGCCAGTAAGCAAAGATATGCACCGCAAAATGACATCAGGGCTTGTTTGACCCTGAAATTGACTAGTGGTCGCCAATAATCTTGAAACCTTCAACAAAGGGGGTTGGCAGTATAATGGAGACACAATGAACTGCAGATGCTGGAATCTTGAGTAGAACACACAGTGCTGGAGTAACTCAGTGGATCAGGCAGCATTTCTGGAGGGAATGGACAGGCAACAATGTTTCAGGTGTGGGCCCTTCTTCAGACCGATTGAAAGAGGGTAGGCATTTGGCCAATCTAGTTCTATACTGCAGCCTTACTCATTCCACCTTACCCAATGCTCATCTTAAATGCAGAGGTCTTTATCACTGGAAAGCTACATATGCTAATCCACAGTAGCACCTGTTTGCTGCAGGCAAGGGAAATGCAACAAATGAACTCTCAAGTACTTCTGGGAGTGATTTCACCTTCAAAAAGTCTAATCTCATTCAAATTCAAGTTAGATAAACAAACCGAAATGTTGCCTCGGATCAAATTTCACATCCGCCAATGTACTAACCCGGTATTGAATGTCTTACCTCTGTCAATTTGCACGCATGTTGCTTGGTGCATTTAGCTGCGGTCCCAATTGTGACATTGAACAGATTTTTTAATATGAGAGATATTTTCAAGGGTGCATGTTCTGCGTTATTTTAATAATTCCAATGGGTCAAAACTGCCATTGAAATAGCTGGGGGTAGAATTTCCTATGAATATATTTGTATCTCTTCACATCATTTGGATTTGAAGGCATTTAAAATAATTGGAAATGTTCTGTCTGGGGGTGGCTTTTTTGAAAAAAGTGCTGCCAAATATGCCAATGTTTAAAGTAAACTTGAGGAGATTTAAACATTTCATTTTGATTGTGTACATTTTTTGATCTTCATAAATTTCCATTGTTTGTTATCTTGCGTTAATTTTGTATTTTAGTTCAATGAAAATGTATGTAAGTATATCCTATCTCAACCTGAAATATCAACTAACCATTTGCCTCCACAGATGCCACCCATTGTGCTCAATTCTGACACTAGTTTGTATTTTACTCCAGACTACAGCACTTGTAATTTCCTATGTCTCCTTTCTAGACTTGCTGTGACCAGTGGATACAGGACAATAAGGAGAAAATAAGAATGAGGATAAGCCTGGGCCTTCAGGGGAAAAGTACTAAATTGTTGGAGGCCAAATTACAATATTATTAGGCAGGAGCAGGGGTGAGCAAATTGGGAGTGGCTGTTTTTCAGTAAGTTCACATCTGACTGGTGGGAGTCATTCAAAGACCAGCTGCTCAGGGTTCAGGACCAACATATTCCCATAAGGAAGAGTGACAATGATGTGAAGGCATGGGAACCTTGGATGGCAAGAGAGCCTTAAATTTTGTTAAAAAGAAAGAGGAATCTATGTAAGGTTTCGGCAGATGAAATCAGACAGGGCCTCTAAGAAATATAAAGAAAGCACAGAAGAACTCAAGCAGGAAAAAAGGAGGGCGAGAATGGGCCATGATTGATGAGGGTAGGGCAGTGAATGTTGTCTGCATGGACTTTAGTAAGGCAATTGACGAGGCTCCTCATAGTAGGCCGATCCAGAAGATTAACATGCATGGGATCCACAGAAACTCAGTAGTTTGGATTCAGAGCCTGCTTATCCATAGAACTGTCTTACGCATAGATAGGGAGTAGAGGTGAAGGGGTGTAATTCCGGCTGGAGGTCTGTGACCACTGGTGTGTTGCAGGCATCAGTGCTGGTATCTCTGTTGCTTTGGATATATATATATATATATATATATATTATATATATATATATATAAGAATACAGCAGAGTATAACATAGGAAACATAGAAACATAGAAAATAGGTGCAGGAGTAGGTCATTCGGCCCTTCGAGCCTGCACCGCCATTCAATATGATCATGGCTGATCATCCAACTCAGTATCCCGTACCTGCCTTCTCTCCATACCCTCTGATCCCCTTAGCCACAAGGGCCACATCTAACTCCCTCTTAAATATAGCCAATGAACTGGCCTCAACTACCCTCTGTGGCAGAGAGTTCCAGAGATTCACCACTCTCTGTGCGAAAAATGTTTTTCTCATCTCGGTCCTAAAAGATTTCCCCCTTATCCTTAAACTGTGATCCCTTGTTCTGGACTTCCCCAACATCGGGAACAATTTTCCTGCGTCTAGCCTGTCCAACCTCAAAGTATAGATGAGTTACAGATGTGGGTAGAAAAGTGGTAGATAGCGTATGATTGGGGCAAATATGAGGTGTTGCACTTTGAGAGGTCAAATATAAGGGTAAAGTATTCTGTTATTGGCAGGACCCTCAACAGCATTGATGTACAGAGATATCTTAGGGTCAAATCTATTGCTCTCTCAAAGTAACAATAAAGTAGTTTGAGTGGTAAAGAAGGTTTTTGGTATGCTTTCCTTCATTGGTTGGGACATTGAATATAATATCAGAAGTCATATTGCAGCTTTATAAAACTTTAGTTTGGCTGCATTTTGGGGTATTGTGTGTAGTTCTGGTTCCCTATTTACAGGAAGGATGTGAAGGCTTTGGAGCGGGTGCAGAAGAGGTGTACTAGGATGCTGAAGATGGACACAAAAAGCTGGAGTAATTCAGCAGAACAGGCAGCATCTCTGGAGAAAAGGAATAGGTGACATTTTGGGTCGACACCCTTCTTAGAAACATAGAAACATAGAAATTAGGTGCAGGAGTAGGCCATTCGGCCCTTCGGACCTGCACCACCATTCAATATGATCATGGCTGATCATCCAACAGTATCCTGTACCTGCCTTCTCTCCATACCCTCTGATCCCCTTAGCCACAAGGGCCACATCTAACTCCCTCTTAAATATAGCCAATGAACTGGCCTTGACTACCCTCTGTGGCAGAGAGTTCCAGAGATTCACCACTCTCTGTGTGAAAAAAGTTCTTCTCATCTCGGTTTTAAAGGATTTCCCCCTTATCCTTAAGCTGTGACCCCTTGTCCTGGACTTCCCCAACATCGGGAGCAATCTTCCTGCATCTAGCCTGTCCAACCCCTTTAGAATTTTGTAAGTTTCAATAAGAGCCCCCCTCAATCTTCTAAATTCTAGAGAGTATAAACCAAGTCTATCCAGTCTTTCTTCATAAGATAGTCCTGACATCCCAGGAATCAGTCTGGTGAACCTTCCCTGCACTCCCTCTATGGCAATAATGTCCTTCCTCAGATTTGGAGACCAAAACTGTACGCAATACTCCAGGTGTGGTCTCACCAAGACCCTGTACAACTGCAGTAGAACCTCCCTGCTCCTATACTCAAATCCTTTTGCTATGAAAGCTAGCATACCATTCGCTTTCTTCACTGCCTGCTGCACCTGCATGCCTACTTTCAATGACTGGTGTACCATGACACCCAGGTCTCGCTGCATCTCCCCTTTTCCTAGTCGGCCACCATTTAGATAAGTCTGCTTTCCTGTTTTTGCCACCAAAATGGATAACCTCACATTTATCCACATTATACTGCATCTGCCAAACATTTGCCCACTCACCCAGCCTATCCAAGTCACCTTGCAGTCTCCTAGCATCCTCCTCACAGCTAACACTGCCCCCCAGCTTAGCGTCATCTGCAAACGTGGAGATATTGCCTTCAATTTCCTCATCCAGATCATTAATATATATTGTAAATAGCTTCTTCAGACGTACGAGGATGATTAGTGGGTATTAGGTATAAGAAATAGTTGGACAAACTCGGATTGTTTCTACTGGAGCATCAGAGGCTGAGGGGAGATGTGATAGAAGTTTATAATATCATGAGACACATAGATAGGGTAAGTAGTAAGAATCTATTTCCATGGTGGAAATGTCAAAAACTAGAAGCCGTAGTAGCTACAATCCATGATCAAAGGAAATGCCGCCCAAGCTAGGCGACTTGCTAGTTTGTGGGCTAGTCACAGAAGTGTATCTACAATCATGCATTACAATCGTTCCACTCTTTTAAATCTTCACTCCAACCGCAGCATTTCTTACTTTATTCATGCTATTTCCTTTATCATGTATCTGTGCACCGTGGATGGCTCGATTGTAATCATGTATTGTCTTTCTGCTGACTGATTCGTACGCAACAAAAGCTTTTCACTGTACCTTGGTACACGTGACAATAAACTAAACTAAACTCAAAGAGGTCAGAGTGAGAAAGTTTTAAAGAGTGGTGTGTTGCATGTTTTTAAAACGAGTGTGGTTGGTACCTGAATGTGCTTCCGGGGGCGATGGTGTACGTAGATATGATGGTTGCATTGAAGAGTCCAAATAAGTACACAGTTGAGAGATATAGGCAGAAGGGTTTATGTAGGCGCCATGTTCGGCACTGACATCATGGACATGATGTACTGATTTATGTTCAAAGAAGATAAGAACATAGGAGCAGGATTAGGCAACCCACCTCCTCAGGTCTGTTCTGCCATTCAATATGATCCTGACTGATCTGCTCCAGACTTCATCTAAAGTTCTGTGCCACTTAGAGGGTGTTTGATCCATCAACCTTTGGGTTATCTGCCCAGCATGCTTCCCTTGTGCCACTTAGAGGGAGATTGAATCAATGGGAATGCTCCCCTGGTAGCTAGCAAGCATTTACCCTTCCGGGCTATGAGAATATACGATATCTATTCTATTAGCCCATTCTCTCATAGGTATTTAGCACTAGGAGAATATTTTACCCCCTCATTTCCACCATACACAGAGGTTGTACAATTGAGCTGATCCTTGTTTGTTCTCAGCTCCTCCAATAGCTGGACAATCAGTATGGACCTTGTCTCATCATCTGTTCCGACATTTATGAAATGAATGGATTCCAATAATGATAGACCTTTGTTGCCACTGCTGTGTTTCACTCGATTTATTTCATTCCAATAAATCTCCAATTGCAATGTTGTGTAAACATATTGAACAATGGGGCACACAGTTCTTCCTTTACATTTTAACATTTTTGATCTGAAACAGAAATTGTCAGTGTATTGTATCAAGTTATCTGAATATTTAAATTCTGCTATTATGTAAGCTTTGAAGACTTTTGAACTTTTTTTTAAAGTCAAAGATAAATGTATCTTAATTGTATTTTTAGTTAGTACTGGTGTTCTTCGTGAACACCCCCTTTGACATATTCAGCAGCTGTGGACAGTTCAGCTAGATTTACTCCTCATCTGACAGAGACCTTTGGGTGTCAGCTGAAATCAATATTGCATCCCGGGCAAACATTTTTAAAAACCTTGATAAAAATGAGAAAATCAGAACACTGACTCAAGCTGAACTGCAGAGGTTCGTAAAGACAACTCACCTTTATCTCCACAAAGGCAAATCAGGACGGGTAGTAAATGCTGGCTTTGGTGATGTTGCTCAGAGCTAATTCATGAATACAACAATTCAAGAAATATGGATATTTTGCCTTTTGAAGTTTCTCCATTTACAACAGATAAACCTGTCTAACCAACAATCCCTGGTGTGTTAGTGTGTTGGTTGGCTTGCATTAGTGATAAATGCGTTATGTTCAGAAGTTATAGGAGCAGAATTAGGCCTCTCTGCCCAGCAAGTTTATTTCGCTTTTCAATCACTGTGAACTATCGTTCCCTCTCAGCCCCATTCTCCTGCTTCTCCTCATAACCCCTGACACCCGCACTAATCAGGAATCTGTCAATCTCCACCTTAAAAATATCCATTGACTTGGCCTCCACAACCTTCCGTAGCAAAGAAATTCCACAGATTCACCACCCTCTGACTAAAGAAATTCGTCCTCCAACTAAAGAAATTAGTTATATCATAAAGTGGTTGCAAGAGATGACTGAACAAATATAAATGAAAATGTTTCTCAGTAATTTTGATGTATTTTGATTTTGGAACCTACACTTGCACAATAAAGGGCAATGTTTTCATTCACTGCGAGAGCTGTTAGTGCCAATGCTAAATTATACCTTCCAATGATTCCATTCTGCCCAGCACAAATGTATAGGGGAGGTCACCCACTGACAGTGACTCCATGGTCATTCGCGAAGCATCAGTTCTAAAAAGCTGGTTTATTGCCCAAGATAGACACAAAAAGCTGGAGTAACTCAGTGGGGCAGCCAGCATCTCTGGAGAGAAAGAATGGGTGACGTTTCGGATCAAGACGGTTCTTCTGACCCTTTAGACTAGGTTTATTACCTGGTCAGATTAGAACAAGAATTAATTGATTGTTATTTACACCAGGAGTTGCAGATGCTGGAATACGTTAAATGTAAAGTGCCGGAGTTGCTTCAGCAGTTTGTGTTTTAAAGAATTCATTGATTGTAATTTACATTCTTTAAACTACGTAGTAGTATTTGCTAGCCTGTTGTATCATCGAGCAAATTATGGGTTAGCATTGTTTTAAGGTCGCATAACAAACAAGGGATCATTGTTACATTGACACGGAGGTGTGTTCTTTATGTTAGGATGTGCATTTCAAACTCGTTGTCCATTCCAGTGCCTGCCATTTCATTACGGAGAGGTACTTCCACCAGAAGCCACATTTAAGCAGAAATCTAATTTAAAAAATAGCGCCAGAGACCCGGGTTCGATCCTGACTACGGGTGCTGTCTGTACGGAGTTTGTACGTTCTCCCAGTGACCTGCGAGGGTTTTCTCCGAGATGTTCGGTTTCCTCCCACACTCCAAAGACGTACAGTTTTGTTGGTTAATTGGCTTGGTAAATGTAAAAATCGTCCCTAGTGGGTGTAGGATAGTGTTAATATGCGGGGATCGCTGGTTGGCGCGGACTCGGTGGGCCGAAGGGCCTGTTTCCGCGCTGTATCTCTAAAACTAAAAACTAAAGGAATTGTGGCCTGGTGTTCACATTGTAGTTGATGACAGCTGCATTAGTGCTGGAGACTGCAAACTGTTTCAGCCCTTCTCTAGTATCTGATATGTAGTTGGGCTTTTGTAGAGTGCTTGTTGATATTTGATTTAGGAAGTATAGTGTTGGATGTTGTGGAAAAGATTCAAATTTGATGACCGTGGATGTATATTATCTTTCCCTTTCGCCAAGTTTGTTATAATTCTGTTCTAGTATTACATAGAAACATAGAAAACAGGTGCAGCAGTAGGCCATTCGGCCCTTTGAGCCCATTCAATATGATCATGGCTGATCATCCAACTCAGTATCCTGTACCTGCCTTCTCTCCATACCCCCTGATCCCTTTAGCCACAAGAGCCACATCTAACTCCATCTTAATTATAGCCAATGAACTGGCCTCAACTACCTTCTGTGGCAGAGAGTTCCAGAGATTCACCACTCTCTGTGTGAAAAATGTTTTTCTCATCTCGGTCCTAAAGGATTTCCCCCTTATCCTTAAACTGTGACCCCTTGTCCTGGACTTCCCCAACATTGGGAACAATCTTCCTGCATCTAACCTGTCCAACCCCTTAAGGATTTTGTACGTTTCTATAAGATCCACCCTCAATCTTCTAAATTCTAGCGAGTATAAGCCGAGTCTATCCAGTCTTTCTTCATCTGAAAGTCCTGACATCCCAGGAATCAGTCTGGTGAACCGTCTCTGTACTCCCTCTGTGGCAAGAATGTCTTTCCTCAGATTTGGAGACCAAAACTGTACGCAATACTCCAGGTGTGGTCTCACCAAGACCCTGTACAACTGCAGTAGACCCTCCCTGCTCCTGTAGTGAGAGTGAAATTGCTTTGGATAATTGCTTTATGACGAATCCCAAGATTCTGGATACTCAGGGAGGGAATCGGAGTCTTCTTCTTTGATGTCCATCTTGCATGTTTCAAATGTTGACATCGCTGTCATTGTCCATCCTGAAAAGGACGCAAGCTTCCAGCGACAATCAGTGGGAGCCATCACCTGTTGCAGTAGATGATGGTGCTCGCATAATTAGCTCAGGATACTTCCAGTTTCCAGCCCCACGATGTGAACGCTTCTGTTATGGGGCCAGGGAATCAGCGTGATGAACATTGAATCAACTTCCCACTATTCTGTGATATATATTTAAACTTGGCCTGAAACATTGCATTGCGGTAATATTGCCTTTGATGCATGCATTCAAAAAATGTTTTGCCCTGTAGTTACTAACTCTGCAATGTTGACTAATGTACATAAAATCCTTTCCAATGTAGCTCATGATTCTCTATCATGAGGGAAACCAAGGATTCCACAACAAGACGGTGATTTAGATTTTTCCATTACAAACACTGGAATTTTATGATTTTTTTGTAAGAAGAACAGTTTAATAAAACATTTTGTGATAATTTATAATTTGAGACCTTGTCAATTTTAGCAGCCAGACGTTGTTCAAACATGGATAGGTGATGTTTCGGGTCAGGACCCTTCTTCACACTGATTGTAGCAGGGCCGTGAGGGGGTGGGGATGTAAATATAGAAGAGATCTAGGATTAAAGTATAGACATACAGTCTATACTTCTTCAGACTGAAGAAGGGTCTCGACCCGAAACGTCACCCATTCCTTCTCTCCAGAGTTACTCCAGCATTTTGTATCCACCATTGTTCAATGATAGCAGGTTACCCATTGAGTTGAAGGAATTCAGGTTCAGGTTAATGTATTGTCATATACACCAGGGTGCAATAACATTCCTTGTTTTTATGAAACATTAATTACAGTGATGAAGGCATAACAGCAGAATGGTGCAAAGATTGTAAGTGCAATCTGATGTAAGGCGAAATGAATACTAAAGTATCAATGGTTGGTTCGACTGCCCCGACTGCGGGAAAATAAAGAGGAAGAAGATTGGACTTTATTGCCTTCCATCACAGTGAGGAACGTGGGGAATCCGCTGTGGTGGATGTTTATGTTAACTTTTATGTAGTTGTGTGTCTTGTTGCTTTTTTTTAGTATGGATGTATGGTAATTCGCATATCACTGTACCTTAATTGGTACACGTGACAATAAAATACCTTTGAAACCTTTGAATAATCTGCAGCTCTGTCGATTTTCACGTTAGTAGATTGGCATCATGGGCAACACTGAAAAACAGTATGTGTAACATTTAAAGTTCTTCTGTGACTAACTTTTGCAAACACTGACCATCTTCAAATCAGGTAAATTAGATTAATAAGCAAATCAACTTGGAGATTCATTGTCCCAATTATCTTTAGATGTACATGTAAATAGTTTCTCTGAAGAAGGGTCTCGACCTGAAACATCACCCATTCCATCTCTCTAGAGATGCTGCTTGTCCCGCTGAGTTACTCAAGCATTTTGTGTGTATCTTCAGGTTAAACCTGCCTCTGCAGTTCCTTCCTACATATAGGATTAAAGTATGGTGAGTGTAAATGGGTGATGGATATTTGGTGGGGACTGGGTAGGATATATGTTTCTATGACTTTGACTTTGGTTAATTCTCAAGCAATCCTATAAACCCACTGCCACTATGACAGATAATTCATGTATTTAGCTCTGTGAAAGATAACATGCAGCTGTAGTACAGTGTGGTGGCATCAGCACTTTCTGGCTTAGTCTGATGACACAGCAGATCAGTGGCAATTCAATAACTGATTACCGGCCGTGTCCCTGGTCCCTACAAATAGTTTCCAATTACTTTTACTGCTGACATAAGTACATGTGATCATTCACCATTATAACAGAAGAGACTACATCTAAAACCATTCACTCCCATCAACTTTCATTGCTGTACAGTATTGATCAACAGAAATAAACTCCAAGGATAGGAGAGGTTATTATGAGTTATTCCTTTCCACCAAAATCAAATACTGACTGCCTTTATGGTCACTTAAAAACAGTACGTGTAACATTTCAAGTTCTTCTGTGACTGTAACTTTTGCAAACATTGACCATCTTCAAATCAGGAAAATTAGATTAATAAGCAAATCAACTTGGAGATTCATTGTCCCAATTATCTTTAGATGTACATGTAAATAGTTTCTCTGAATGATGGTTTGTGACCAATTGATTGCTCATCCTTGTCACTGATGAATCTTTCCAAAAGGCAGCTTGTTAAAATCACCCTTTTAGTTGTGACACTTCCCCTATAAGAATAAAAATTAGTTAAGGAGAAGAATTGTTTCTTTTATATCTGCACCAGTTTATGGTGTTAAAGGAATAAGCATAGTCTTGTGCTTTCTAGAAATATAAGTTTGATCATGGTTGGTCATCACTTAACATCAGATGGTACAGAGAGCAGATTGAGTTTAGTTTTGTTTAGTTTAGAGATACAATGCCTAAACAGGCCCTTCGGCTCACTCAGCAATGTACACTGCACTATCCTACATATTAGGGACAATTTGCAATTAAAAAAAAACAAAGCCAAATTAACCACCAAACTGGTACATCTTTGGAGTGTAGGAGGAAACCGGAGCACCCGGAGAAAATCCATGCGGTCACAGGGAGAACGAATAAAATCTGTACAGGCAGCACCCGTAGCCAGGATCGAACCTGGGTCTCTGGCGCTGTAAGGCAGCAACTCTACTGCTGTTCTACCATGCCATGATCTAATTGGAACATACAAAATCCTTAAGGCGTTTGATAGAGGAGATCCAGGGGTAATGTTTTCCTTGACTGTGATGTCAAGTTAGGGATCAGCCGTTCAGGACGTAGATTTCTTCACTGAGTGGGTAGTGGGTTGGAATATTTGGAATTCTCCACTCAAGAAAGACGTAGCTATTAAGAGCATTAGGGGAGTGTGATTCGTGCAGAAATGTGGTGTAAAGGTAAAAGATCAGCCGTGATCATATCGAATTGAGGAAGAAGCATAAGACACCAATGACCAACTCCTGCTTCTTTTGTCATAGAGTCACAGAGAGTCATAGATGGGACGTGTTGGCTGGTTTGGGCAAGTTGGGCCGAAGGGTCTGTTTCCACTCTGTAAGCTGTAAGCTTGGAAACAGACCCTTTGGCCCAACTTGCCCAAACCAGCCAACACGTCCCATCTACACTAGCCCCACCTGCCTGCGACATGTCCTTGGCATGTACCTGTCTAAATGTTTCTTAAAACATTGCAATGACAGACAACACTAAGGACTCTTGATGTATATAGCGTCTTGTCTATGGTCTTTGTCTGTTCTTTTGCACTATGTTCTGTTGGTGAGATTTGTGATTTGTGATGTGGTATGGATGCACTTTATTACTATGATCTGTGTTGTTATATGTGTTAGAAACATAGAAACATAGAAATTAGGTGCAGGAGTAGGCCATTCGGCCCTTCGAGCCTGCACCGCCAAGCAATATGATCATGGCTGATCATCCAACTCAGTATCCCGTACCTGCCTGTACCCTGATCCCCTTAGCCACAAGGGCCACAACTCCCCTTAAATATAGCCAATGAACTGGCCTCAACTACCCTCTGTGGCAGAGAGTTCCAGAGATTCACCACTCTCTGTGTGAAAAAAGTTCTTCTCATCTCGGTTTTAAAGGATTTCCCCTTTATCCTTAGCTGTGACCCCTTGTTAATGTGACTAAAGCAGTGTACCATCATGTACCAAACCCAAATACCACCAACCCTGGTTGCGTGGCAAATAAAGATTCTATCTATCTATCTAATACCTGCCTCAACTACCTTGTGTGAAAAGTTGTGTGAAAAGTTACCCCTCAGGTTCCTATTTAATCTTCCCCCCCTCACTTTAAACCTATGTCCTCAGGTCCTTGATACCCCTAATCTGGGAACGAGAGTCTTTGCATCGACCTGATCAATTCCTCCCATGATTTTGCTTGCCTGAGATCACCTGAGTCAAGGCTGCAACTTTCACACAGAGTGGGGATGTGATAAAAGGGAATTGGTTGTCCAGTGCGGAACTCATCTATATTTCATCACATTTATCTCAAAGGGTCGATTTCTCAGAAATATCTGCTGTTCGGACTCTGAGGTTGAAAGGACAATGGAATAAAAATGAATTGCAGGTGCTGATTTATACCAAAGATGGACACAAAATGCTGGAGTAACTCAGCGGGTCAGGCAGCATCACCGGCGGAAATGGACAAGTGACATTTCGGATCGAGACCCTTCCTCAGTGTGAAGAAGGGTCCTGACCCCAAACGTCACCTATCCATTTTCTCCGGTGAAGCTGCCTGACCCGTTGAGTTACTCTAGCTTTTTATGTCTATCTGGGGTTAAAATGACGTCGAATTTATGTTAAAGTGTCTTAGTTTGACTTATGGAAGAGGATAATAATGTCTCTAACAAGATTAACTCCGTTATGGATTTTTTTAATGCACTGCATTAAATAAATCTTCAGTGTGGTCGAGAATCCTTTATCATAAAGATGAGAACAATTATAAGGGATCATCTGTAAGTTAGTGATCGGCAGTGAGAGCCTCCTGTTAAATCTCCCGTTATCCTTGTCCCATTTGCTTTGATGAGGTTTAGCTCAGTGATGCTCTAAGTATGTCCACTGATAGAGGCTTCACATCAGATGGTACTGTGAGCCGATCTAATTGAAATATACCAAATTGTTAAGGGGCTTGATAGAGGAGATTCAGAGCAAATGATTTCCTTGGCTGTCATGTCAAAATTACGGATCAGCCATTCAGGGGCACATTTCTTGTGTATGCCCATTTATTCCACACTTACTTTCAGGAGCCACTGAATGAGCTAGGTTTTAGAAACATAGAAACATAGAAAATAGGTGCAGGAGTAGGCCCATTCGGGCCCTTCGAGCCGAATGGCCTACTCGATATCATTCGATATGATCATGGCTGATCATCCAACTCAGTATCCCATCCCTGCCTTCTCTCCATACACCCTGATCCCTTTAGCCACAAGGGCCACATATAACTCCCTCTTAAATATAGCCAATGAACTGGCCTCAACTACCTTCTGTGGCAGAGAATTCCACAGATTCACCACTCTGTGTTAATAGCCTGTCCTTCAGCTGGTATTGTGTAGGAAAGCATTGCAGATGCTGGTTGAAATCGAAGGTAGACTTAAAATGCTGGAGTAACTCAGCGGGTGAGGCAGCATCTCTGGAGAGAAGGAATGGGCGATGTTTCTGGTCGAAGGAATGGAGGATGTTGCTGAACTCTCGTCGGTGAGAGGATTCAGTCTCTGTCTGAAGAAAGGGGACTCGACCCGAAACGTCGCCCATTCCTTCCCTCCAGAGATGCTGTCTCACCCGCTGAGTTACTCCAGCATTTTGTGTCTTCCTCCAGCTGGTATTGTCTGCCACAGCCCGTGTTTATCTGACTAGTTAAGATGGTGGCGTTTGAAGGATGCACAGTTATACACAAGCTGTTCCATGAATTTAATGTACCGGAAAACAACATGTCCCTGACCTGTCGGTGGATTTGCCAGAATAGTTCAGAGGGAGTAAGGATCACACCTGCGCAGTCTGTCGCACTTTACCTGCCCCCCTCACTGCTATTGTACACTTTAGTCCCTCGCTTGCAATGTTGGTGACCCTCGGTGAAGTGTGATTTCATTTCCATATCAGCTTTGAAAATAAAATGGTGGTGTAAAGTGGAGCAGAATTTCACAGAGAGCGGGCTAACAAATGACATTGGGATTGTGAAAAATCGCTTGGATAATTTTAATGTTGTGAACATCCAGCACTTCATTGTCATAGCGAATAGTTATCCATTCACAGTGGAGCAGCAGAGCATTACAAATATCCATGCACCTGCTGGAAATGCTAGCAGTTCAGTAGGTGAGAGGAATGCTGTCTGAAGTTTCTTCAGGACAATCAGATCCTGACTTTAGTTCCTCTCTCCCTCTGCAATTATTTTGGCATCGGAGGGTTATATAGCACAGAAGTAGGCCCTTTGGCCCAACTGATCCATGCTGACCAAGATGTCTCTTTAAGCTAGACCCATGTTCCTGCATGTGGCTCAATATCCTGCCTCAGGCAACTCATTGCATACACCCACCACCCTCTGTGTGTAAAGGTTGCACCTCAGATCCTTTTACGAGGATGTTGCCAGGACCAGAAGGCCTGAGCTATAGGGAGAGGTTGAGTAGGCTGGGACTCTATTCCTTGGAGCGCATGAGGATGAGGGCTGATGTTATGGAGGTGTATAAAATCATGAGAGTAATAGATCAGGTAGATGCACAGTCTCTTGCCCAGAATCGAGGACCAGAGGTCATAGGTTTAAGGTAAAGGGGAAAAGATTTAATAGGAATCTGAGGGGTAACATTTTCACACAAAGGGTGGCGGATGTATGGAACAAGCTGCCAGAGGAGGTAGTTGATGAAGGGACTATCCCAACATTTAAGAAGCAGTTAGACAGGTACATGCATAGGACCGGTTTAAGAGGGATATGGACCAAATATGGGCAGGTGGGACTAGTGTAGCTGGGACATGTTGGCTGGTGTTGGCAAGTTGGGCCGAAGGGTCTGTTTCCCCGCTGTATCACTCTATGACTATGACTCGAAATCTTACCCTCTTGCCTCAAACCTATGCCCTCTAGTTTTAGACTCTCCTACTCTGGGACAATGACTATGACCATCCACATTATATGTGACCCTCATGATTTTATATATAGTACCATTATAAGTTCACCCCTCAGCCTTCTGCACTGCAAGAAAAGAAGTCTATTCAGCCTCTCCCTTGACACTCAAGCCTTCCAATTGTGGTTTATTCTAATTCTCATCTATTTAGTGGACAATTAATGATTCAGGATTGTAAAACTAGTGAGGAATGGCCTATCTGTTAGCTGATTAGTGGGAGGGCAGGGGGGGGATGATGACCAAAACAGAGCTGTCTTCGTCCAATGGCAAGCGAACATCATTGAGTCATAGAGTCTTATCGCATGAAAATGGGCTCTTCAACCCACCAAGCCGACACTGACTAGCAACCACCCATTTACAATAGTCCATATAACCATATAATATAACCATATAATCATATAACAATTACAGCACGGAAACAGGCCATCTCGACCCTTCTAGTCCGTGCCGAACACATAATCTCCCCTAGTCCCATATACCTGTGCTCAGACCATAACCCTCCATTCCCTTCCCATCCATATAACTATCCAATTTATTTTTAAATGATAAAAACGAACCTGCCTCCACCACCTTCACTGGAAGCTCATTCCACACAGCTACCACTCTCTGAGTAAAGAAGTTCCCCCTCATGTTACCCCTAAACTTCAGTCCCTTAATTCTCAAGTCATGTCCCCTTGTTTGAATCTTCCCTACTCTCAGTGGGAAAAACTTTTCCACGTCAACTCCGTCTATCCCTCTCATCATTTTAAAAACCTCTATCAAGTCTCCCCTTATCCTTCTGCTCTCCAAAGAATAAAGCCCTGACTTGTTCAACCTTTCACTTGTTCAACCTTTCAACCAGTCCTTTATTAATCCTATTTGACTTCCTCCACATTTCCATTAACTACTCCAAAATTCTCCTCCTCAGTGGCCAATTAAGCTACCAACTCACACAACCTTGAGCAGGATATTTTTTTCAATTGCCTTTGAGTTGGATGCCAAGGCTACTTGTTCGACTGCAAAGTCACCTGGTTTGGATCTACATGGGCAAGCACAGATGGATCCCGAGACTTTTCTTTTCTGTGGAGTTCAGTTCCTCTCTTTTATGCCCAAACAAGTAATTTTAATTCTCAAAATTTGGAGGCCAATTGAACTCTGAGGAAGATAATAATAAATAATAATAATAATTTTATTTATAGAGCACTTTAAAAACAAACATAGCTGCAACAAAGGGCTGTATATCACTAATCATTGACAAAAAAGTTAATACACACCAAAAATAACAATGAAAAGAAATAGTAGGAAAAGACACGTAAAATAAAGAAACATCAAAAACACCACAAACAGAAGCAAAGCCTCAGGCATGGTCAAAAGCCAGGGAGTACAAATGTGTTTTAACACTGGATTTGAAGATGGACAGTGAGGGGGCCTGTCTGATGTGCAACGGCAGGGTGTTCCAGAGTGCCGGAGCAGCAACAGAGAAGGCTCTATCCCCTCTGAGCCTCCGACTAGACCTCGGTACCTCCAGGAGCAGCTGACCAGCTGACCTGAGGGACCGGGCAGGAGCGTATGGGTGGAGCAGCTCAGAGAGGTAAGGTGGGGCGAGCCCATTCAGAGATTTAAAAACAAATAACAGTATCTTAAAATGAACTCGAAAGTGCACCGGGAGCCAGTGTAGGGAGGGCAGAATTGGCGATATGTGCTCCCTCTTTCGAGTCCCTGTTAAAAGGATAGCAAAGGATCTCAAGAGGATCTAGGCGGGTTGAAGGTGTGGGAGGACGGAGACACAGTTGGTAGAGCTGCTGCCTCACAGTTCCAGTGACCTGGGTTAAATCCTGATCTCTGCTGTTGTCTGCTTGTGATTTGCATGTTCTTCCTGTGACTGCGTGGATTTCCTTTGAGTTCTTCCGTTTCTTACCACAGTCACGTGGGTTGACAGGTTAATTGGTCACTGCAAACTTCTCCCAGTGAGCAGATGAGTGACAGTATCTTGGAGGCAGGGAGTGGGAATGTGGGGGAAAATAAAATAAGATCAATGCAAGTTTGGAATAGTCAAGTCAAGTCAAGTCACATTTATTTATATAACAACTCTCGTTGGTCAAAGTGCTTTACATCTGTTATAAGAATAATATAAACAAACAAACTACATACATATATACATATAGCCCTCACTCAGTGGACGTCAGGAAAGGCTTTGGAGTATAGATAAGTTTTTAGTCTTGACTTAAAGGAGTCGATGGAGGGGGCAATTCTGATGGGAAGGGGGATGCTGTTCCACAGTCTCGGAGCTGCAACCGCAAAGGCACGGTCGCCCATAAGCTTATGCCTAGACCGCGGGATATTCAGCAGGCCCAAGTCGGCCCATCTGAAAGACCTGGAGGTGGAGTGGTGGGTGAGAAGACTTTTAATGTAGGAGGGGGCAAGCCCATTGAGGGCTTTGTAAACATAGAGGAGGGTCTTGAAATGTATACGGAACCGCACAGGGAGCCAGTGGAGAGAGGCCAGGATCGGGGTGATGTGGTCCCTTTTTCGGGTGCCCGTCAGGAGTCTCGCTGCGGTGTTTTGGACCAGTTGCAGGCGGGACAGGGAAGATTGGATGATGCCAGTGTAAAGAGAGTTGCAGTAATCTAGGCGGGAGGAGATAAATGTGTGGATGATCTTTTCGAGGTCATCAAAGTGGAGGAATTGTTTTATTTTAGCTATCGTCCGAAGCTAACTGCGTGTTTGCGTGTTTGATAGTTAGTGTGGACTTGGTAGGTTTCTGTGTTGCGTAACATGGCAGACGGAATTTAATGAAGAAAGATGTGACATGTTAGATTTCAGTAGGAAGTATGAGGAGTGGTAATATAAACTAGAGGACATCGTTCTAAAAGTGGTACAGGAACAGAAAGTCCTGGGCTTCTGCATGTATAAGTGAGAGGTTAAGAAGGTAGTTAAAGAAGCACATGGGGTCTTGGGTTTTATAAATAGCTGCATGGAGTGCAAGGCAAGCAGATCATGAAGAACGGGAATAAAACACTAATCTGCGTCTTACACTAGGCACCACCTTTGGTGTAATGGAAGATGGGAATAAATTGAACACATCTCAAAATCTATTCCTTAACTATGGTTTAATAATAGCAAAAAAATTGATACTTAAATTTTGGAAGGGTACATCAATACCAACGCTTAAAATGTGGATTGCAAGTATGTTGGACACCACTCATCTTGAGGAAATGTGATTCCTCCTAATGGATAAATCAGACCAATTCATAACGAGTTGGTCTCCATTCGTCGTTTTTTTGGAATCATATGGTGCAACACAATTGTAAAAAATAACTGTTTCAGGACTGGACGAGGGTTGGTCAAGATTATAAATAATGATCTCCTTTTCTTTTTTATTTTATTTTATTTTCACTATTTTCTCTCTCAACTTTCTTCATTTACTCGTTCTCTTTCTTCACACACTATATATTTCACATCTTTCTATCCTTTACTATCAAACTTATTTTTCTTATTCTCATCTTTTTTCAATGTAACAAAAAAAAAAAAAGAAGTTGTACATAAAATGTATTATGAAAATATATATTAGGCACTTTGGTGCCATATGACTGTACTTACTTCTAATAAAATAAAATATTTAAAAAAAAAAACACTAGGCACCACCTTTTAAGAAACTAAACTGGAGCAGAATGTGAGCAGGTCAGAGGTGCGGGTTCCTGTGGTAAAAAGCTGATTCCTAACTCCCCAAATCCAATCTCTTCTATTACTCCAGGTCTTCAATGACTAAGCCAATTTTGTATCCAAGTTACCAACTCACCATGGATCCCCTACACCTTAGTCTTCTATATCAGCCTACCAAACAAATCTGTTAAATCCATGTATACAACATCCATTTGTCCATTCTCATCTTTGTCACCTCCCCAAAAACAAACAATCGAATTTGTAAGACACAAGTTCATAACTTCATAAGTTCATAAGTGATGGGAACAGAATGAGTCCATTTCGCCAATCAAGTCTACTCCACCATACATGGCTGATTTATCTTTCCCTCTCAACCCCATTCTCCTGCCTTCTCCCCATAACCCCTGACACCCGTACCATTCAAGAATCTATCTACCTTTGCCATAAAAATATCCATTGACTTGGTCACTGCAGCCTTCTGTGGCAATGAATTCCACCCTCATCTCCTTCTTAAAGGAAGGTCCTTTAATTCAGAGGCTATGACCTCTGGTCCTAGACTCTCCCACTCGTGGAAACATCCTCTCTGCCTCCACTCTATCCAGGCCTTTGACTATTTGGGTAAGTTTCAATGTGGGTTCCCCTCATCCTTCTAAACTCCAGCGAGTGGAGGCCCAGTGCTGTCAAACGGTGATATGATCTCCCTTACCGATGCCATGCTGACTATCCCAAGTAGGTCTTTGCTTTTCCAGATGCGACTAGATCTTCTTTCTAAGAATCCTCTCCAGTAATTTCTCTACCATTGATGTAAGGCTCGCTAGATCACTGACCTAGAATTTCTTGGTTTGTCCCTATTGCCCTCTCTAAACAATGGAACAACATTATCTTTCCTTCAGTGTCGTACCTCACTATGGCTAAAGAGGATTCTAAGATCTGTCAAGCCCCTTGCAATCCCCTTTTTTTGCCTCTCTCAATATCTCATCATGGATTGTGGGTGATCAGCCATGATCACATTGAAGAGCGGTGCTGGGTCGAAGGGCCGAATGGCAGTGCAGGAGGAGGCCAAATGGCCCTTCGAGCCAGCACCGCCATTCAATGTGATCATAGCTGATCATCCACAATCAGTAGCCCATTTCTGCCTTCTCCCCAAACCCCTTGATTCTGCTAGCCCTAAGAGCTCTATCTAACTCTCCTTTGAATGCATCCAGTGCATCGACCTTCTAAATTCCAGTGAATACAAGCCCAGTCGCTCCATTCTTTCATCATATGACAGTCCCGCCATCCCGGGAATTAACCTTGTGAACCTACGCTGCACTCCCTCAATAGGAAGAATGTCCTTCTTCAAATCAGTGCTTGGATTTCCATCCACATTAATGTTCTTCAATAGACCCAACACCTTTTTAATTTTTATTTTTTATTTCAGTTTACTAGCATTGCGATTTTAAATGCTTTTGTTTGGGATTTTTGAGTATAGAAGCTGGGATGTAATGTTAAAATTGTACAAGGCATTGGTGAGACCAAATCTGGAATATGTTGTACAATTTTGGTCGCCCAATTATAGGAAGGATGTCAACAAAATAGAGAGAGTACAGAGGAGATTTACTAGAATGTTGCCTGGGTTTCAGCAACTAAGTTACAGAGATAGGTTGAATAAGTTAGGTCTTTATTCTCTGGAGCGCAGAAGGTTAAGGGGGGACTTGATAGAGGTCTTTAAAATGATGAGAGGGATAGACAGAGTTGATGTGGACAAGCTTTTCCCTTTGAGAATAGGGAAGATTCAAACAAGAGGACATGACTTCAGAATTAAGGGGCAGAAGTTTAGGGGTAATATGAGGGGGAACTTCTTTACTCAGAGATTGGTAGCGGTGTGGAATGAGCTTCCAGTGGAAGTGGTGGAGGCAGGTTCATTGGTATAATTTAAAAATAAATTGGATAGGCATATGGATGAGAAGGGAATGGAGGGTTATGGTATGAGTGCAGGCAGATGGGACTAAGGGGGAAAAAAAAAAAATTGTTCGGCACGGACTTGTAGGGCCGAGATGGCCTGTTTCCGTGCTGTAATTGTTATATGGTTATATGGTTATATGGTTATTTTGCTCCTGAACAGAGCTAGTTTGTCAAAACAAGGGATCGCAGATGCTGATTAATACACACGAAAGGGCACAATGTTCTTGAGTAACTCAGCGAGGTAGGTGAAGTCACCTGTCCATGTTTTCCAGAGATGCTGCCTGATCCCAGTGAATTACTCCAGCACTTTGTGTCCTTTTAAGAGCTATTTTGCCACCTATTTTTCCAAGCTGAACGGCGCCATCTTGTGGGAGAATTATGCGTTTTGAATTGTTTTTGTCAATTGACTTCTATGTGAAATTCCACATCACATCGAGCAACTGGGAGCACATTGCACTGGACAAGCGCTCCTGGAGGAAATCCGTGCAGGAAGGAGCTGCTCATCACGAAATGGAACAACGCCGTGTCACAGAGACAAAGTGACAGCTCCGTAAGGAGAGAGAGAGAAGGGGGCTCGACGACTACCACCCACCACCAGTCTCCACTGCCCACGTTGTGCCAAGGTGTATGGATCGCGGATCGGCCTCTACAGACATCTGCAGACCCACAAGTAGACGACCCTATGGAGAGGAGAGGACAGTCATACGCGTTTCGAGTGACTGCCGATGATGATGATCTAGCAATGTTTATCTTGGCTTTATAAATAGCAGCACAGAGCTATTATAAAATGCAAACTTGTGTCCAACTCAGTGAACCACCTATTAAGAAACTGAACTGGAATAGCCATATAGGCTTCTTCTTATCAAGTCCACACACAAGATTCGAAGTTGTTCAGCCAGAGCTGAACACACTTCTCAGCATCTGCATGCAATGGTGTCTGTTTTGTCACTTCTTGTGATTCTCGTGCGTGGCGGTGGAAAGATTGGTGGAAACAGGGCCGCGACGTGAACGCTCTTTCCCTGACCCCGCCATATAGGCGATATGGCAACAGTGGTTGCCTTAAACATTCTGAGTTCAAGTCTCGCTCTGAAGCCACGAGTGTGTAATTAGGTCTGATGTTTCAGTGTAGTGCTGAGGGGAGTGCGGTACAGTGAGGAGTTGCTAACTTTCATACTGGACACCACATGAGAACCCATCTGTGCTTGGGATCGCCAAGTGAAAGATTCTATGGTATCATGGCCAATCTTCACCCATCAGCCAGCATAGGTTTGGGTATCAGTGCTTGCAAGTTGAATAGGCTTGCACTTCAAAGGCCACTGAGACACAGAGAAAGCATGTGTGATCTAAGCAAAACGAGTTTCACTGTACAGTGCATATGTGACAATAGAGAACCATTGAACCATTGGTACTGGGTGCACCTTATAACCATATAACCATATAACAATTACAGCACGGAAACAGGCCATCTCGGCCCTACAAGTCCATGCCGAACAAATTTTTTTCCCCTTAGTCCCACCTGCCGGCACTCGTACCATAACCCTCCATTCCCTTCTCATCCATATGCCTATCCAATTTATTTTTAAATGATACCAATGAACCTGCCTCCACCACTTCCACTGGGAGCTCATTCCACACTGCCACCACTCTCTGCGTAAAGAAGTTCCCCCTCATATTACCCCTAAACTTCTGTCCCTTAATTCTGAAGTCATGTCCTCTTGTTTGAATCTTCCCTATTCTCAAAGGGAAAAGCTTGTCCACATCAACTCTGTCTATCCCTCTCATCATTTTAAAGACCTCTATCAGGTCCCCCCTTAACCTTCTGCGCTCCAGAGAATAAAGACCTAACTTATTCAACCTATCTCTGTAACTTAGTTGTTGAAACCCAGGCAACATTCTAGTAAATCTCCTCTGTACTCTCTCTATTTTGTTGACATCCTTCCTATAATTTGGCGACCAAAATTGTACACCATACTCCAGATTTGGTCTCACCAATGCCTTGTACAATTTTAACATTACATCCCAGCTTCTATACTCAATGCTCTGATTTATAAAGGCTAGCATACCAAAAGCTTTCTTTACCACCCTATCTATATGAGATTCCACCTTCAAGGAACTATGCACGGTTATACCCAGATCCCTCTGTTCAACTGTATTCTTCAATTCCCTACCATTTACCATGTACGTTCTATTTTGATTTGTCCTGCCAAGGTGTAGCACCTCACATTTATCAGCATTAAACTCCATCTGCCATCTTTCAGCCCATTTTTCCAAATGGCCTAAATCACTCTGTAGACTTTGGAAATCCTCTTCATTATCCACAACACCCCCTATCTTGGTATCATCTGCATACTTACTAATCCAATTTACCACACCTTCATCCAGATTATTGATGTACATGACAAACAACAAAGGACCCAACACAGATCCCTGAGGCACCCCACTAGTCACCTGCCTCCAACCCGATAAACAGCCATCCACCATTACCCTCTGGCTTCTCCCATTCAGCCACTGTTGAATCCATCTTGCTATTCCTGCATTTATACCCAACAGTTGAACCTTCTTAACCAACCTTCCATGAGGAACCTTGTCAAAGGCCTTACTAAAGTCCATATAGACAACATCCACTGCTTTACCCTCGTCAATTTCCCTAGTAACCTCTTCAAAAAATTCAAGAAGATTAGTCAAACATGACCTTCCAGGCACAAATCCATTTTGACTGTTCCTAATCAGACCCTGTTTATCTAGATGCTTATATATATTGTCTCTAAGTATCTTTTCCATTAATTTTCCCACCACTGAAGTCAAACTAACAGGTCTATAATTGCTAGGTTTACTCTTAGAACCCTTTTTAAACAATGGAACAACATGCGCAGTACGCCAATCCTCGGGGACTATTCCCGTTTCTAATGACATTTGAAATATTTCTGTCATAGCCCCGGCTATTTCTACACTAACTTCCCTCAATGTCCTAGGGAATATCCTGTCAGGACCTGGAGACTTATCCACTTTTATATTTTTCAAAAGTGTCAGTACTTCTTTTACTTTGAACCTCATATTATCCATAGCTACTCTACTAGTTTTCCTTACCTCACATAATTCAATATCCTTCTCCTTGGTGAATACCGAAGAAAAAAAATTGTTCAATATCTCCCCCATCTCTTTTGGCTCTGCAGATAGCTGTCCACTCTGTCTCTCCAATGGACCAATTTTATCCCTCCTTATCCTTTTGCTATTAATATAGCTGTAGAAACCCTTTGGATTGACTTTCACCTTACTTGCCAAAGCAACCTCATATCTTCTTTTAGC
Organism: Leucoraja erinaceus; assembly: GCF_028641065.1. NCBI lineage: Eukaryota > Metazoa > Chordata > Chondrichthyes > Rajiformes > Rajidae > Leucoraja > Leucoraja erinaceus. Next base: position 10,528,366 of record NC_073382.1, read on the forward strand.
TTTTCTAATTTCTTTCTTAAGATTCTTTTTACATTTCTTATACTCCTCAAGCACCTCATTTACTTCATGCTGCCTATAATTATTGTAGATCTCCCTCTTTTTCCGAACAAGTTGTCCAATTTCCCTTGAAAACCAGGGCTCTTTCCAATTTTTACTGTTTCCTTTCAACCGAACAGGAACATAAAGATTCTGTACTCTTAAAATTTCCCCTTTAAATGTCCTCCATTTCTCTTCTACATCTTTCCCATAAAACAAAATGTCCCAGTTCACTCCTTTTAAATCATCTCGCATCTCCTCAAAGTTAGCCTTTCTCCAATCAAAAATCTCAACCCTAGGTCCAGTTCTGACCCTCTCCATAGTTATATTGAAACTAATGGTATTGTGATCACTGGACCCGAAGTGCTCCCCAACGCATACCTCCGCCACCTGTCCAGTCTCATTTCCTAACAGGAGGTCCAGCACTGCCCCTCCTCTAGTAGGTACCTCTATGTATTGCTGCAAAAAAACTATCCTGCACACATTTTACAAACTCCAACCCATCCAGCCCATTTACAGAATGTGTTTCCCAGTCTATGTGTGGAAAGTTGAAATCTCCCACAATCACTACCTTGTGCTTACTACTAATCTCTGCTATCTCCTTACACCTGCGGCTCCAAGCCTGGTGTTGGCTGGGCCCTGGGACCGAGGCCTGGTAGTTGGTGGGCCTAGGCACCCGAGGCTGGTGTTGGGTAGCTCACTGCTTTTTTTTTTCACCCAAAATAATTTTAATCAATTATTTACAAAAAATGATATGTACAATACAAAAAAATACAAACAAACCCGCCCCCATCATACAAAGTAAAACAAATATACTTCATTACTGAATACGAAATAACTATTTAATAATCCTTGATAAGGGTATATTCCATCCCCGTGGTGTCCAACGGTCCCGGAAATCCCCCCAGGCGCCCGTGGACAGTGCGTAGTCCCTTTCTAAAACCACTCGGTCATTGGCCATAGCCCTGAAAAAGAGGCAGGCAGCCGGCTCAGGCAGAGCCCTCTTCTGCTTGGTGCCGTGACTCGTGGATGGCCAGCTTGGCCAGGCATAGGAGCAACCCAACTCGGCCCTACCCTCTCCCCTGCGCACAGGGTGCCCAAAGATGAGGATGGTGGGTGAGAAATGCAGCCAGAAGGCAAGGAGCAGCCCCTTTAGATATTGGAACAGGGACTGCAACCTCACATTCATCATGTACACTGCTCACTGCATGCTAAAGGACAGTCAATTGACAACTGAATGTCGGGGAAAATTCCACTCCCGGTAATGTTTTGTACACCCAGCAGATGTCAGTGTTACCTGCCATTTCTGCAAACTGATTGATGATCAGAGTCTTCACTATAAAACTGAATGGTAGAACCAGTGACAGAATTGAAATGCATTAGTTTGGAGAGCAATACATTGAATCTGACCATTATTTTCTGTTTATTTACTTTAACCAGTTCAGTGCTCAGATTTAGTTGCACAGAGTCTCTTGCCCAGAGTCTGTGAATTGAGGACCAGAGGACATTGTAGGTTTAAGGTGAAGGGGAAAATATTTAATAGGATTCGGAGGGGTTACCTTTTCACACAAAGTGTGGTAGGTGTATGGAACAAACTGCCAGAGGAGGTAGTTGAGGCTGGGACTATACCAACGTTTAAGAAGCAGTTAGACAGGTACATGGATAGGACAGGTTTGGAGCAATATAGATCAAACGCAGGCAGGTAGGACTAGTGTAGCTGGGACATGTTGACTGGTGTGGGCAAGTTGGGCCAAAAGGCTTGTTTCCACACTGCATCACTCTATGACTCTATGACTCTATAAGCTGTAGAACCAGAGTAATGGCCTCAGAAGTCACACATTCCCTCTTCTCCCCTCTTCCTGTCAGCCAAGAGGCATGGAAGTGTGAAAATGCACACCTCCAGACTCAGGGACAATTTCTTCCCAGCTGTCATCAGGCAACTGAACCATCCTATCAACAAATAGAGAGCAGGCCTGAGCAACTATTGCTTTACCTCATGGTGGTATCTCAAAGATCTACCTCTTTGCAGACACGTGGCCTATCTTTAATTGGACTTTATCTTGCATTAAAAATTATTCCCATTATCCTGTATCTGTACAGCATGGAAAGCCCGATTGTAATCGTGTTTCGTCTTTCCACTGACTGGATAGCACGCAGCAACAAAAATGCTTTTCATTGTGCTTTGGTACACGTGACAATAAACTAAACTACTGTAAATTAAATTAAACAAAATTGGTCCAGCACAGGAACAGACCCTTGTGCCAAGTTAAACTAATCTACTCTGCCAGCATACATTCCAGATCCCTCCATTCCCTGCATATCCATGTACCTATGAAATCTTCCGCTGTGTCTGTCTCTATCACTGCACCCGACAGCCTCTACCAGGCACCATCCATTCAGTGGAAGGAACCTGCCCTGCACATCTATCTCTTTTACACCTTGCTCCTCTCATCTCAAAACTCTGCCCTCTGATGGATGCTCTTTTGCCTATGTACAGTGCCACACAATCCCAGAAACAAGGACCTGCAGATGCTGGTTTACAAACAAAAAGACACAAGTGCTGGAGTAACTCAGTGAGTCAGGCAGCATGTCGAGAGGACAGGGAGAGATGATGTTTCAGATTGGGTCCCTTCTACATACTTCACTCAATCCCAGGTTACCTTGCACTGTGCTGGGAACCTCTCATTCCAGACAAAGAGTGAAATAATGACCTTGCACAAGTAAATGGTCAACAAAATTTAGATTGTTACATTTCCACCAGCATTCACAAAGGGCTGTTTGCATTGGCCATTGTCCAGGAAACATGATTAAGTCAAACAGAGCTAACAGGGGGCCTGCTGATTTTACTCAGGATTCAGCCAGAGACACACACGCTGACCAGACAAGAATGGGTTTCCCTGACTGTTAAAGACACGTCCCTTAAATGACATGTTTGACACAAAATGCTGGAGGACTCTTCTTTTCACCCTTTTTTTTGGCTCTTTCTCACCCAGAGAGAATCTGTGGAATTCTCTGCCACAGAAGGAAGTGGAGGCCAATTCACTGGATGTTTAGATGGATTTTGAATGGTGGTGCTAACTCTAAAGGCAGAATGGCCTAGTCCTGCACCTAGTTTCTATGTTTCTATGTAACTCAGCAGATCAGGCAGCATCTCTGGAGATGATATTAGCTTTGTTATTCCACCATTTGTCTTCCTACACTATCATCTCCTCCCCAGTGTATTCCTACACTATCATCCCCTCCCCAGTGTATTCCTACACTATCATCCCCTCCCCAGCCATCAACGGACGATTGTGTCCAGCCATCAAAGGATGATTGTGTGCTCCACTTATCTGCTTTGTTCTGTAACTTTCCATTTCTCTAATTTCCCCCTCCCTGATGCTCAGTCTGAGATGAAGGGTCTCGACCCGAAACATCACCTATTTCTTCTCTCCAGAGATGCTGTTTGACCCGCTGAGTTACTCCAGCATTTTGTGTCTGTCTTCGGTGTAAACCAGCATCTGCGGTTCCTTCCTACACATCTCTTAAATAACCATTATCTCACTTTGAGTACAGAGGCTTATCCCACGGCAGCATTCCTGATTGCCAGTAGTTGTGAAGGATATCGATACAGAGTTGGGGGGGGGAGGGGGGGGGTGTTTGCGAGAAGGCAGAGAAATTCAAGAGAGTCAAGAGCCAACCAGCATGACACTATTGGTTTGAAGAAAGTTTTCCACACGAAACATCACCTATTCTTTTCTACAGAGATGCTGTCTAACTTGCTGAGTTACTCCAGCACTTTGTGTCTATCCCAACACCTTTGGCATGTGGAAGGAGACCAGAGCAACAAGAGGAACATGCAAACTCCATTTACAGAGCACCCTTGCTTGGGGTTGAACCTTGGGTGACTGGAGCTGTGAGGAAGTGGAATCAAGGGATGTGGGGAGAAGGCAGGCACGGGTTATTGATTGGGGACAATCAGCCATGATCACAATTAATGGCAGTGCTGGCTCTAAGGGCCGAATGGCCTCCTCCTGCACCTATTTTCTATGTTTCTATGTTTCTATGTAGCAGCACTAACTAACTACTGTGCTACTGTGGCATCCAGGGCGAACCAGCAGGAAAGGACATCTGAATATGCCAGAGATAAGCAGACATAATGAATGTGGGTGTTAGTTAGAAACTTGAATTTCAACATGTTCAAATATTCAAGGATTTACTTTATGTAATGTGAAGTAAAATTCTCCTTAGTGGAAACAATTTCTTCAACTGCAGAAGTAAAATAATACCGTCACTTTTGAGCTCTGTTACCCAAGTGAACTGTTAGCTGCACTAGTAACTTTGCATTTTGTAATATGATTGCATAGGGATCCAATCACACCAAGTGCAAAAGTAAGGATCATAAAGTTACCTGATGCATGTTATTATTTTATAGCCCTGCAATACACTTCACGTCAACTGATATTTTTATAACATAAATCTACATTTTTTTGTTGGCTCTTGAATTCTCGCCACCATTGTTACTTCCCCTTAAGATTCATTGTCCTGAGGCTTTGCTTCTGATTGTGGAGTTGTGACACTTATGTCAATGGAAGCACATCAGCACAGAGGAGCCCCACTGGAACACGAGAAATCCTTGATCTCAGGTGCATTTTTCTGCCGGGAGGAAAAACAAAATCAAACTAGTAATAGTAATAGGGGAGGCACAGTGGCAAAGCAGTTATTGCAGTACAATGCTAGAGAATAGGGTTAGATCCTGACTATGGATGTTGTCTGCATGTTCTCCCTGTGAACCCGTGGGTTTTCTCTGGAGTTTGGGTTTTCTCTCGGTTTTCTCCCACACTCCAAAGACACGCAGGTTTGTAGCTTATTGGCTTTGGTAAAAATTATAAATTGTCAAAGGTTTCAAAGGTCTTTTATTGTCACGTGTACCAATTAAGGTACAGTGATATGCGTATTACCATACAGCCGTACTAAAAAAAAGCAACAAGACACACAACTACATAAAAGTCAACATAAACATCCACCACAGTGGATTCCCCACATTCCTCACTGTAATGGAAGCCAATAAAGTCTAATCTTCTTCCCTCATTTTTCTCCCGCGGTCGGGGCAGTCGAACCATCTGTCAGGGCGATCGAAGCTCCCGCAGCCTACGATCGAAGCTCCCGCGTCAGGGTGATCGAATCTCCCACGTCAAGGCGAGCGAAGCACCTACATCGGGGTGATCGAAGCTTCCGCGGCTTGGAGCTCCCGAAGTCGGTCTCTAACCAGAGACCACAAGCTCCACAATGTTAAAGTTCGTAGGCTCATGCGATTGGAGCTCAGAAATCGATCCCTGGCAAAGGGATTGCCAGCTCCGCGATGTTAAAGTCCCGCAGGTTGGAGCTCCCGAAGTCGGTCTCCAGCAGAGGCCGCCAACTCCACGATGTTGTCCCAAGTGAGTAGGATAGTGCTAGTGTACGGGGTGATCGCTGGTTGGCGCGGACTTGTTGGGCCGATAGGCTTATTTCCGTGCTACATCTCTAAAGTAAACTAAAGTTTGTGGTGCAAGATTTTTCAAGTGTTGCATTTCAGACAGAAACATCGATGGGAAAGGTTTAAAGGGAAAGGACCAAATGCAGACAAATAGGACTAGCTTAAATGGGGCTTTTTGATTGGCATGGCCAAGTTGCATCAAAGGGCCTGTTGCCATGCTGTCTTACTTCATGGCAACACTTTTGGATGTCAATGATACTGCCTTTTGAACATCAGCATGTAGAGCCATTCTTAACAGCAAGCAGCATGTTAGGTTGGATATAGTTGCGGAATGCTGCCAATTCTTTGCTCCAACAGCACTCCAAGAAGTTGGTGAAAGAAGAGTGTGCCCACTCATTTAAATTGAGAGAAATGTGTGTAAAGGAGAAAGGTCGATATATGGTAACTTAGCTATCTATGAATTAAGTGATTTTGCTCAGATGTTTTTAATTGTTTAAGTATTTTACATTATTAAAAAATTTACATTAATTCCTTGATTTATGAAAGCAATATGTTCCTGGAACAGATCTCAGTAAACTTAATTTCAACAAAAGAAAGGGCGGAAGAAATGCTCCTTCAGTACTTTGATACAGTGTGTTCTTACTTGCCCCAAGAGGCGCACTGTTATGTTCAAACAAATGCACGTGAAAGAGTCAATAAAATTACAGGGAATATTCATAAATGGATCCGTTTTTTTATAATAAAACAGTCCATAATATTTCAACATTTGATTTTAAATGTTTTTAAATGTTTCTGATTTGCAGGCAGCATTATTTGACAGCTTTGACAAGTCATGGTGGTGTGGTCTTGCTGGCCTCAAAGCTTTTCTCAGCTGTTTTATAGCAGCTTATTCTTACCTGACATTATTGTGCGCAAGGCTCACAAACCATGGTCGACGTGTTCAGACCGGTGTGTTGGTAGACTGGAGGCCTTGGGATAGCCTGGGGCTCGATTTGATCGGGCACCACTCCAAGAGGCCGAGTGCGTGGATCAGACGTGGTGTGTAGCGGCACGGAATGGCATAGCAGAGGTGGAGACATCGGCAACATTATCTGGCCAGGCTGGCCCCTGCAACTCCAACCCAGCTCTGCAACTCCAACCCACCCTTGCAACTCCAAACCAGTGCCGCTCCAAAACAACATGGCCAAGTTAAGATTCTACTCTTCTTTAACAATTTAAAACTTGTAGAATGCAAGATGATCCCCAAAACATGGTGACCCTTGTGTACTGCTTGAGTTTAATCTACTATTCTTACATTCTTGTACTGAAGTATGGTTGTGCTTGCGTATAGCAAGACTTTTACTGAAATGTAGGCAAAAAGGTGATGTAACTGCACCAAGCTGCATGTGACAATAAATTACCATTGAACCATATTAATGATATTAAAAATAATAATACCTTTTATTGTCATTGCACATAGGTGCAACGAGATTTGGTATGCAGCTTCCATCCGATAATCATAACTTAAACAACCAATAAAATTTAGATACCCCGAGAAACATGATTTATAAAAAAACAAAACAGTAAAACAGTAAAACCGTCTAAAGTGTAAATATGTCTGTGCCGGGTCGATGTGAGTGAATACAGTTCATGGGGGGGGGGGCACTCAGCAGGGCCGGTTCAGAGCAGCGATAGCTCTGGGGATGACGCTGTTCCTGAGTCTGGAGGTGCGGGCGTAGAAGGCCTTGTAACGTCTGCCTGAAGGTAGGAGTTCAAACAGACTATTACAAGGGTGTGGGGAGTCTTTGTGGATGTTGACGGCCTTCCTGAGGCACAGTGTGTAATGAATGCCCTCCAAGGCTCGTAGCTGTGTCCCAATAATCTTCTGCGCCCTGTGGACGACGCGCTGAAGAGCTCTCCTCTCCGCCTCCGTGCAGCTGGATTGCCACACAGAGATGCCATGTGTTAGTAAAGTGCTGGAAACCCTCAATAGGTCAGGCAGCATCTATGGAAAGAGAAACAATAGTTAATATCTGAGACTGACAGAGGATTTTGTTTTGTTTTATTTTACAGGATAATGCCAGTCTGTTTAATCTCTCTTTACAGAATAAGCCTTTCAATCATTTAATCCACTGCCCCCACTCCATTTCAAGTACTTTCTTCCTCAGGCTGGGAAACCTGACCTGTGTGCAACATTCCACTCTTGGTCTCACTGGAGATTCCTCTAAACTCTTTATACTAGGAAAAGCCTAATTGGTAAGGGCTGCCTGGAGGATGAGTTCATTGAGAGTATGAGGGTTGGCTCCATAGAGCATTGTGTGAGGAACCAGCCAGGGAACAGAATTTTTAGTTCTGATACCATGTAATGAGACAGATTAATTAATGATTTTACAGTAAGGGTTCCCTCAGGAAAGATCATCACAGGTTGGAATTTTAAATTTAGTTTCAGGGTGTAAAACATGGACCTGAAACTTGTGTCTTAAATTTAAACAAATACAATTGCAGTGCTATGGGAACAGGGTTAGACTGGATAAATAGATTAAATGTTAGAATTGTCGATCAGCAGGGTTGACATTAAAGTTCACAGTCATACAGCACGGAAAAATGTCCTTTGACTCAACTTGTTCATGCCAACCAAGATGCCCCATTAAAGCCAGTCCCACTTGCCTATGTTTGGCCCATAGTCCTCTAAACCTTTCCTATCCATCTACCTGTCCAAGTGTCTTTTGAATGCTGTTATAGTATCCGCCTCAACGACCTTCCCTGGCAACTTGTCCCATATACCCATCACCCTCTGAATGAAAGATTAAATCTTAAATTAAATAGGTTCCTATTAAATCTAACACCTCTTTAAACCTATGTCCTCTGGTTCTTGATTCCCCCAATCTGGGCAAAATGTTTTTGTAAATTGCATCGAAATATGGCAACTCATGTGATCTACGCAAAACGTTTTCACTGTGCAGTGCACACAATAAAACATGCTGAATCGTTGAACCATTGCATTGATCTATTTCACTCATGATTTTATTTGCCTCTATATCAGATTCAGATTCAGATTCAGATTCAATTTTAATTGTCATTGTCATGTGCTTTATTGTCTCTATATGATCACTTCTCAGTCTCATGTGCTGCAAGGAATAAAGTCTTAGCCTTCCCAGGTGATGATTCACAAATCTCAGCAAAGGTCTACTCCAACGAGAAACAAAGGCTGCAGTACAAGGAAAGGGTACATCATTGTGGCCAGCTAAGTACATTGAGGATGTTAACATTGAAAGCAAAGGCAGTGAAAATAGGTGGTAGGCCAAAGAATTGGGAAGATTTCAATCACCAACAAAGCATTTCTAAATGAATTTTAAAGCATGTGAAAATGACGTGCGAATAATAAATAAGTAAATAGAAAGAATTCTACATATATATGAAAAAGACTGAAGTAGTTAAATATTGGTCACGGATGATTTAAGTGTGGAATTAACAATGAGAGAAAGTTAAATGGCAGAAATTCAAAATAATTAATTTGGATCGGTCTTCATGGTAATGAATTCCAGAAGCCTTTAAATACAGGGTAATAGTTAATCCAGAGATAAGAAGAGAGAAGAATGAAAATAATATTTAATATGATAAAAGAGGCAACCTAATGAATTAATGGCAGCCAAGCACTTATTTCTATGCTGGGGACCAATACTTTTCCCAATCCTATAGCCTGCCACCTATCTTCACAGCATTGTATGCCTCTGCTTTCAATTTTACCATCTTCAACATACTCAGTTGGCCATGATGTTTCACCCTTCCAATGTCTCGCGTACTGCAGTAAACTGCAGACTGCAGGGGTAGGAGATACATTGGTTGTAACCTATCGGAAATCCCGCATTTCTGCAGAGGTCGCAAAGCATTGGAAAATTACAAATATAACTCCACTAATTATTTTCACTTTTAAGACTTTGGTAGAGGCGGGGTAATAGATCTTGCAGGCTATTAATAACCAAAATAACATTCTAATTTCATCTCTTTGATTATGTTATGTAGTGGTATCTTAATTTCTCCAGTGAACCCAGTGAGTTTGAAGGGAATGGGAAATAAACAAGCATCTGGATGCTGGCTTCAGCCACACACCTTGCACAGTCTCTGGACACACACCTGGCCCAGGGTCAGGGTCCCCACTGCTGGACGCACATCCTGCCTACACCCTGACCCCATCGCTCACATTCTGGACTAATGACCGAGCCAGATGCCAGAACATCTGAATTCCTGAATGATCCATGATGATAATGATGATTAGTTTCTTGTCGTGCACACCAGGGTGCAATGAAATTCTTTGTTCACATAAAGCTGATAGAAACATAGAAACATAGAAAAATAGGTGCAGGAGTAGGCCATTCGGCCCTTCGAGCCTGCACCGCCATTCAATATGATCATGGCTGATCATCCTACTCAGTATCCTGTACCTGCCTTCTCTCCATACCCCCTGATCCCTTTAGCCACAAGGGCCACATCTAACTCCGTCTTAAATATAGCCAATGAACTGGCCTCAACTACCTTCTGTGGCAGAGAATTCCACAGATTTACCACTCTCTGTGTAAAAAATGATTTTCTCATCTCGGTCCTAAAAGACTTCCCTCTTATCCTTAAACTGTGACCCCCTAGTTCTGGACTTCCCCAACATCGGAATAATCTTCCTGCATCTAGCCTGTCCAACCCCATAAGAATTTTGTAAGTTTCTATAAGATCCCCCCTCAATCTTCTAAATTCTAGCGTGTACAAACCGAGTCTATCCAGTCTTTCTTCATATTAAAGTCCTGCCAACCCAGGAATCAGTCTGGTGAACCTTCTCTGCACTCCCTCTATGGCCAGAATGTCTTTCCTCAGATTAGGAGACCAAAACTATACGCAATACTCCAGGTGTGGTCTCTCCAAGACCCTGTACAACTGCAGTAGAACCTCCCTGCTCTTATACTCAAATCCTTTTGCTATGAAGCACCTTTGGGAATAGGGTATGGAAGAGGCGATTGGTTCAGGAGTCGGATAGTGGTGGGAAAGAAGCTGTTCTTAAATCGGATTATCTAAGATTTTAAGCTCTTGCATCTTTTCCCAGAAGGTAGAAGAGAGAAAAGGGGATGGCATAATTGGCGAAGCTTCCAGCCTTCCTGATGCAACATATTGTGATGATGATAATGAACTGTGATGGATTGGGGTGTGTTCAATACTCTCTGCAGGTTCAGGCGGTCAAGAGCAGAGCTGTTGCCATACGAGGCTGAGATGCATCCTGTCAGAATATTTTATATAGCAGATCCGTAGAAGTGCAAAAGAATCTTCCTATACTTGTCCATGCAGTCATGGGTATACTCAGCAAGAGAAGCACCTAGATTAAAGGTCAAGGTGGAGGAAATATTATAACCAATTCTAACCGACTAAGACACAAGAAACCTGCAGTTGCTGCAACCTCAGACAAGAAAAACAAAATGCTGGACGAACTCAGCAGGTCAGGCAACATATGTGGAGGGGATATACGGACTAACTGACCGAGGTCTGCTAGTCTGGGAGTCCAGAAGCCAGTTGTAGATGGGGCCCTCGGGTTCAGGAGTTCAGAGATGAGCTTATTTGGTGTAAAGGTGTTGAAAGTGTAGCTATAGTCAATTAATAATATATTACATAGGTGTTCTCTTTGTCAAGATGATCAACAACTCAATGTAATGCAAGAGAGATGGCATCTCCATAGACCTATGTTTCCTGAACTCAAATTGGGTTAGAGCCTGACCTCGGGTGCTGTCTGTGTGGAGTTTGCATGTTCTACCTGTGACTGAGTGGGTTTCCTCTGGGTGCTCCGATTTCTTCTTACGTCCCAGAGACGTGCGCGTTTGTAGGTTATATAGCTTCTGTAAATTAGTCTCTAATGTGCAGGGAGTAGATAAGAAAGTAGAACTTTATGAACAATAAACCAAATGACAATAAACTCAACTCAAACTTAACTAAACTCAACTAGTGTGAATGGTTGATCGATGGCCAGCATGGACTTGGTGGGCCAAATGGCCTGTTTTCATGCTGTATCTCTGAACCAAGCTAAAATTGCAAGGAGTCTGGGAGACTGACAAGGATGTGGATTATCACCAATCGTTCACGTTTATAAGTTCTATGAGCAGAAGTAGGCCATTCGGCCCATTCATTCTACTCCTCCATTCAATCATGGCTGATCTATCTTTCCCTCTTAACCCCATTCTCCTACTTCACCCTATAACCCCTGACAATTACTAATCAAGAATCTGCCAATCTCCGCCTTATAAATATCCTCTGACTTGGCCTCCACAGCCGTTTGTGACAATGAATTCCACAGATTCACCATCCCTTGACTAAAGAAATCCTTCTCATCTCCTTTCTAATAAAAGGTACACCCTTTTATTCTGAGGCTATTGCTTCTGGTCCTAGACTCTCCAACTAGTGGAAACATCTTCTCCACATTTATTCTATTCAGGCTTTTCACTATTCAGTAAGTTTCAATGAGGTGCCCCCTCATCCATCTAAACTCCAATGAGTATAGGCCCAGTGCTCATCATGCTGAGTGATGCTCTATCTCGTGCTTTTCAGCGTAGTACATCCAGATCCAGATCCAGACCCAGATATGCTCAAAGCACTTCAGTATGGTTGATGTTAAAGCTTCTGGGCAGTAGTCATTAAGACAGGTCACTTTACTTTTTATGGGGACAGGAATAATGGATGTTTCCATGATGTAAATGGGGACTGCAAGAAGGTGAAGATGTGAGAGTGGAAGATGTAGGTGAAGACTGTGGGTTTATTGGCTGGTGCATAATTTCAGAACCTACCAGGGACACCATCCTGGTCAGCTGCTTTCTGAGAGTTTACCCTTGCAGAAGCAGATCTGGCCTGCCACTAAGATAAATGGGAGAGAGTTAATGGGAGATGGAAGGACATGTTTTAGTGGAACCTGGTCAAAGCAGTTGTAAAAGGCATGAGCTCATCTGGTCGAGATGCGTTGTTGCCAGAGATGGCCCCCGACTTCAGCTGATATTCCATGGCTGATGGCAGAATTATCAATGTTTACTCTATTCCAGTAAGGAAGAGACAGAAAAAAGGAGCCATTAGATCAGTTGGCCCATCTTTCATTGGAAAAATCTTGGAATCCATCATCAAGGTGGTAATAGTAAGAAATGTAGAAAATCATAAAATCATCAAAAGAGTCAACATGGTTTTATGACAGGGAAGTAGTGTTTGACAAATATTTTTGAGATCTTTGAAGGAATAGACATGCAGTGTGTATTTAGTGTGTTGGGATTTCCAATAAACATTTGATTAGGTGCTACATAAAATACATCTGCATATGATAAGAGTACACACGGAGTAATATATTTGCATGGATAGTGGATGAGCTCATGCTAACTAAATAGAAACAGCGAATCAGGAAATGTTAGTCAATCTTGGATTGCCCACAAATGCGATACCACAGGATTCAGTGCTGAGACATCCAATTATTTACAATCTATTGTGATGTCTTGATGAAGGGACTGAGCATGCTGTCGCTAAATTTGATACAAACATAGATGGACAAGCAATAAAAACGGAAAATGCTGGGAAAACTGAGTGGGTCGGACCCATCTCTGGAATGAGATACAGTCAACGTTACCCATCAGAACTGAAAAAGGGAAAAATAAATGAGTCCAGGTGGCAAAGAAGATTCAATAGGGTAATTGGAGACATATAGGGGATTTCCCTGAAAGAGTGAAAAAATAAGCAGTTAAGGAGCAGTGAAGCTTCTTTGTGATGTGTTGCCAATGTTGTCTGGTATATATGAAATTGCATGGTTTACACTGGTTTACTGGGACAGGCACACCAGCCTGGGAGGCAACATTTAGTAAATCCTTATACAAACTGGAAGAAAGTGTGAAATATCTAAAGATGGGGAATGGAATATTGAGTTCCACAGGCTGCAACGTGGTCCAGGGGAAAGATGAGCTGCTGTTGTTTGAACTCGTTGGGCCTCATTGCAACAGTTCAGGAGAAGAAACAGGCAATGAGATCACAGTGGGAGTGGGGTGGTGAATTAAAGTCTTGCGAGGAAGACTCAAACAGCCTATAAAAGGAATCTGGATAGATTTAGTAGTGGGCAGTAGGTTGGCAGATGGAGTATAATGGGGGAAGGTGCGAGGTTACTCACTTGGGAATAAAAATAATCGAATTATTTATTTAATGAGGGAGGCAACTGAACATTGTGGTGCAAAGGGAACTGGAGATTCCAGTGTGTAAAAGTTTAAATATCATTATGCAGATTCAGCATGTAATTAGGGAGAGTATTGGAATGTTGGTTCATATAGCAAGGGTATAAAAGTTGGGAAATTTGATTACAGTTTTACAGGGTGCTCATGAGACTGTGCCTGGGTGCTGAATACATTTTGATCTATGTATTTAGGGAAGGACATGCTTCCAAAAGAGGCAGTGAAGCGCAGGTTTGTTTGCCTAGTTCCCAGGATGAAGAGTTTGATGTTTGAAGCAGTTTAGGCCAATACTATTTGGAGTACAGAAGGAGAGGTGACCTTATGGAAGTATTCAAGATTAAACGGGGTGGATTCTGAGAAGATGTTTTCTCCTGGGGGACGGGAACTGGTATATAGAACAAGGAGTGTTGTTCTGGAATAAGGAATTGAGAAGTTACCCATTTAAGGGAATGATGAGGAAGAATTTATTCTCTTTCTTTTTATGAATCTTTGGAATTGTCGTCGAGCCACAGTCATAGAGTCTTACAGCGTGGAAACAGGCCCTTTGGCCCAACTTGCCCACACCGGCCATCATGCCCCAGCTTAACTAGTCCCACCTGCCTGCATTTAACCCATATCCCTCCAAACCTGTCCTATCCATGATCTATGAAAGCAGAATATTTGTATATATCAAGGATAGAGTCTGGCAGATATTTGAACTACGGGGGCTCTAGGGATTATAGGGAAAGAGTGGGAATGTAGTGTTGGGGCCAAGATTGAATAATCTATGATGTTTTGAATGGTGGCCAAGGTTGAAGGGTAGTGTTGCTGCTTTACTGCACCAGAGACCCTGGTTCCATCCTGGCTGCGGGTGCTGCCCGTTCAGAGTTTGTGCATTCTCCCTGTGTCCGCATGGGTTTTCTCTGGGTGCCCCGATTTGCTCTCATACTCCAAAGACATACAGGCTTAGACATACAGAAATTGACTTCAGTAAAAGTGTGTAGGATAATGCTAGTTTACGGGATGATCGCTGGTCGACATGGACTCAGTGGGCCGAAGGGCCTGTTTCCGCGCTGTATCTCTAAATTCTAAATTCTAAAGTATAACTGAGCCGAATCTCAGTCATAATTTGCTGGACACAGACCTGCGATCCTGTGTGCTGTTGCAGTCAGCTGTAATGTACCTTGGTTTGCTAAATCATCCACTTGAAACTGAAGGTTAATAAAGTGTTAGATGCCTGCTGTGCAAGGATGCATGGTGAAATATAGTGCCATGAATAGAAACTGTAATATAATACACTACATTCACAGCCGTTGATCAGCTACCTTAGAGGTTACTGACCACTTAATCTGCTTTTTTAAAAGGTGGCGCTGAGACCAAGACCGCCAACATAGCAGAACTGGGTCAGAACAGAAACACAATCATTAAATCCTAGGTGTGGAATGTCAGGGCCCCATACTGGAAAAAAATCTCTCAACTTTGGCTTGCTTTGTAAGTGGGTTGCTTTTAAAACAAGCTTACTTGTTTATCAGGACAGGCCTCCAACGAAATCTGATCAAGAGCAAAGCTGTTTTCAGTACACGTTTTCTAGGGTTGTTATTGAGACCACTTCAAAGCTTGCCACTCAGGGGACTATGCTCATGGTCCACGGGGCAGCAACGATCCCTGCCCTCTGGTATGCTTTGGAAACAAGGACCTAAAGCAGACCACTGCCAATTTTCAGTAGTCAAAATCATTCAATTCTTCCTTCCATATGAATGGGATTGGTCAGATTGCAGTTGCAATATCATTGGACTTTAGACTTTAGAGATACCCTTCAGAAACAGGCCCTTTGGCCCACTAAGTCTGCACCGCCCCAGCGATCACCCTATAGCCTACAAACCTGAACATCTTTGGAATGTGAGAGGAAACCTGGGCACCTGGAGTAAACCCATGTGGTCACTGGGAAAACATCAAGTCAAGTCAAGTCAAGTCAAGTCAAGTCAAGTCAAGTTTATTTGTCACATACACATACGAAACGTGCAGTAAAAACGTAACAAACTCTGTACAGACCACACCCGTAGTTAGGATCAAACCCGGGTCTCTGGCGCAGCAAGGCAGCAACTCTACCGCTAGAGCACTGTGCCGCCCATTATGGCTGACTATGTAAAATTCTCCAAATTCACTGGCAGGATAAGTGAACCAAAATCAGTATCTTCTATCAGGCCGGTGTCCCAGTTCCAATTCTGCTCAGCCATCTCTGAGGCGTTTGCTTGCATGCCTGACGACAGATTCCTGAAAGAAGCACTATTCCCTGAGCTTCTCCATGGCAGGAGGGTAAAATGTAGCAAGGGAAAACACTTAAAGGACATCTTCCTTGAAGAAATATAACATCTAAGTCAACTCCTAGAAATTCCTGGACCGTGACTGCTCAAAGTGGAGAATGAGCACAAATATACAGGGAAATGAGTAGGGGAAATGGGATGAAAGAGATTAGTCTCCTAGAAACAGGCATGGATCCCATGGGCCGAATGACTTTCTTCTTTGTCATTATAAGGTAGGAATCTGGGCATGCACTGAGGATCTCACAATTCTTTGAAGGAAGCACATGGACGCCAAATGACAACATGGAAGGAGTATAGAATCCCCCAAAGTATCCACCTTGCCACTCAGCTCTATCGGTCAGTGGATCACAGATAGAACTCCTCAGGCATCTAGACACCCATGGAACTAGATGGTAGTTGGTTACTCTTGACGTTGAGGGACTTGCTAAAGATGAAGGATGCTCGTGCTCATTTTCCTCAACATCATTTGACCACATTTTACTTCTAATTGTTTCTCAAAGAGAAATTAACAATTAAGACTCTTACTGTAAGATAGACATAAACCCCTGGAGTAGCAGCGGGTCAGTCAGCATCTCTGAAGAAAATGGATGGCTGACATTTTGGGTTGGGACCCTTCTTGAGACTGAAATTAGGGGTTGGGGGTGAAGAACTGGAGGCGAGAAAAGACCAGGACCAATCAAAGCCAGCGAGTTTCACCCAGAGAAAATGATACCCTTCATTTTTAACCTTGTAACCTCAATTATGAAAATGAAAAAAGAAAAGAAAAAAGAAAAGACGAAAGAGAAAAAGTAGAATGTGAAAAGATATGTCTTAGAATAAAGGGGAGGCCATTTAAGACTGAGGTGAGGAAAAAAAATTCACCCAGAGAGTTGTGAATTTATGGAATTCCCTGCCACAGAGGGCAGTGGAGGCCAAATCAGCGGATGGATTTAAGAGAGAATTAGATAGAGCTCTAGGGGCTTGTGGAGTCAAGGGATATGGGGAGAAGGCAGGCACAGGTTATTTATAGGGGACAATCAGCCATGATCCCAATGAATGGAGGTGCTGGCTCGAAGGGCTGAATGGCCTCCTCCTGCACCTATTTTCTATGTTGCAATGTTTCTATGTTCCTATGTAAGCCCATTGTTGGCTGGTGAAGATGTGCTTGCAATAGGGAAACAATGTGGAGAACTGTGAACCTGCTAAAATAATTAGGGTGGAGGAAGGGGTAAGTAGAATTGGCTTAAAATAAGAGAATTCAATGGTCCTGGACTTTTCTTGCCTTCAGGTCTTCACCCCCCCCCCCCCCCCCCCCCCCCCACCACAACCCCATACTTCCATACTTTCAGAATTATCCCAACCTGAAACATCACCCACCCTTTTTCTCCAGAGATGCTGCTTGACCCGTTGAGTTACTCCAGCACTTTGTGCCTATCTGTGGTATAAACCAGCATCTGCAATTCCTTGTTTCTACGAGGCTCTTACTGTTGTTCGTTTGTACAATGGTATTCCAGATATTAAAAAATTAAAACATTGTCATTATAACCATATAACCATATAACAATTACAGCACGGAAACAGGCCATCTCAGCCCTTCTAGTCTGTGCCGAACACTTACTCTCACCTAGTCCCATCTACCTACACTCAGACCATAACCCTCCAAAGTTTCAATTCCCATACCGGGAGTCGAACCCGGGCCGCCTGGGTGAAAACCAGGAATCCTAACCGCTAGACCATATGGGAGATTGACCCGTTATATGTTTCTGTTCGACACAACACATACTTCATAGGCACCATATGGCCCTAAACACCCTAAAGACCCTTGGTTGTTTTTTTAAGCCTATATTAGTGGTATATAATGAGTAAACAAAGGTAAAAATCCACTTTTAAACACTTGTACATCAGATCTATGGGGAGAAGGTAGGAAGATGGGATTAGGAGATAGAGATCAGCTATGATTGAATGGCGGAGGAGACTCGGTGGGTCGAATGGCCTAATTCTATGCCTATTACGTGTTAACGTGTACGTGATCTCTACTATAAATTAAAACCACAATTAGAAGTAAGATTTTAAATAACAGTTCTTAAAACCTAAGCATTTCATTATATCATTGATGGAAACATAATGTGCAATTACATTTATAAATCACTTATTTTATTTTAAACTCCTTCCTAAATGTCCTTATTTGATAGTTTGAAAGGATGGGGCCTTTTTTGGGAAATGGCCCTCTTGAAACCTACAAGGTGAATGTAGTTTTAACTTCTTCTTTTCAATTCCCAATTGAACAGCACAATTCAGAGGCATCTCTTGCAGAAGAATGGGAACATGGTAGCGTTGAATGGAGAGAGAGCATTATTAGGTAGCCAGCTGCGGAGAACTGATATCCACATTCAGCAGTGCTGGCTCGAAGGGCCGATTGGCCTACTCCTGCACCTATTGTCTATTGTCATTCTTAACCATAGTGATATTGAGGGAATGGTGAATGAAAGGTGATACTGGAGTAGGATGAACACCAATTTCTTCTTTCAGAATGCTGTGAATCTTTGGAACTTTCAAGCCCAGGAGTGCTGGATGTTGAGTATGTTGAACGTTGAAATAAATAGATTCATGGACTGCAGAAGAAAAAAAGATTAATGGGGATTAACAGTAAAGTGGAGATGAGGCTAAAGGGGCTGTCCCACTGCGGCGACTTAATCCGCGAGTTCAGAATAGTTTGCCCTCGACTCATACTCGCAGCATGGTCAACACGAGGTCCTAGGAGGTCTTTGTAACTCTCCTTCGTGCTCGAGAGTAGTTCCCAGCGTACTCGAGGCCTCAGCTAGGTCGCGGCGTATTTTTCAACATGCTGAAAAATGCCCGCGAGTAAAAAAAGGTCGCCATGGAAAAAATCGATAATTTTCTTACTGTTGGGTTTAGTCGAAGTGGGTCAGCATGTTATTCATAGGTAATCAAGCGTAGTCGAAGGCAATTGAAGGTAGTCGAAGGTTGTCGTAGATAGTCTTCAACATAGTCGAAGGAAGGTCGAAGAAGATCGAAAGAGGTCGTCTTCGCTCTCCACTATTCGGTGTCCAATTTTCCCGAAGCTAGTCTTCAACATAGTCGAAGGAGGTTGAAGGAGGTCTTCAACATGACACTTTTTCAAACTCTCCTAAACTCTTCTAAAGTTGCCAATTAGGTCGCCTCAGTAAGACAGGCCTTTAAAAGTCAGATCACCCGTGACTTGCTGAATGGCAGAATAGTCTTGAGGCAATATCTGCCACACTCAACTCCCCTCTCCTGCATTCACATATCCTTATGAACGTTACTGCTGTTAATGGAGATATAGATAAAAGGTAAAAAAATTGGTATTCTTGAGATGATGCTATTGAAATAGATACATATTTGTTAACCATCACTATAACGAAAGAAATAAAGATCTTGAAATTATACTGTAAACATTTTAACATTTTAGATTTCTTTTGACTTTTTAAATTAAAATGAATGTCATGCCCCTGTCCCACTTAGGAAACCTGAACGGAAACCTCTGGAGACTTTGCGTCCCACCCAAGGTTTCCGTGTGGTTCCCGGAGGTTGCAGGTGGTTGCCGGAGGTTGCAGGTAGTGGAAACAGGAAGGGAGACTGACAAAAACCTCCGGGAACCGCACGGAAAATATTATTAATGGCAGTCCTTTGCCTGTTTTTTGAAAAGTTCAAAAAGAACAAGAAAATAGACAAGATGTACACAGTTTCAAAGGGTGTGCATGAACAGAGGGCTGGATATGCACATACATGTATCCTTGAAAGTGGAAGATGATTTTGAGAGAGGGGTGTGAGTAAATCAAATGGAATGCTGTGTCGAGGCATTAAGTACAAGAACAAGCAGGTTACTCAGACTGCAAATAGAATATCGTGTCCAATTCTGGTCACCACATGTTAGGGAAGATGTCAGAGCCCTAGTGAGAGTGCAGAAAGGATTTTATGAGAATGGTTCCAGAGATGAGGGGTTTCAGCTATACATGTAGACAGGTAAACTTGGAGTTGTTCTCCTTGGAGAAAAGAAAGGAAATGTGCGCATGAGAATGGCTTGTTTCGATTGAATCAATATTAGTAAACTGTTTCTATCAGAAAATGGTTATTTTTCTTGCGTTTGAGGCAGCAAAAGTCTGCAGCACGGTGATGCCATCCGGTTCGACATCCGTAGGTGCCCGCCCTAAAAAGGGCGCATGCTCCGGGTTGGCGCCAAACCGCGGCGCTGCTGCTGTCTCAGTTTGTTGTCGTTCACCTGAGTGAGGTCAGTTGACAGGGCTCACCACGGGGAGGTCGACAACATGAGCCCCAGATAATGGTTGATAAACCAAGGGCACAGATTTACATTTTGGGCAAAAGGTATAAGGAGAATATGAGGATTCTTTGATCTAGTTTTTTAATCATATTTATCATATTTATCTAGATCATATTTGAATAGTTATGGCCTGGCAATCACTACTTTATTGATCATAAAAACAGAATCAATTTGGTTTTCTGAAGTGGATTGTAGTCATAGAGCATGGCCAAGTTGTCCCTAGGGGTGGCACAGTGGAGTAGCAGTAAAGTTGCTGCCTTACAGCGCCAGAGACCCAGGTTCCACCCTGACTATGGGCACTGTCTGTACAGAGTTTGTACCCTCTCCCTGTGACCGCATGGACTTTCTCCCAGTGCTCCCGTTTTCATCTCACACTCTCACACTTGTAGGTTTGTAGGTTAATTGGCTTCTGTATATTGTCCCTAGGACAAATATACGGGTGATCGCTAGTCAGCGATGGGCTTAATAGTATATTTCCACAATGTATCTCCAAACTGAACTAATCCAAGACGCCCCATCTACTCCAATACCACCAGCCTGTGTTTGGCCTATACCCCTCTAAACCTGTCCTATCCATGTACCTGTGCAAAGTCTTTCAAATGTTGTTATAGTACCTGGTTCAATTACCTGTTTTGGTAGCTTGTTTCATAGAGCTACCACCCTCTGTGTGAAAAAGTTGCCCCTTGGTTTTCCTATTAAATCTTTCCCATATCACCTTAAACCCATGTCCTCAAGTCCTTAATTCCCTTACTCTGGGTAAAAGCTCTGTGCATTCACCCTATCTATTCCCCTACCAGCGGACTGGGAGAAATTCAGAGTCCAGCAGAGGAGGACAAAGGGTTTAATTAGGAAAGGGAAAATAGATTATGAAAGAAAACTGGCAGGGAACATAAAAACTGACTGCAAACGTTTTTGTAGATATGTGAAGAGAAAAAGATTAGTTAAAACAAATGTAGGTCCATTGCAGTCAGAAACGGGTGAATTGATCATGGGGGACAAGGACATGGCAGACCAATTGAATAACTACTTTGGTTCTGTCTTCACTAAAGAAGACTTAATTAATCTGCTGGAAATAGCAGGGGACCGGGGGTCAAGTGAGATGGAGGAACTCAGTGAAATCCAGGTTAGTCGGGAAGTGGTGTTAGGTAAATTGAATGGATTAAAGGCCGATAAATCCTCAGGGCCAGATAGGCTGCATCCCAGAGTACTTAAGGAAGTAGCCCCAGAAATAGTGGATGCATTAGTGATAATTTTTCAAAACTCTTTAGATTCTGTAGTAGTTCCTGAGGATTGGAGGGTAGCTAATGTAACCCCACTTTTTAAAAAGGGAGGGAGAGAGAAAACGGGGAATTACAGACCAGTTAAGGGAGAACCAGTGGATGTGTTATATCTGGACTTTCAGAAGGCTTTTGGCAAGGTCCCACATAAGAGATTAGTATACAAACTTAAAGCACACGTTATTGG
Organism: Leucoraja erinaceus; assembly: GCF_028641065.1. Classification (NCBI taxonomy): domain Eukaryota; kingdom Metazoa; phylum Chordata; class Chondrichthyes; order Rajiformes; family Rajidae; genus Leucoraja; species Leucoraja erinaceus. The sequence continues at coordinate 10,550,122 of NC_073382.1, forward strand.
GGGTTCAGTATTGATGTGGATAGAGAACTGGCTGGCAAACAGGAAGCAAAGAGTAGGAGTTAACGGGTCCTTTTCAGAATGGCAAGCAGTGACTAGTGGGGTACCGCAAGGCTCAGTGCTGGGACCCCATCTATTTACAATATATATTAATGATTTGGACGAGGGAATTGAATGCAACATCTCCAAGTTTGCAGATGACACGAAGCTGGGGGGCAGTGTTAGCTGTGAGGAGGATGCTAGGAGGCTGCAAGATGACTTGGATAGGCTGGGTGAGTGGGCAAATGCATGGCAGATGCAGTATAATGTGGATAAATGTGAGGTTATCCATATTGGTGGCAAAAACAGGAAAGTAGACTATTATCTGGTCGATTAGGAAAAGGGGAGATGCAACGAGACCTGGGTGTCTTGGTACACCAGTCATTGAAAGTAGGCATGCAGGTGCAGCAGGCAGTGAAGAAAGTGAATGGTATGTTAGCATTCATAGCAAAAGGATTTGAGTATAGGGGCAGGGAGGTTCTACTGCAGTTGTACAGTGTCTTGGTGAGACCACACCTGGAGTATAGCGTACAGTTTTGGTCTCCTAATCTGAGGAAGGACATTCTTGGCATAGAGGGAGTACAGAGAGGGTTCACCAGACTGATTCCTGAGATGTCAGGACTTTCATATGAAGAAAGTTTATCTGGATAGACTCTCGGCTTGTACTCGTTAGAATTTAGAAGATTGAGGGGGGTTCTTATAGAAACTTACAACATTCTTAAGGGGTTAGACAGGCTAGATGCAGGAAGATTGTTCCCGATGTTGGGGAAGCCCAGAACAAGGGGGTCACAGTTTAAGGATAGAGGGGAAATCTTTTAGGACAGAGATGAGAAAAACATTTTTTACACAGAGAATGGTGAATCTCTGGAATTCTCTGCCACAGAATGTAGTTGAGGCCAGTTCATTGGCTATATTTAAGAGGGAGCTAGATGTGGCCCTTGTGGCTAGAGGGATCAGGGGGTATGGCGAGAAGGCAGGTACAGGATACTGAGTTGGATGATCAGCCATGATCATATTGAATGACGGTGCAGGCTCGAAGGCCCGAATGGCCTAATCCTGCACCTATTTTCTATGTCTATGTCTAAGACTTCAGAGGGAGTAATTTGCTGTGCTCTGGAGAAAGATGGAAGGAATGGGGCAGACAGTTTTGCTTCACTGTCAGCAGGCCTATGATCGATGGACCGAATGAACTCTTTGTGTGATGTAAATTGTCCTGTGAAATGACAGTTCTATATCCATGGGTTTAATATACTCAGTAATAACCAAACCCATTTGCATTGTCACAAACGTAACAGTTCTTATCCATAAATGCAATTAGGCAATCTAAAGAAGGGTGTCGACCCGAAACATCACCCATATCCTCTCTCCAGAGATGCTGCCTGATCCACTAAGTTACCCCAGCATTTGGTATCTACCTTTAATACAATCAGACAACATTACAATCCGTGTGAAGAAGGGTTTCGGCCCGAAACGTTGCATATTTCCTTCGCTACATAGAAACATAGAAACATAGAAATTAGGTGCAGGAGTAGGCCATTCGGCCCTTCAAGCCTGCACCGCCATTCAATATGATCATGGCTGATCATCCAACTCAGTATCCCGTACCTGCCTTCTCTCCATACCCCCTGATCCCCTTAGCCACAAGGGCCACATCTAACTCCCTCTTAAATATAGCCAATGAACTGGCCTCAACTACCCTCTGTGGCAGAGAGTTCCAGAGATTCACCACTCTCTGTGTGAAAAAAGTTCTTCACATCTCGGTTTTAAAGGATTTCCCCCTTATCCTTAAGCTGTGACCCCTTGTCCTGAACTTCCCTAACATCGGGAACAATCTTCCTGCATCTAGCCTGTCCAACCCCTTAAGAATTTTTTAAGTTTCTATAAGATCCCCTCTCAATCTTCTAAATTCTAGAGAGTATAAACCAAGTCTATCCAGTCTTTCTTCATATGAAAGTCCTGACATCCCAGGAATCAGTCTGGTGAACCGTCTCTGCACTCCCTCTATGGCAATAATGTCCTTCCTCAGATTTGGAGACCAAAACTGTACGCAATACTCCAGGTGTGGTCTCACCAAGACCCTGTACAACTGCAGTAGAAACTGGGTGTTGGATGCTGCTGCACCCGCTGAGTTTCTCCAGCTTTTTTGCCTACCTACCAAACTCATTACAATTATTTGATCAAATGATAATTTAAGAATGACAGGTTTATTAATACAGATGAACTTGAGTTTGCCATGGAAAATATATATTTAAATAAAGGTGCCTAATTCCATACATGACGACACCAATCAATTTATTGAAAATGACTTGAAAAAACCTAATCTGAATAATTTCCTTGTTACAATGACATGCCCTAATCGTTTTTTATGTCGGTGAGGAATAGATGGGTTCTTCATTTAAAGAAATTGATACACCCTGCTGATCACTTTTGCCTGAGCAAATGAGCACAATTAGAAAGTCTTAATTGAATGGTCACAAGAGTCACGAGTGTTTTATTGTCATATGTCCCAAAAAGAACAATGAAATTCTTACTTGCAGCAGCACAACAGATATGTAAACTTGGTACTCTAGCCATGATTGAATGATGGAGTAGACTTGATTGGCCAAACAGCCTAATTACGCTCTCAGAACTTATGAACTATTATATATATATGAACTATATATGATATATTATATATATATATATTTTTTATTAACTTCTGAACTATATATAACTCCATATTATGCATATGAATAAATACACACACACACACACACACACACACACACACACACACACACACACACACACACACACACACACACACACACACACACACACACACACACACACACACACACACACACACACACACACATATATATATAGAGAGAGAGGGAGTGAGAGAAATATAAAACAATAATAGTGCAAAAACCATGCTTCCAAATATGTGCAGTATGGAGCACAATTGTTGGAAACATAGTACATTATTTCAGTTATGTTGGAGTAGGTTGTGTGGCTTGGGGGATGATTTAATGAGTGAAACTGGTTTTAGTATGGCACAATTTATTAATGAAATCAAATTTATGCAGATGTAATTTTGTTAAAATTATGAATTTCATGCCAGTTTCTTCTTAATTGGCAGATAATAATTATGTGATTCAGCTAAATCTCTGTGACTGTAAATTTGGATGATTCCTGCTCTCTCATCAGTGGGAAGGCCGTGTTGGGGATTATTGTCCCTTTATTGAACCTCATGAATCTGTTGAGAAAGAGGTCAGTTGACAATGAGTCAGTTGCAGCATATGACCTTTGCATGGTTTTAAAGCTTTAACCCCAGTTTTAATAACATTTCCATTGATACCATTTTAATTTCTCAATATCTCACATCAAATCTCATAACTGCATGTGATTACCAATTTGCATGCAATGTGTTTGAGCTAAACCTGGCCTCATTTAATACTCAACAGGAAGGAATAAAGAAACTCTTATTCCTGCAGGTTCCAAAGGGTGGGAATGTTGGAAGGGCAGGTTTGGAGCAGTGCAGATATTTTTCGGACAAACTTGGTAATGCTGAAATATTTTCCATTTGTCAAAACGCAAATGGGATGGGGCAGGTTCTCCACATCAACAGGGAAATCTGAGGTAATTCACAGGCACCAAGGGATGCCCATTTAATGACCCTCTAAACTTATCAGTGGAACTCTTGATGTGATTGCTGCCTAAAATCTTCCTGATCATCTCAAATAGAAGATAAAGGATCCTGGTAATGTCTGATGCCTTTTCTGAGACCCCATTAATCCATGGATGTAGCAATTGTTTGGGTCCTTGATGGGTTCTTCATTATTGTGATGACACGGCATTCGAGGTTGGAGAATATGATTTGCTCTAATTGCTGTGATAGATGAACTTCCAGCTATAACAGGACCAGTGGTAGAGTTGCTGCCTTACAGTGCCAGAGACAGGTTCAATCCTGACTACTTGCACTGTCTGTATGGAGTTTGTACATTCTCCCGGTGACCACCGGGTTTTCTCCGGGTGCTCTGGTTTCCTCCCATACACTCCAAAGACGTACAAGTTTGTAGGCTGATTGGCTTGGTAAAATGGTAAATAGCCCCTAGTGTGTGTCCCTAGTGTGCAGGGATTGCTGGTTGGCTCGGATTTGGTGGACCAAAGGACCTGTTTCTGTGCTGTATCTCGAAACTCAACTAAACAAAATCACTTGTGCTGCCCATTTCTTGGACAAGCTTTACTCATCTTGTGACATTATAAAAAGATTTTTAGCAATGGTAAAATGGCATAGTGCATGCAAAAATTGATAGCTTACATCAGGTAATGTGATACTTAATCAAGTCCTTGCCCGGGGATCTGGGAGAAGATGATGCCATAAATGATCTCATGAACTAGGAATATCCAACACTAATGCAAACTTTGCAACGCTACCACAATAATCCCAAAGCCTAAGAAAACCCATAAATTTAAATGACATGATTGATAATGCTGACCTAACACTTGAGAGTTTAGAAACTGTAATTAAGGGCATTCTGATGTTTGGATATAGGAAGAGCTTGCATTCATTATATAACATTGTCATTAATGTCTGAGTTCAATGGTTTGCTGAGGCAGAGTGGGATTAATAAATATTTAGTCTAGTCTTAAATTCAATTATACATTTCTTTGTGAACTCAGACAAAACCAACCCACCAACCTTGAACCAATTTTTAAATTCCAATGATGCACATCACTCTTTTGGACCTTAGCAGGGAATTGGTGACTTACTGTGAACTGCATTAGGTACTTCTAATTAGACATGATTTTTAATTAGCTATTACTGATTGCATCTCTGAATTTTTCTATGAAATATCTTGATTCAAATTTATATGTGTGAATAAGGGACGCTGTCAAGTTCCCACCAGCCTAAATGAAAAAGCAAGATTTCCTGTTTGAAATGGTTCTGCACTCTGCTTGTGGAAAGCAGCGGAGTGTAAATAATCAAGTGTCAGAACATTGCTGGATCAGAGCCATTTCCCATTGATTAGTGAACACAATGGTGAAGGTTTACAACATTGGCAATGCTGTTAAAATCAGAGTGGGTCAGCAATTCAATTGTAAAGGCCTCACAGCCTTTTTAATATTACCCACATTGGTTTGGATGACCATTTGCTTCTGGTAACATAATGTTTAAATATTATATTTCTGGACCTGACATTTTAAACGCATTCAGATTAAGTCACATATGAGGAAAGATTGAAAAGACTAGGCTTGTATTCACTGGAGTTTAGAAGGATGAGGTAGGATCTTATAGAAACATATAAAATTATAAAAGGACTGGACAAGCTAGATGCAGGAGGAATGTTCCCAATGTTGGGCGAGTCCAGAACCAGGGGCCACAGTCTTAGAAGAAAGGGGAGGTCATTTAAGACTGAGGTGAGAAAAAACGTTTTCACCCAGAGATTTGTGAGTTTATGGAATTCCCTGCCACAGAGGGCGGTGGAGGCCAAGTCACTGGATGGATTTAAGAGAGAGTTAGATAGAGCTCTAGGGGCTAGTGGAGTCAAGGGATATGGGGTGAAGGCAGGCATGGGTTATTGATAGGGGACGACCAGCCATGATCACAATGAATAGCGGTGCTGGCTCGAAGGGCCGAATGGCCTCCTTCTGCACCTATTTTCTATGTTTCTATATTCCATAGAAAGAAAAGTTCCATTACCTTTAAGATACACTTGTCTGTTAATTATGTACACCAATATAGACAGGATTTGTTAAAATTTATGCCAGCATTTTTGCTTTGCCAAGGTAATAAAAACTGATATTAAACAAGTGTCCTACAGACTTATAGTTTAATTTCTTGCATTTCTTTTTATCTTCCTATTTATGAAGCTTTTAATCATCATAAGTTATAAGGCTTTCTCCATACTTTTGCTATGCTGCATATCAAATTGGTTCCAGTATATTCATAAAATAATAAAATCCCAAATTTTCTTGTCCTTAGGGCCATTGCCAGTGCACCACAATTAACCTAAAACGAAAATGTAAGCCAAAAGTTAGTTTCTCATTGTTTTCTTTCACGCCTTTCAATTACCAAACCAGTTGCCTTTCCTCCAATTTTATTTATCTCTCTACTGCAGGAGAACAGTGTTTGTTCACATATGCAAAAGGATCTGGATTGGCATTGTGGCGTTGCTAATTGTGATATGCAAAGACTGTGTGAGTACTGTAAACAGGACAGTAATGCAAAAGCACTATGATTATCAAATCTTTTTAATATGAGTACATCTGTTTTCGGATTTGTCTGCCTTTTATGACTGTTTCTCCCCAGTGCAATTTTAGTGTAATGGTTCAGTAGAAGTGCAATTTTATTAAGTTACAAACATTCTTTCAATAGTGCAAGCCTTTGTTTCACACTGTCAAACAGAAGTGGTTCTTTTATTTCCTCCGAGACTCTAAATTACTTTTAAGATTAGCAGGACTGTAAGTCACAGTGGGAGTTTGTGACCCTACTTGCATTGGTTTATTTCCATTGTGGTTTGTAATTACATTGGCAAAGTTTTTCTCGCTTTGGAAGAGATATGTGGGAGGGGATGTACATAATTCTAAGTCTGCCACGATCTCAGTCAATCGATGAACAGACCCAAAGGGTTATGTTTCCATGACGTAGCAAATCATGGGACATCTGGGTCCTGATGCCTGATGCCTGATGCAAGAGTCTCAACACTCTGAGAAAGCAGCAAGAACAAGGGTGGCACAGTGGAGCAGCGGTAGAGTTTAGCCTTACAGCGCCAGAGACCTGGGTTCAATCCTGAGCCTGGATACCTTCTACGTTCTCCCCGTGAACTGCGTGGGGTTTCTCCTGGAGCTCCAGCTTCCAAAGACGTACAGGTTTGTAGGCCAATTGGTTAAATTGTAAATTGGCTGTGTTGTGTCGCATAGTGCTAGTGTACGGGGATCGTTGGGCAGCGCGGACTCCGTGAGCCGAAGCATGTGTTTCCACGCTGTATCGCTAAACGACATGCTGCAGCACTGTGGTGCAGATAAGGTCTGTGCTCCCCACTTCCAGATATCTGGACAAGCCACAGTAGTTGACCAGCATCACCAGCCATCGCCAAACTAGCAGATGAAACGCTCCTGTTGTGATGCTCACTGCCAGACATGAATGATTGGATCCGTTTGGTTTCCGGCATGGGGGGCACCAGTAACAAAGGGGGACCACAAATGGAATGTGTTAAAAATGGACTGTGATAAAATGGGACACGTGTAGCTTTGTCAGCGTCCTTTATGTGGCGACTCTTTGCATACCTTGGGTGTGCAAAACAAAGTATATCGCTGTGACTTGTCTCATGTTACAATAAAGTATCATTCATTAAGGGAATGAAGTTTAGGGGTAACATGAGGGGGAACTTCTTTACTCAGAGAGTGGTAGCTGTGTGGAATGAGCTTCCAATGAAGGTGGTGGAGGCAGGATCGTTTTTATCATTTAAAAATAAATTGGATAGTAATATGGATGGGAAGGGAATGGAGGGTTATGGTCTGAGCGCAGGTGTATGGGACTAGGGGAGATTATGTGTTTGGCACGGACTAGAAGGGTCGAGATGGCCTGTTTCCGTGCTGTAATTGTTATATGGTTATATGGTTATTCATAATGTATCATTCATTCTTACACCATTTATCTCTAAGAGAGGCAAGCAAGCAACGTGTTCCTTGCTGCCTACCAATGTTACTTTACATCAGACTTTGGAACTAATGGAAAGAAGCCTGAAGAAGCTCACCCCTTGATAGCTCCTTCCTGTTGCTCATGTCCTGCTCCTTTTCCACATGTGCCCATGTTTGGAAGCCAATCAAATGCTGGTTTGAACTTGTCCCTTCCAGTTCCTCAGATGTTGATGTATGGACGTGCTTTAAACTGATGCTCTACTTTAGTTCATTACACACCTACCTTCAACCGGTGAATTACCTTGAATGAGTGGAGGGAGGCTGTGCCAGTAGGGAGCTAAAATAAAAAAACAGTCCATGTGGGTGAAGTTAGTAAGACTGTTGACAGTCGGGGTGGATATCTATCAGTTAGCACAACAACCATCCCATGTTAACAGTCACTATGTGAAGAATGCTTTGTTATGGACAAGAAGGTGATCCAGAGGTTCATGTTTACAGCTGCACACACTATTCAGAGGTGCACAAGCTGCTGTGCTTGTTAAAAATAAAACTAATATTTTTATTAAAATAGCTGGTCTTGGATGAAAAATATCTGGTGCCATTCTGATATTCCCTTTGCCGAGCTGACTAATAGAACAGAAATAAATATTTCTTGACTCAATCACATCTCTTTATTCCAAGACTACACCCCTTAGTTCTAAATAGGATGGCACGACGGCACAGCGGTAGAGTTGCAGCCTTACAGCGCCAGAAACCCGGGTTCGATCCTGACCATGGGTGCCGTGTGTGCGAAGTTTGTACGTTCTCCTTGTGACTTTGGGTTTTCTCCGGGTTCTCCAGTGTCCTCCCACACTCCAACAATGTACGGGTTTGTAGGCTAATTGGCTTCTGTAAATTGTATATTGCCCCCAGTGTATAGGATAGTGCTAGTGTACGGGATGATCGCTGGTATCGGTGGGCCGAAGGGCCTGTTTCCATGGTGTTTCTCTAAAGTCTAAAGTCTACAGATGGAGTGGTGCATTTCCAGTTTTAACATTACATTCAGTGTTTTATAACACCATTACCAATGACTAATCTTCCAAATGGAAACAGAACTTTGGAAGTATTGTGAGTCACCATTGTCGAAAACAAAACACAACAGGAATATAAGAGCTAATCCCTTGGGTTGAAGTTCTGCGTTTATTTGATTTGGAAGTGGAGGCAGAAGTTTCTTAGCAGCTGTAAAACTGATCTATAACTTACTGTGCTCAGTTTTTATTTGTAAAAGAATGAAAAATTGCACCAGATCTCTTCCCACTAGCCGCAGTAGGAAAAATCCCTGGGGAAAATGAACACGCGGATAAAATTGTGTGGGTCGGGAAATACAAAGACAAAATATCTGATGATTTCCTTCATAACACGTTGCCAGTTTTAGTATTTGAGTTATGTAAACCATAACACGATCTTCCATCAAAAATCTGGAGAAGTTTTTCAAATCTGGCATTTCTCGAGATCATGGTATGAAACAATATTGAATATGATTTTAAATATTGAAACTTTGTCTAGCTGCACACATTTCAGGAGAGAACATTGAACCAGAGCCTCCTTTGTTATGACATATGTACTTCATTGCCATCTCATTTTTCACTGAAAGCTGGTAAAAAGCAGAGCTGGTAAATTGGTCGCAATTCCATCGGGTGGCGCCACGTGTGGCAGCCTCGCCAGCAGCCGTCCGTCTTTCATCCTTTTTATTATTTTCAGCCTGTCTAAAAGTATGTTTCTGGAGGTCTTTTAGTCTTTTTTATGTGGGGGGTTGGAGGGGGACAAGGGAAAACTGTTTCCCAGTCACTAACTGGTCGAGAATGTGTCTTTTCTCCGAGCCGCATCTGCGCCGCCCCTCGCGGCTTACCATCTGGATTGGCGCGGCCTTTCCTGCCGGAGACCGGCCTGAGCTTCAGCAGCGGTGCAGCACTGAATTCTATCGCGGAGCGGGCGATGCCTGACCGGGGATCGCCGTGTGGAGCTCCGGAGTGTAGGGCCAGCTGTTTAACATCATGGAGCTGTGGTCAGCGGAGCTTCCAGCCGCGGGCGGCGCTGACTCTAACATCGCGGAGTCTTGGGACCCGTTACCGGGGGGTCACCAGTGTGGAATCTCTACCCAGCTCGGCCTGTGGGCTTCGGGAGCCGCGGTCTCCGGTAGGAAGTGGCCGATTCGGAAACTCCAAGCCGCTGAGTGCGTTCTTCCGTTCAGACGTCGGTGCTTCGATCTTCCCAGCAAGAGGGCCTGAAACATTGGGCCATTCGTAGCAGCGACTGCGGAGGGCTCAAACGCCCTGACCACGGGTGAATAATGAGGAAGATGACTGTGCCTTCCCTCACAGTGGGAATATTGATTAAATTAATTGATTTTTAAATTAATTGATTTTTAAATTTCGTTGTACATGGTTCATGTTATAATGACAATAAAGAAACTATTCTATTCTATTCTTGATTCCGCAGTGCGGGGATGTTTATGTTAAACTCTATAGTGTATTGTGTTCTTTTTTTATTCGTAAGGCTGTATAGTAACTTAAATCTCACTGTACCAATTGGTGCATGTGACAATAAACGTAACTTGAACTTGAATTTCTTCTTATCGAGTCCACACACAAGATTAGAAGTTGGTCAGCCAGAGCTGAACACACTTCTCGACATCTGTATACACTGGTGTGTGTCTAGCGCTTCCTGTGCTTCTTGTGCGTGGTGGTGGAAAGATTGGTGAAAACTGGGCCACGACATGAACGCTCTTTCCTTGACCCCAATAGGCAGGTGAAAATAGCTTTATTTTTCTGCTGTAGCAAAGTTGAAATATGCTGAATTATAATGGAAACCGATCGTGAGAGAATTTGGCATTTATTATATATAACCATATAACAATTACAGCACGGAAACAGGCCATCTCGACCCTTCTAGTCCGTGCCGAACACGTATTCTCCCCTAGTCCCATACACCTGCGTTCAGACCATAACCCTCCATACCTTTCCCGACCATATAACTATCCAATTTATTTTTAAATGATAAAAACGAACCTGCCTCAACCACCTTCACTGGAAGCTCATTCCACACAGCCACCACTCTCTGAGTAAAGAAGTTCCCCCTCATGTTACCCCTAAACTTCTGTCCCTTAATTCTCAAGTCATGTCCCCTTGTTTGAATCTTCCCTACTCTCAGTGGGAAAAGCTTTTCCACGTCAACTCTGTCTATCCCTCTCATCATTTTAAAGACCTCTATCAAGTCCCCCCTTAACCTTCTGCGCTCCAAAGAATAAAGCCCTAACTTGTTCAACCTTTCTCTGTAACTTAGTTGCTGAAACCCAGGCAACATTCTAGTAAATCTCCTCTGTACTCTCTCTATTTTGTTGACATCCTTCCTATAATTAGGCGACCAAGATTGTACACCATACTCCACAATTGGCCTCACCAATGCCTTGTACAATTTTAACATTACATCCCAACTTCTATACTCAATGCTCTGATTTATAAAGGCCAGCACACCAAAAGCTTTCTTTACCACCCTATCTACATGAGATTCCACTTTCAGGGAACTGTGCACAGTTATTCCCAGATCCCTCTGTTCACCTGCATTCTTCAATTCCCTACCATTTACCATGTACGTCCTATTTTGATTTGTCCTGCCAAGTTGTAGCACCTCACACTTATCAGCATTAAACTCCATCTGCCATCTTTCAGCCCACTCTTCCAACTGGCATAAATCTCTCTGTAGACTTTGAAAATCTACTTCATTATCCACAACCCCACCTATCTTAGTATCATCTGCATACTTACTAATCCAATTTACCACACCATCATCCAGATCATTGATGTACATGACAAACAACAGTGGATCCAACACAGATCCCTGTGGCACCCCACTAGTCACTGGCCTCCAACCTGACAAACAACCATCCACCATTACTCTCTGGCATCTCCCATTCAGCCACTGTTGAATCCATCTGTTGTTTAAATTATTGTTTAAAATGTTTCCATTTCATATATAAATAGACCCCAACAATATCGCACCACTAAAATGTCATAGAGGATTTACCCCAACATCTGCTACTCAATGATTCTTTTCTTGTCAAATACTAGCCATGTGAGGTTTTAAAGCCCTGTCCCACTGTACGAGTTCATTCAAAGAGTTCTCCCGAGTTTGCCCTGATTCGAACTCAGAGATTTACGGCAATGGCCGCTCGTCGGTACTCGGGGCTCTCGTGGCCATTTTTCAACATGTTGAAAAATCTTCACGAGTCTTCCCGAGCTTACCGCGTTTCCCGAGTACCTGCCGTTAGCGTTACGAGCCGCTAAGAGACGTCCCCGAGCTCCGACCTACCCGCTACATTCATTCTAAGTGTTTACTACGAGTTTGATTTAAAAGAAATTCTGGAGAGCACTTGAATGAACTCGTACAGTGGGACAGGGCCATTACTATGGCAACTGGACAAAATTCCAGGAGGCAATCATGACTTGGTTTTCCAACTGTAGATTCTGATATCTCCAATAGGGCTGATATTACAACTGCTTGGTGACCACTTATTCTCAAACTCGTTCAAATCTGAAGAATATACAATGTCAGAACAGGGAACATTATAAATGCTCAGTAGGTCAATGGCAGAGGTAACATGTAAGGTCAATGCCAGGTCAAGTATAGTTTATACTGTACATTTGGTTTGTGAATATGGTGATCTTTTTGTTGTGGACTTCTTCAAAGATGAATTGAAACTGCTGCTCAAAATTTTTATAATTCTTCATGTTTCCCATCCTGGAAACCCATGAGGAAATTTAATGTTGCGATGCAGAATTACTGTTTACCCATCTGAATCATGCTTTCTTTAAAATATTTAATTAAGCAAAATTCTGGAAATGGAAAAGGCTGTGTTAAATGTATCATGGAAATGTTTAATAGTCAATTCCGATACAAGGAGAATAGTGCACTGATTCATCATAGAGAAAAATATATTTGTAATTTGAGAGCACATACCCCAAAGGGTCAAGGGTGAACATTTATAAATGAAATACGATACAATACGATACGATAAACTTTATTCATACCCAGAGGGAAATGTTTGTTAATCAATTAATTATTATGTATTCAAAAATATCACACATGCAATTGAGTAAGATGACTATTAGCATTCATGAAACATAGAATTTTAAGCTTATCTCAAAAGATTTTGTGATAACTTAGTTGGAACACTATTAAGTTGTATTCTTGTCAGAATTAAAATCTTAAGGGCCTGTCCCACTTTCACGAGGTAATTCACGAGTTTTCCTCTTGAGTCAAACTCGCAGAATGTTTGTAACGAGTCTGTAGGAGTTCATAGATATATCGTAGTGGCTCTAGTTCAAGTGAGTTTATTGTCATGTGTCCCTGTATAGGACAATGAAATTCTTGCTTTGCTTCAGCACACAGAACATAGTAGGCATTTACTACAAAACAGATCAGTGTGTCCATATACCATAATATAAATATATACACACATGAATAAATAAACTGATAAAGTGCAAATAACAGATAATGGGTTATTAATAATCAGAGTTTTGTCCGAGCCAGGTTTAATAGCCTGATGGCTGTGGGGAAGTAGCTATTCCTGAACCTGGTTGTTGCAGTCTTCAGGCTCCTGTACCTTCTGCCTGAAGGTAGCAGGGAGATGAGTGTGTGGCCAGGATGGTGTGGATCTTTGATGATATTGCCAGCCTTTTTGAGGCAGCAACTGCGATAAATCCCCTCGATGGAAGGAAGGTCAGAGCCGATGATGGACTGGGCAGTGTTTACTACTTTTTGTAGTCTTTTCCTCTCCAGGGCGCTCAAATTGCCGAACCAAGCCACGATGCAACCGGTCAGTTTGCTCGCTACTGTGCACCTGTAGAAGTTAGTGAGAGTCCTCCTTGACAAACCGACTCTCCATAATCTCAGGAAGTAGAGGCGCTGATGAGTTTTCTTGATAATTGCATTAGTGTTCTCGGACTAGGAGAGATCTTCAGAGATGTGCACACCCAGGAATTTGAAGCTCTTGACCCTTTCAACCATCAACCCGTTGATATAGATGGGGCTGTGGGTCCCCCTCCTACTCCTTCCAAAGTCCACAATCAGTTCCTTGGTTTTGCTGGTGTTGAGGGTCAGGTTATTGCGCTGGCACCATATGGACAGTTGCTCGATCTCTCTTCTGTACTCTGACTCATCCCCATCAGTGATACGTCCCACAACAGTGGTGTCGTCAGCGAACTTGATGATGGAGTTCGCACTGTGACTGGCTACGCAGTCATGAGTATATAGTGAGTACAGCAGGGGGCTGAGCACGCAGCCTTGAGGTGCTCCCGTGCTGATTGTTATCGAGGCTGACACATTTCCACCAATACGAACAGACTGTGGTCTGTGAATGAGGAAGTCGAGGATCCAATTGCAGAGGGATGCGCAGAGACCCAGTTCTGCGAGTTTGGTAACCAGCTTGGAGGGGATGATTGTGTTAAATGCCGAGCTGTAATCGATGAATAACAGCCTGACATATGAGTTTTTGTTGTCCAAATGGTCCAGAGCGGAGTGGAGGGCTAGTGAGATCGCATCCACCGTTGATCTGTTGTGGCGGTAAGCGAACTGCAGTGAGTCCAGGTTTTTGTCGAGGTAGGAGTTGATTTGCTCCATGATCAACCTCTCAAAGCACTTCATCACTACCGGCGTTAGTGCCACTGGTCGATAGTCATTGAGGCACGTCACCTTACTCTTCTTGGGCACTGGTATAATTGATGCCCTCTTAAAGCAGGTGAGGACCTCAGACCTCAGAAGTGAGAGGTTGAAAATGTCCGTACAAATTCCAGCTAGTTGGTCCGCACAGGTTTTTAGAACACGACCGGGTATACCATCAGGTCCAGGTGCTTTTCGGGGGTTCACCCCTCTAAAGGATTTCCTGACGTCGGCCTCTGTGATTGAGACTGAAATACAATCACAGCGAATGGGGGCTCGGGAATACTCGCTATGCTAGCCATAGGCACTCGTGGCATCAGGTAAGTCGGAACGTTTTTTCCAGCCCGATAAAAAATATCCATGAGTAAAAAAATGGTCTGGATGAAAGAAATTGCAACTTTTTACTCGTAAGGAGGGCATCGAAATAGTCGTGGGAATTCGTAGACATACTCGTAGGAGTTCGTAGGAGTTCGTGAACATAGTTGTGGAAGGTCGTAGGAGTTCGTAATCACCACAATTTTTTTTTTAGGTCCTTTAAACTCAGCAGAGGTTTTGATATGTCGTGAAAGTGGGACAGGTCCCACAAGCATGCGACTCCATGCGGCAAACGCGACCTAAGGGGCCTGTCCCACCAGCATGCGACTCCATGCGGCAAACGCGACCTAACGTGGTCACTTGAGCCATATGGCCTCGCGGGGCCGGTTCCACTTCGATCGCTGGAGCCGTATGGAGTTGTGCAGAGCTGGTCCCGACATCATGTGGGGCTCCAGAAAAATGACCGTGTTCAAAAATTCCGCGCGGCAACGACCTGCCGGCCCGCAGCCGCCTCGATGCCGTACGTCATCCGCGAACTTCCCGCGGACTTTGCTCGAATTTCATGTCACTCACTCGACCTCCGCGCGGCCCCCGCTTCTGGTTTGGTCGCGCTTGCCGCATGCAGTTGCATGCTCATGGGACAGGCCCTTTTAGGTTGCGCTTGCCACATGGAGTCGCATGCTCATAGGACAGGCCCTTAAGTCTTTTCAAAAATGGAATTTCCTAAATTTACCTGATTTGTATAAACGACTAACAGAATCTTTTAAATTAAAAAAAAAATCCAGGATATTAACAAAGAATTTACATAACTTGTTTGCACCCAAAATGCTTTATAGATTAAAGAAAACACAGTTTAAATTGTAGAAACAAGAAATTGTAGAAGCTGGTTTACAAACGAAGACACAAAATAACACAAAGACAAAGCTGGAGTAACTCAACGGGTCAGGCAGTATCCTTAAAGAACATGGTAAGGTATTTTGGGTTAGAGCCCTTCTTCAGACTGATGAGTCAATCGGAAGAAGGATCCTGACACGAAACGTCACCTATCCAAGTTCTTCAGGGATGATGCCTGACCCACTGAGCTACTCATGAACTTTGTGTCTGACGTTTTTAATTATATTTTTTGATGTAATTAAGGAATTAGCCTCAGCTAGCTCCCACCATGGGTATTGTTATAATGTCAGCTTTTCTTTGGTGACATTCAGGGATGTGCAAATACTGTTCAGGAAATCTGGACAATTCCCTCAGTAAAACATAAAGTATCAGAGTAACTCAGTGGATCAGGCAGCATCTCATGAGGTCATGGCGAGGTGGTGTTTGGATGGGGATCCTTTTCCAGACTGATTATAGTGGGAGGGAGAAGGCTGGAAAAAAGGTGAGGGCAAGAGAAAAGCCTGACAAATAATAGGTGGAATATGGTGAGGGGGATTTGAATGGCAGCTGGCTGGAGTGACAAAGGCTTGAGGTGAAAAGGAGATACTAATCCCCTTGCACTTCTCCAGGCAGGAATTCTAGATACCTCTGATTTCACCTGTTATCAGGCAACTGAATCATCTGACCACAACTATAGAGCAGTTATGAACTATTATCTACCTCATTGGTAACCCTTGGACTATCTTTGATCGGAGTTTACTGACTTTACCTCACACTAAACGTTATTCCCTTATCATGTATCTATATACTGTAGATGGCTGGATTGTAATCATGTACTGTCTTTTCACTGTCTGGTTAGCACGCAACAAAAGCTTTTCACTGTACATCAGTACACGTGACAATAAACTAAACTGAGACAACGGGCAGGTCCAATATCTCTAACCATTCAGATTATCGTCAGTAACTACTAATAAGGCCACCTAAATTTTTTTGTACACCTCGAGTTTGTTAAGACTGATGTGGCTTGGATTTTATAGTACCCCTTGGACACGCAAGAGATCAGTAGAGGATTGTACTTCAGTTAAACAGAGTTATTATGGCAGGACGTCACGGAGGGCTAACCTGTATTACTTTCCTGTTAGGAGGAGATTAAGTGAAGGGTCCGTTAATGGGATTTGAACCCCCAATCTTCTGATTCAGAGGCAAGTACACTACTAAGTGAGGCACATCTGACAATTACAATAGGACAATGGCCCATTCAATTATAAATTTGCAACATATGCCAAGCCACTAACTGGGCTTCAGCTGACAATTAGCGGTAACGTAATGGGTTATTCAATTTTGAAAATAGCATTGTGTGGCAATCTTAACCAAATTATAAATAATGGATGGCCATGCCTCTTTTGATGAAAGTAAACCACAAATTGCCCATTAAAGTGGCCCTAAAATCTAAACTCTGCCTAAATGGAACCTGGATAATTGTTTAGCGTTGGATGTGGATTCTGTGAATGTGCAAGTATTGACCTTATGCACAATGGCATCCATTCTTCAATCCTCCCTGAACCAATAGTTCATGGGTCAGAGACCCTTGGAACCAACTGCAAGTACAAAGCGGTTCTTAACCAACAAAGTATAAACAACTGGCCAATTGTTAATGCTCTCAGCACTAGTTAACTGGACAATCAAAGAGAAGGTTCATTGTAACTGATTCTTTGTTGCTTAAAGAATTATATTTTCATTGATTACCTTCAATGAAGTCGTACAAACCGTTTTGAAGTTGGTAAGGGCTGAATTACTGATTACACTGAAAGCATGAGATTCAGTAAGGGGTTTGGAAAGAAACTTGTCAAGCTTCACAGTGCCGGGATTGTTTTATTTAAGCTTTGAAACTTCATAGCCAAATAGCATGAGAATCTTCAAAACGATGAGTCAGCTCATCTTCAATCAGCAGGCGAATCCTAAAACCTGCAAAAGGCATCCCCAGGACAGCATAGCTGGTAGAGCTGCTGCCTCACAGCGCCAGAGACCCTGGCCTCAGGTGCTGTCTGTGTGGAGTTTGCACGTTCTTCCTGTGATCGGGTTTGTTTCCTCCGGGTGTTCTGGTTCACTCTCACCTCCCAAAGACATACGGGAAAAGTATGTTGATTGGCCTCTATAAATTGCCCCTAGTGTGTAGGGAGTGAATGCAGAAGTGGGTTAACATACTACAGAACTAATGTGAACCGAAAATTTTGGAATATTCGTTTCTGTGAAACCTTTTCCATATTTTGCGCACAACTTTAGTTACTATCAAATGACACAAATTGCTGAAGTAATTGAATGGGTCAGGCAGCATCCCTGGAGAACATGGATAGGTGACTTTTTTGGGTCGAGATCCTTCCCCAGATGCTTTGTAACTATCAGCTCTGCTCAAGTTCAAGTTCAAGTTCAAGTGAGTTTATTGTCATGTGTCCCTAATAGGACAATGAAATTCTTGCTTTGCTTCAGCACACAGAACATAGTAGGCATTTACTGCAAAACAGATCAGTGTGTCCATATACCATTATTTAAATATATACACACATGAATAAATAAACTGGTAAAGTGCAAATAACAGATAATGGGTTATTTTACTTCAGAGTCACGTGAGTGACTACGTGAAGAGCCCGCTCAGCACGCATGCGCGGCATTGCGTTCAGCAGTGCAACAGCGGCCGCATCGGGAGTCAGGCGCTCCTGCTACAGGGTGAAAGGACGGACCGTCAGGTAAGTACCCTGAGGTCGGGTTTTCTTTCACAGGGAGCCTTCTGCTTTATTTCAGGCAGAGAACAAAGGCTCTTGGACAAACCTGTCCCCCGCTCGATTCCACGGAGGAGCGTTCCATCTGGGGGTGGCATAGTTTACAGCCCTATTATCGTCACTAACCCTACGTTAGTTATCCAAACAGATGCCAGTGCTCAAGGCTGGGGAGCAACTAACTCCATATCCAGCACAGGTGGTAGATGGACTAACCCGGAGTCATCATTACCACTTACACTGGGCATTAATTATTTAGAGATGTTGGGTGACTTTTATGGTTTAAAAGGATATGCATCAAATATGCATCACTTGCATGTACGGTTACAAATAGATAATACTACGGTGGTGGCCTACATTAACCATATGGGCAGCATAAAATCGTTATCATGCGTCAAGTTGGTCAACACAATTTGGCAATAGTGTGTCGAAATACATATTTGGCTATCAGCAACTTACCTGCCAGGTAAGCTAAATACAGCGGCAGACACCAGGTCACGTAAATTTAATGACAACATCGAATGGATGTTAAACCCCCAAAAATTTGCAAAAGTTATCAAGCAATATGGCACGCCAGATATCAATTTATTTGCATCAAGGCTAAATCACCAGGTACCTATGTATGTCGCTTGGGAACCAGACCCTGAGGCAGCAGCGGTAGATGCGTTCCTGCTGGATTGGGGAAATTCTTCTTCTATGCATTTCCTCCCTTCTGCCTCATCAGTCGGGTACTACGCACAATACAAATGGACTCTGCTTCAGGTATTTTGATAGTACCCGACTGGCCTACGCAGCCATGGTTCCCAAAACTCCATGACATGGTTGTTGAAACTCCGATGGTATTCCCCAGTGACCCAGAGTTATTAACACCCAGTTTCGGGCACAAGCCACCCGTGCCATGAAAAAATCAAACTCCTGGGTTGCAGATTCTGCACAATCCACTTCTGGGACTGGGATTATCATAACAAACCATCGACACCATGTCAGCATCCCTCCGAACATCCACAAGAAAACAGTACTTGTCCAGCATCAAAAAATGGGAGAAGTACTGCTTGGATACAGGGACCACCTACTCAACCGCTACAGTTACCAACGTACTGGAATTCCTGGCGAACCTTCACCACGATGAAGGACTCAGCTACAGAGCCATCAACACAGCTAGAAGTGCCCTGTCTGTCTATTTAAAACCAGCTCCAGGACAACAGGCCATGGGGTCCCACCCGCTGGTGGTCAAACTAATGAAGGGTATTTACAACTCCAACCCCCTAGACCAAGGTACACCCATACATGGGATGTCAGTGTGGTCCTGACATACCTCAGGGGATGGCCACCAGCCAGATCCCTCAACCTGGAACAATCTATGCTCAAAACACTCATGTTGATGGCACTTGTATCTGCACAGAGGGTCCAGTCACTACACCTATTGCGACTGGACAGCATGTTCACAGCTCCAGACCAGATCTCTGTCATTATTCAGGGACTGATCAAACAGAGCAGACCAGGAACACCTAATCCAGTCGTGGAATTCTGGGTTTACCCGCCAGAACCACGGTTATGTGCCATGACCCACCTACTGTCCTACATAGACACAACCAAAAATATCCAAGGGAGATGAAAAGCCTTGTGGGTCAGTCATATAAAACCTTATGGTCGGGTGACGAGCCAAATCTTTTCGAGATGGCTCAAGCAGGTGCTAAAAGCTGCTGGATAAACACTAACATGTACAAATCTCACTCCACCAGGGCAGCATCCACGTCGACGGCCAAAAGAATGGACGTGCCTATAGACCACATCCTGGCTACAGCAGGATGGTCGGGGGAAAGAACGTTCAGAACTTTTTATATAAGCCGTTGGCAAAACCTGCTTTATTTGCAGAAAAAATGTTACAGACTGCAAATATTTAATTTAAGCCCAGTGGGGAGAAATTTAATTCTTTGTTGTTATTGTTAAAAAATACCATGGTGTTTTTCTCCAAACAGATTCATTGGTTGATTACGAATACACACTTCCTCATAAAATATAGATCAAACTTCAAACTGGTAAGTTCTCATTTAATCTTACTATTAATGATCAGAGTTTTGTCCGAGCCAGGTTTAATAGCCTGATGGCTGTGGGGAAGTAGCTATTCCTGAACCTGGTTGTTGCGTAAGTTGAGCAAAAACACAAAGCCAGAGAAAAGGTGTCTGTGCGGTGATATCGGTGGTGAATTCGTTTGACAGAGAGAAGATAGGGAGCAGTCCTTGGACCTGTAATCTAATGCTACCACAGAATGTGAGTTGAACATTGTTTCTGCAATTGGAGACAAAGGAATTGAACTTCGGAAGCAGAGTACATGTGAATATTATATTATGTGTTTAGTTTTTGGCCTCAAGGATGAATTTCTACCTTGATAGTCCCACTGTGTTGGAGTCCAAGCCAGGTCTGTAAGTAAAAGCTAGTCACTAATAAATTCAATAACCAATTCCTAATAAAATTTACGCAGAGCTTGGGTAGCATGTGGAATTTGTTGCCTCAGGGACTGGTTGTGGCAAGTAACATGGATGGATTTAAGGAATGCTGGATACACATAGGAATGCGAAAGAAATGGAAGGTTATGCTGACAATGTTAGATGCAGCAGGATGGAACACCACCACAGGACTCAAGCAGTTGAACCTAATGTTTTCCTTCTGTGCTTAAATATAAAAATCTGTTTGTCATTGTCTTCAACTTAACAAACTACAGAAAAATCAATAGTCGCAATCTGCAGTAAACTGTGCGATTTGTACAATTTACATTTATTTCATTCTAGAATTTCCCAGGGAAACAGAAGATATGGCATTTTTTATGCCATGGATTACAGTGTAGTGCATAGCATAAAGGGCCTGTCCCACGAGCATGCGACTCCATGGGGCAAGTGCGACCCAGGCCTGTCCCACCAGCATGCGACTCCATGCGGCAAGCGCAACCTAACGTGGTCGCTTGAGCCGAATGGCTCGCGGGGCCGGTCCCACTTCGATCGCCGGAGCCGTATGGAGTTGTGCGGAGCTGGTCCCGAGATCGCGCAGACCTCCGAAAAACTGACCGTTCAAATATTCCGCGTGGCAAAGGCCTGCCGGCCCGCAGCCGCCTCGACGCCGTACGTACCGCCTCGACGCCGTACGTCACGCGCGAACTTCCCGAGGACTTCGCTCGAACTTCATGTCACTCAAGCGACCTCCGCGCGGCCCCCGCTTCTGGTTTGGTCGCGCTTGCCGCATGCAGTCGCTAACTCGTGGGACAGGCCATTTTAGGTCGCGCTTGCCGCGTGGAGTTGCATGCTCGTGGGACAGGCGCATAAGGCATTGCTTGTCTAATAAAAATCCTTGGTAGTAAGGTGGCATTTGAAGTGGTACACAGTAGATCAACATGTTTGTGTAGAATATAAGGTCGGGAGTGAGATGATCCATTAATTTCTCTCATTATCTCACCCTAGTGGGTCAGTGGGTCATATTAAGGCCATGGTACATTGAGAGTTGGTTAAATAACGTTTTGTATGTTTATGCATTTTTAAAAATAATATTATGAACTTTGAGTAAAATCTGATGGAAAGCGCTAACAATTAGATTATTTCATCTCTTGAGTGTTGTTTAAGTTCAGTTAATTCACATTTAATAAAAACATATTTTCTTGCTACTATTTCAGATCTCCATGTCCCTGCTTTCTGAATATGAGAGTGAAGGATGTGTCATCAGCTGTAATGGTAGCTAGCAAATGTCAAAGGCTATGTTTAATTCTCTTTTTACAGACTTACATCTATATTTCTATAGACTTCAGCAAAGCAAAGATCGTGCTAACACGTTTTTGTAGGAAATATTAAGCTTGGGTCTCAATTTCCCTTGTGTTTGGTTGAAAAAAAACCCCATAGAAAGAATAAGGCAATTATATCTGGTAAATTGTGAGATAATTATTTCACTTTCCGTAGACCATAAGGCATAGGAGAAGAATTAGGCTATTTGGCCCATCAGGTCTGGTCTGCCATTCAGTCATGCCTGATCTATTTTTCCCTCTCAACACCATTCTTCTGCTTTCCCCCAGTAATCTTTGACACACTTATTAATGAAGATTGATAATCACCTATACCATCAATCTCTGCTTTAAAAATACCCAATGACTTGGCCTCCACAGCTGCATGTGGCTATAAATTCCACAGATTAAAGGGCCTGTCCCACGAGCATGCGGGAAGCGCGTCCAAACCGGAAGCGGGGGCCACGCAGAGGTCGAGTGATCCCGTACGAGTTGACGTGAAGTTCGAGCGAAGTCCGCGGGAAGTTCTCGTTAGGCGTACACTGTCAAGACGCTGCGCACGCCGTCGTGACGCTGCGCACGCCCATCGAGGCGGTGCATACGGCCTCAAAGTGGCTGCAGGCCGGCAAGCCGGTGCCGCGTGGAATTTTTGGACAGTGCCAGTTTTTCGGAGCCCCGCGCGATGTCGGGACCAGTTCCGCACAACTCCATACGGTTCCGGCGATCGAAGTGGGACCTGCGGTTCAAGCGACCACGTTAGGTCGCGCTTGCCGCATGCAGTCGCATGCTGGTGGGACAGGCCCTTAAGGCTTTACTTCCATTGCATTCCAATACTGGAATCTGCTCCACGTGGCTTCCTTTACATCTACTATAAACGTCTTACTAATCAGGGAGTAACAAGCGAGGGAGGTCTTTGGAACAATATGATCTAATTCTCTAGGAAACACAAACAACACAGGTGGCAAGTGGTGCAGTGGTTAGAGCCGTTGCCTTGTGTCACCAGAGACCAGGTTCAATTCTGGCCTTAGATTCAGTGGCCTGTCCTCCCTGTAATTATGGATTTTTTCTTGGTACGCTGGTTTCCTCCCAAACGCATGCTGGTCGATCAGATTAATTAAACAATGTAAATTGTCTCAAGCATATGGGTGAGTAGTAGAATCTGGAGGAGTGGAGATGAGATGGGCAGAATAATAAATAGGATTAACGCTGGATCAAGGTGGTTGATGGTTGGTGTGGACCATGGGCCAAAAGGCTCAGTTTTTATGCATTCTTTGACTCTCTGACACTACGACACAATTTTATGCTTGAATGACTAGGAGATTGCTGTGCTTTGTAGCTGGGAATGTCCTGCTGTCTGATTCTAATGCCCTGAATTGTATTGAACTCTGGAAATAAATGACTTTCAGACACATAACACTGAAAAAAGAATGGTTGCGAGGTGGCCTGTTTGTCTGGGGCCAGATGATATCATCCAAAAGTTAGGGCCAGGTCTTTGGGAGAACAAGTTAGGAAACACTTCTTTACAAAGAAAGTGGTGCAAATTTGGAACTATTTGGAACCGATTGATATATTTTTGTTTAAAGGTAATGTTAAATTTATAGGGCAAAGGGCAATGAAGAGATTTGAAATTAGTTCATTGATCATCTGTTCTGCAGACACTAAATAACCTGTTCAGCATTTTTCCCTATAACTGGTATTAGATAAAATCCTATTTTAGTAATCAAAATTCCAAGAACTGTAGATAAACGAGTCATTTTGTAGCCATGCCGCACCGCAGTGGATGTTTAGTTGCAGGTATGTTTGTCTCCATTGAATTATAAATCATTTTCCAAAGGTTAATAATTTCCCACAGCAGTACCTAGTTTTTCTTGTGCATTTTTTCCCACAAATCTCTCGTGTGGAAAATGATCATTCCACAAATGACAGCAGCTTAGTTTGACTCCCACACAGCTAGAGTCAAACTAAGGCTGTGCAGCAGACATCTGACAGGTAATCTTTCACTTGTCAATGTCTACACTGTCTTGTTGAGCCTCCTATAGATAACTGCCTATTGAATGACAAGTCTGTCGTTACCTTCAACCCTGTGGAGATGGGTGCTTGACAGGTACACCTTGACATGCTCTGGTCCATGAAAGCAACGGAGAAGAAAGGGAAATATATACTCCTGCTATGGAGTCATAATGATCTCTCAAAGATAATTCATTTTATTGAACCAATACAGCCCTATTTTCACATCACCTGAACTTTTTTATATGTATTAAGGCCTGATCCTTTGCCTGTTATAAATCATAAGACATGTATCTAATTAACCAATAATTAAGCATGCATTATATAGGAGGGAACTGCAGATGCTGGTTTAAACTGAACTCAGACACAAAAAGCTGAAGTAACTCTATTCTATGGTCAAGTCAAGTCAAGTCAAGTTTATTTGTCACATACACATACGAGATGTGCAGTGAAATGAAAGTGGCAATGCTCGCGGACTTTTGTGCAAAAGACAAACAACAAAACAACCAAACAAATTATAAACACAATCATAACACACATATTCTTTTACATAATAGCATGTCAGACAGCATCCCTGGAGAAAAGGAATAGGTGACGTTTCGGGTCGAGACCCTTCTTCGAACTGAGAGTCAGGGGAAAGGGAAACGAGCGATATAATACAAATGAATGAAATATATGCAAAAAAGTAATGAAAATAAAGGGAATGAAAAGTAATGAAATAAAGGATAATAATCACTTGTCTGTAACTCATTTCCAGCTAGCCCACAGCTAACAATTGCCTGCTTCCTTTACCATCGTTACTTTTTTTGCATATCTTTCACCTATTAAGCATACATTGCGGGATTAAGTCGAGTTATGCATATGAAGCTTGAAACAGAGACTATCTGGACATGGAAATAATCAGCCAGTGCCTGCTTCAGGATCCTAGCTCAAAATTGGTCTGCCCCCATTGCAACCTGGTTACACAATGCTCCAAATGTGGCTTTACCAAAGTTCTATGAAGCTGCATCACGACTTCCTGACTTAAACTCAACGCGCCACACAGCAAATCTACTCCTGATTTTGCTAACAGTCAAAGGGACTGCTGGCGGCCAGTGCTCCAGAGGTAAATTTGACAGAAACATTTACCCAACTGAGCAGCTGAGAGAACCGGGAGTGTGCGAACAGTTACTGAAAGTTACTATCGATGGATGCATGACGTTTCAGTCTAATGCGGGGAGGTAAGGAACAATCAAGCTTGCCAAGAGGCATTGCTGGACTTTGAATCATCTTCTCTAGGAGTGAATGGCTGATTCCACTCCCATGCACAACCAACAAGGTTCAACACTCGTAGAGAATACAAGCCATTTTCTAGTTATAAATTACAATAGATATTGTTTTCAGTTGTATTTCGTAGGATTTTTTAATTGTTACTTGTTATTAAAATATATAATTTGCGATGTTCCCATTGTAACCTGCATGCCTCCTTTAGAGAGACTTCGCAACTGACATTTTGTTAATTTAAGATTCAGTGTTAGATTCTGATGAACATAATGGGTGGAACAACTGGCAGAGCTTTGCATGAGAGTTCCAGTGATCAAAGTTCAATCCTAACTTCCGGTGCTGCCTGTGTGGAGTTTGCATGTACTCTCTGTGACCCTGTGGGTTTCCTCCAGGCACTCTGGTTTCCACCCGTAATCTCAAAACATGCTGTGTAGCAAGGAACTGCAGATGCCGGAGATATATATCGAAGATAGACATAAAACGCTGGAGTAACTCAGTGGGTCAGGCGGCATCCATGGGGAAAAAAAAATAGCTGACATTTTGGGTCAGAACTATTCTTCAGGATCGCAAGCTTGCACGCATCCAGACTGGTCCCTCTACCGACACTCTTCATCTCAAGACATGCTGGTTGAGAAGCAAATTGGCTCATGTAAATTGGTTTGGTGTGTAAGTGAAGGGTAGAATCCAGGGGAGTGGGAATGCGAGGAGAATGAAAATGGGATTATTTAAAATGGTTGTTTGATGGTTGACATGAGCTGGGATGGCCACGGGGGGGACGTTTCACTGTGGTGTAACTCTGTGCCAACAAAAACATTCAGCAGTCACATCATTTATAATTGCTCGTCATCCGTAACATTCTTTGCTGTGCTCTTTGAGACTTGAATATTTGGATGGGATACACTGGGCTTATTCTGTTGACCTAGACCTACACTAGGAAGTATTATATTCTTTTACAATACTCCAGAGAGCAGAGGAATAAGGTCACATCCTGAAAGTCGAGCTAATCCGTGTGTTTCCACTCTGAGGCTGTGAAATCTCTAGGTATGGCCAAGCACTTGAGAATTGCAATCAAAACATTTTTTGGGATGTTTATTTCTGTGTTAGTTCTTCAGAGTATTCCTCGTTGCAGAGTCTTATTCCCACATAAAATAAGATCATGCGAGCATAGATTTCAGGATTGACAACCCGAGACATTACTATATCGGCATACATGTTAATGTGGTCAAGGAGATAAGATGAGAATGTGCCCGGTCAAACGATCATTGACATTCTGTCCCTTGTGCTGCTGTCTTCATGCGTGACCGTTGCCCTCTAGGTTTGTCCCGGGATACAAAGAAAGTCTTTGTTTCATATGCTATCGAATCAGGTCTGATAATATGATACATAAATACCATCAAGTGAAGCTCAAGTACAATAGGTAGAGCAAAAGATTAGGTACACAATGCAAAATAAAGTTCCCAGCCTGTTAGTGCATCAGTTTCATAGACAAAGTCCAATCTCCACAATGGATTAGAGGAGAATCAGACAGTACCCTAGCTTATGGTAGAACCGTTCATAAGCCTGATAGTTTAGTTTAGTTTATTGTCACGTGTACCGAGGTACATTGAGAAACTTTTGTTGCATGCTAGCCAGTCAGCTGAGAGGCAATACATGATTATATTTGAGCCATCCACAGTGTAGAGATACATGATAAAGGGAATAACGTTTAGTGCAAGGTAAAGTCCACTAAGGTCCGATCAAAGATAGTCCGAGGGTCCCCTATGAGGTAGATATTAGAGGGGAAGAAGCTGTTCTTGGTGGTGCACATTTTCAAGTTTCTGTGCCTTCTGCCTGATTGGAGCAGGGAGAAGGTGGAATGATTGGGGTGGGACAAGCTTTTGATTACATTGGCTGCTTTTCTGAAGCAGCTTGAAGTATAGATGGAGTCATTGGTGAGGAGTCTGGTCTGTTTGATGAACTTTGTTATAACTACAAATCTCTGCAATTTCAGAGGGCCTTATTCAGAGGAAAGTTTGTCATCTGGGACGACAGATGGCGCAATGGGCTAAGTGTTCGGCTGGCGACCGGAAGGTACCCGGTTCGAATCCCGCTTGGAGTGCATACTGTCGTTGTGTCCTTGGGGCAAGACACTTCACCCACCTTTGCCTGTGTGTAAATGTAATGTAATTATGTGAAGCACTTTGGGGTCAATGCAAGTTGACTAAAAATGTGCTATATAAATCAGATTATTATTATTATTATTATTATCTGAACATCTAAAACCCCTGTCTCACGGTGTGAGTCGACCCACGAGTGACCCCGAGTTTAAAACAAATTAAACTCGTGGTAATCACGTACAATTAACGTAGCGGGAACATCAGAACTCGTGGACGCAACTTAGCGACTCGTGGCGCTAACGGCAGGTACCCGTGAAACTTGTTAACTCTTGAAAAATTTCAAACATGTTCAAAGTTTTCCACGTCAAATTTACTCTTGAAGTTAAAAATTGAAACATTTAAACTCGTTGTAAGAACGTAGTGGCCCGTGAGTTTACCTTAGTAACTCGTCAGTCTACCGTTGGCACTCTTTAACTCAGCGGGCAGGCAGCATCTCTGGAGAGAAGGAATGGGTGACAGGATGATGATTCCAAATTTCTGCTGCGTCTTTGTGTAACTCCAGCACTGTGTGTTCACTTTTTGTCAACCAGCATCTGCCCTTTCTTGTGCATGACATTATTTGTATCCGTGGCAGTTGATTGTTGCTCCCTTCAGTTTCCCAGGGGGTCGGGACGGGACTGGAGTTGGGAGGGAAAGGTGGGGGGGAGGAGGGAAAGGTGGGGGGGGGTGGTTGGGGTGACTTAGTACGGGAGACAAGTGTACTGACTGTGTGGGCAGACACTTTGGTAGTGATTGCCCATGGGGTTCACTGTCGAGGACTTCATAATGCAGGGAGCATTAAAAACAGTGGAGTGATTAACCCAGGAAAGGGGGGAGACTTCTCTCTGAGTTGGACCCAGGAAACGGAAGCAGGAATTTTCTTGAGGTTATTAACGACAGATAAATGGATGGGAAGGGTTTAGAGGGCTATGGGCCACATGCAGGCAAATAGAACTACCCCAAGATGCCAACTTGGACGGCATGGCCAAGCTGGGCCGAAGGACCTGTTTCCGTGTTGTACAGCACCAGTGGGATTGAGATTGACATGTTTTGTATTTTTCCTTTCTAAACATACAGTGTATTTTGGTGACTATTGCACACTGCAGACCAGAAGCGCCTTCAATACCCAGAGAGAATGGGTGGGTTAGGTGAGCAGGGGAGTAGGGTTGTTTGCAGTTGGAGAGGGAGGGGGCAAGGGCGGTACAGTTCCCAGTCTCAGCTCCTGTTCTACCGAGCGTGTGGACGTGGACGTGGACGGGTGGCTTGGTTGGCGGTGGCCCATGGTGTGGCAGAGCTGGCTTCTCCGCTGACTCCCATCCCCCCCCTTCCCTCCCAACTCCAGTCCCGTCTTGACCCCCTGGGAATCTGAAAGGGAGCGACAATCAACTGCTATGGATACAAAGAGTCATAGAGCTATACAGCATGGAAACAGGCCCTTTGGCCCAACTTGTCCATATTGAATGGTAGACACAAAATGCTGGAGTAGCTTAGCGGGTCAGGCAGCATCTCTGGAGAAAAGGAAATGTTGACATTTCGGGTTGAAACCCTTCCTCAGACCTGCTGAGTTACTCCTGCATTTTGTGCCTATCTTCTGTGTAAACCAGCATCTGCAGTTCCTTCCTACACATGTTGGATGATGTTGGATGGGCACTCATGAGAAAGCTACTGCAGGCATGAAGGAGATGGTCACAGCAGAGTCTATGTTTCATTTTCATGACTGAAAAGAGTCAATGCTAATGGTCGATGCCAGGGGCTGGAAGCAGCCATTGTTTAAGAGCCCAAACAGATGCTGAGATATGCCACACTCCGACTAAAGAGGTGTTATTGACTGCGCCAATTGTGCTTAAGAGGTTTACCAGAATTCTTGTGGGAGACGTGTAGATATACAGACTGATAACAAACCCCTCGAATTGTAATGCGACCATCACCATTGATTCTGTATTTACCACAACAGAGACTGTCTTCGATCATGCCAGTAAGATGTACATGGCAAGCACACTGAGTGGCGTCAACCTTATAGTAGTAAAGCTAGATCAAATCACCAAACTTGAGTAAGCGAATATCCTGAAGGATCTGTCCAGAGCAAAGTCATCATTCAATATGATCAGCCATGATCATATTGAATGGCGGTGCAGGCTCGAAGGGCTGAATGGCCTACTCCAGCACCTATTTTCTATGTTTCTATACCGCCCTGTAACTACAACGTGAAGGTGTGGCTGTAGAAGGAGCTACAATAACATTTTACCCTGTCCATCTACTTTGGAGGTGAGATCGGAATATCTGAGCAGTTGCTGTCCAAAGATGATAAAGTGGTGCCAAAATGTACAAGGAACAAAATGGTGGAGTGCATTTACTGATAGCAGCTGAGGGCAATGGCTGTGTGGTTACTGCATTGGCAGAGAGGAGAAGCTTCATATGTATAGATGTGAGAGGTACAGTTTCTTGAAGGCAGGCAACTGAAGGAGCACATGCTTGAATCTGAGGTAGACACAAAGTGCTGGAGTAACTCAGCGGGTTAAACCTGAGGTGCCGGGTCGACTTGGATGAAAGTAGCAGGTGGACTAATCACATCGTACATTACTCTAAACAAGCATTTTATACAGAATGAAGTAATTACATGCACAACTAAACCAAAAACTGTCTCCCTGGCACAAGCACAATCCTTGCCCAGAATCATATGGGGAGAATAAAATATATGGGATTGATGTGGGCTTAGTTCAAATAGGTGGTTGATAGTTGGCAGAGACTTGATGAGCCATAAGGCCAGCTTCTGTGCTGTATCTCTCACTGCTGCTTAATGTAATTGCATTGTATATTGGAAAGAGAATCGAGTTTTGTGTGCATGGTGGTGAAATTAAACAGCTTTATGTGATTGAATTTCTTGATAAAGGTTCCTTGATTCTATCATGCGTAGTGTGTCAACAGGCTACACGATGAAGAATGCTTGGGTTTAGTACTGATTTCGATCTAATCAAATTCAAATGAGTTGCTTTTTACATTGTGGTGCAGATTGGAATCTATTATGAGCTCTTGAAAATTTTAAATGACCCAGAGGTGGATTTTGGGCCGATCCCAATAAATGGGAGATTAAATTTAATTTACAGCACTCCCTGAAGAATGGTAGAGTTAAGCCTGGGAAAGCACCCAGAGGTAACAAATGTTTTGTATGGTAATTTTAACTACCTTTCCTTCAGCCCATGATAAATGAGGTTGATTGAAACAGACATCTGCATAAACTACAAGTTCTTCACCTTCAATTTTCTCAGTAACCACCCGACCATCATGTTTCTCTTGATAGCTTTCAGAAAATGATTGAAGAATTAAATCATGTTGCAGTATCGCTCAGGTTCATCCTTTTTCAGTGGTGAAAATATTATTCTGTTGATATTAACTGTTGGTATGATCATGTAGTTTAAAATCTTGGTGGAGTCAAGAGAATATTTTGCTTTCAGGCTGAGTGAGACATAAATGACACACTTTAAATACATTGTCTTCATATCCATTCTCGTTAGGGTGAACTTTCGTCAGGGTGGTGAATCGGTACCTAGACATGCCGCTAACGGACGAGAAGCCGAAGCAAAGAAGTGGAAGCCAAATAACTGAATGGAAACAAAGCCGAAACGGCAAATAACCGAAAGGATGGGACGCCTGAATGCAAACTAACTGAAAGGGCGGGAAGCCTAAATACCAACTAACCGAAAGGCTGCGTCGCCTAAAAGCACTCACCAAATTGCCGCTCTGCCGAAACGCCACCTGTCCGAAAGATGGCGTCGCCTACAAGCCAACGAACCGAATGCCGCTCAACAGAAAAGTCAAATAGCGGACATGACGTTGCTGGGGGGCGGGACTTGTCAGCGATTTGTCCAGACCCCCGCGTCCATCACATCACTGTGGAGGGATGAACATAGTCCCACACCTCCGCTCCATCCGACCCGCAGCCCGCGGAGGGTGGCCGTGGGAGTGGGGGCTGTCCCGAGGGATGCGCACCTTCGGCCGCTTTCAACTTGGTGCTTGGGTTCAGATTGACTAGTCACCTATAGCTTGTGTAGGAAAATGACCCCCAACCTCCCGCCGGTGGAGACGGGAATGTGCCCAACCGAGTCCTTCATTGTTTTCCATGCGGACAGAACGGAAGAATCCGGGAAATGAAAGGATGGAGGAGTTTGTTTCATAACCAACAATAACTGGTGCAACCCTAGGAATATTAAGACGTTTTCTCGTTCCTGCTCGCTGGACCTGGAGCATCTGGCTATCTCATGCCATCCATACTACCTTCCTCGGGACTTCAGCTCAGTGATCATCACAGCCGTCTACATTCCACCGTTTGCGCACACCGACGTGGCATTATCGGCCCTACACGATGTGCTATGTCGACACCAAAACAAGAACCCTAATGCGGCTATGGAGATTTTAATAAGGCAAATATCAAAAAGGTCATGCCTAACTTCTGCCAACACATCACGTGTGTCACCAGGGGGGAAATAACTTTGCACTACTGCTACATGCCATTCAGGAAAGGCTACAAGGCCGTTTCTCTCCCTCTTTTTGGGAAATTTGGCCACTTTCCTGCTGCTGTAATTAAGCTCCTGGAGCTTACTCCCCCTTAGTCTAATTCAGTAAAACATCGAGTCAAGCACTGGATCACTAAACATTAATCTTTCAAACAATAACAAACTCCCTATACAATACCTAACCACCACGGGTCCGATCTTTGTCTCTGCTCCTTCAAGCCCTTCAGCCTCGTGCAAGCAGAAACCTCCAAAAGGTTACGCAGTCCAAAGCGCCCCTCCAGAAGATCGACTTCGATCCTCGTGCAGTTCACTCTTTATAGGGCACCGGGGCCCTGTGGTGCAAAACTAGATGGGGATGGCAGTCCCTACAAACCAATCACAAATATCGATTATATTATACTGTTATTGACAGTTCCCTAACCCAATTACAAAGTACCCCATTACAATGTTTCTCTAGAAGGTTCTGGAAAGAAGTCAGTTAACCAAGGTAATGCAACATTCTCCCAGGTTGTATAAACAACTCAAACAAGGTTTCACACTTCAGTCAATCATCACACAGCATTACAAACACCTGGCAACATTATTAACGGTATTTACACTCCTCCTTATTTGGCAAATCCTGACCATGCATTTGCAACACTCCTGAGCTCTTCTGCAGAGTCCCCATGAATTTTAACAAAGGGAAGGACATCTGGACCTGACCTTATCCTGCATATCAATCTGGGGTCCAGGCTTTCTGGAACCATCTCGCAGCTTGTAACTTCTCACAGAAAGAAGCCGGACAGGCCTTGCAAA